>NC_090935.1:1382381733-1382694703 GCF_040938575.1 Ambystoma mexicanum
AGTAATAGTGTTGTGACCCAGACTGCAAAGTGTTTTAAAGATTTATTAAAAAAAAGTTAAGCTTAAAAAAAAATGTTTTTCTCCAAAAGTGCAGCCTACTTCAGATTCATTTTCCCATAGACAAACAAGGTCACATTTTGGCAAAGTGTACAGCTGAAACTGCTGGACGGATTTGGACCAGGTTTAAAACAACTTGGGCATGAAGCATTGACTCGCGATCTATGTGTGGTTTGGGGTTATTGCATGCAGGAACTTTTACCTGAACTATTGGACAAAAGGCCCCAGACAATTTAGGGCTGGACAATTTTAGTTAGGGATCATCTCTGTAGGCCTTGTGTGCATAATACTATTCTAACGTTTCCTTTGCAGGTTTTTCTGATGTGTATTATGCCCTATACAAAGGAAATGTATATATGCATTTAGTTCAATTGTATTGTGTGATAACTCTACTTGCCAGAAGTCATTTTTCATAGTTCGTTTTGGCCATAAATAAATAACTGCATTTTTATAGATCCTACCTACGTGTAATCTATGATTCCCATTGTGTGACCTCATTGTGGACCCTTTACAAGATCACCACCTCTGAAGATCTTAGCTTAGACCGCATGTCACTGCTACCCAAACTGTTTTGGCTGCAGCTCCCCAAAGTTGTCCCTGCCACAATATAGGTTGGTCTTCTATGCATCTGTCCACCAGGCCAGAGTATAGAAAATCAGTCCTAACACTCACATTGAATCTAAGAAGTACTGTGCGTATAATCATGGTTGCCAGATTTTGATTTTCGCTATGGGTGCAGAAAGTACAAGGGCATATGATATTCTTGCAGGGGGTCCATTTTTTTTTGGTTTCTGTGCTGCTTAAATGTGGTTTGTTGGGGTTTCTGCAATGTATCACAACAGTCACCAAGTGACCGGTCATAAAACAAGGGGCTTGGAGCACGGGAAAGGACATTTTGGCGCGGCCAGTTAAGCACTCACCGTTTTGGAGCAACCGTTTTGCAGCAGGTCCTGTTTGAGCAGGCCCGTTAGATGCAGCCAGTTGGGCGCAGGGACCTCTCAGCGCAAGGTCACAATTGGTGCAGCATGAACCTGCAAGCACTTTGCATTTTTTACATCTCAGCGCAAGGATGTTTTGGTGTGAGAGTTTGCAATTGGCATGAACCTGCAGGCACTTTGCATTTTGTAACAAGGATTGAATGTGAAAAACATATATTTACTGCCACATTGTAAAACAGGATGGGACATGTTTGACACTGTCATTGCAGAATTGAACATGTATTAAATATAAAACACATTTATTTACTGCAACATTATAAAAACAGAATGGAACATGTATTACACCGTCTCTGGGCAACATTATAAAACTGAAAAAATGAAATAAAAACACATTTGTGTTGAACGTTGCCTTCGAAAACATTTGCCTATAGGAGTTTCAGATGCAGCTCTTAGGCATTATGCTACAATGATATTACTGTTTTTGATTCTGACAAGTTTCATACTTAGCCTTTCAACTGGACATATTAAATTCTAGGCTAAGTATGAATGTATGCGCAAAGAAGCACTAAGCCATTGTGGTGTAGTGTTTGAATGCTGGTCATTGAACTCTAGCGGAACAGTGTCCAAGACTTTTTTATTTAATTTAAAACAGTATATTTTGTTAAACACTCTTTATTCTGGACTATGAAGTCTTAACAGACAGGCCTTTGATCCATGTTGCCTGCTTCGTGGAAGCATTCACCCAATCAATGCATGATTTCAAGAAGGTCTTTTGAGCTGCACTACCAATGGGCTAATAAAAGTTGCACGTCTTCCATCGCATGTGAGCCAGCGTAAACAAGAATTTCTTTACATCTTAAAGGAGGGGCTTGCCACACAGTCCCATTATTCTCACTTTCCCCAGGTGAAAAAAACATATTTTACTTTTTCCCCCTCCTCTGATTCTACACTACGTACCTCCTCCTTCAACATTTTACAGACCCCATACAGCCATTCAATCCAAACAAATAGATGTGCAGGAGAAATCATGAATATAGCCAAGTTACATATCTTGGGTATATTGTTATATGCCACTCGTCCCCTGTTATTTGGAAGATGATCATTCTGATTTCCTTTTTACTTTGCATTTGGGGACTTGATGTACAGGACACTTAATGGACAAAATAAAACTACAAGTCACAAAATGCAACAAAAAGACAAGAACTGGATGGGCATCTTCCGAATTACATGTAGACATTCACACAGACAGACGCACATCCAGACACACTGACACTGAAAACTCACACTCAACGTGCCACACTGCTCACATGTACACACAGGTGAACACGCGTGCGCACACAATAACACTTGCCTTCAGGAAGCAAATGCACTCTGCATGCACAATCTCTCACACACAACTTCACACCATGTACAGACACACACATGCTCACATCAAATACAAACAAATTGCATTCTCAGATGACATGCACACCCTCACACCATTCATTCCCCCTTAAACTGCACATATATTCCAAAAGAGGACTACACCGTCTCTGGGCAACATTGCAAAAACCTAAAAAATGAAATAAAAAAAAAATCACATTTTGCTGAACCCTGCCGTTAACAAACCCTTGCCTGTTGGAGTTCTCGACACAGGACTTAACCATTATGCTATTGTTTTTATCTTCATCAGTTTCATACCTAGCCTTTTATCATTGATCATATTAAATTTTAGGCTACGTATGAAATGTATGCCACCTCTAGCACCAAGCTGTTGTGGTCTAGTGGTTCAATGCTATGCCTTGAAATGTCGACACCACGGTTTAAGGCTGCATGATTTCTTGTTTCATTTAACTGATTTCATTAAAAGAAAAGAAATACAACTGGGATGTGAGCAGGTTTGTTACAGTGCAGTCCTGTGATCTTATTTTGCCTGAGGGTGTTTAGATGTAGCTGCGATGTCAGCCATGTCAAAACATCCCTCGCGCCAATAAAACACTGCCGGCACTAAAAGGGGTGTACTGCTTGGAGAAAGCTGCTTAACTAATGTGTGTGGTCCATGGCAAATGATTTAATCTCACTATGCGTTGCCTAAAGACATTGCGAGTTCTTAAAGCTTGCAATCAGAAGGCCATGTTTAGTGTTATGGTAGCATGTTAAAATGGATAGTGGGCATCACGGCCGAAGACCACGCTATTGGTCTGGAAGCATTCTAAAAATCTATTGAATAACAACACCCTTGAAATCCAAAGAAAAAACTTTAGTTGCAGGAACATTAAAGTGAGTAATAAATTGTAACAAAACCTTTGGAATTCAAGTAAAAATCTTTAGTTGCAGGGGCGTTAAGGTAGGAACTTAAAGCAAGAAACCCCCTGAAATTCAGCTAAAGCAGCCTTAACTTCATGTCCCCTGTTGCACAGCCAATGACCACAATGATGACATCACAGATCACATCACTGATGACATCACTAATTACATGTTGTATGAGAACACTGATATCATTACAAATCATATCACTGATGCCATCACTGGTGACATCACGATTTATATAATTGCTTACATCAATAATGAAATTAGATATAACATAATTCATTGGTTAGCTCATGAAAACTACTGAGATTACCTTAATAACAGTTTAGGCTGTGGACTTGGCCATGACAATGGCTCGGTTCATTGGCCAGCACCAAAGACCATAGCTAGTGGTCAGTTGGTGTTCAAAAATACCAATGTGCATGGTTGAAAGCCACGCCTACTATCCCATCACTGTTTTAAAATATACAGTGAGTAACGTTGAAAGCTGTAGTCAGTGACCATAGCTAAAAGCCACAGTTACTGCCCATTAATATGTTAGAATACACAGTTGGCACGGCCAAAGGCTATGGCCTCTGTCTAATATTGTATTGAATACCACGTCTAGTGGCTAGTTAGTGTATATAATATAAAGTGAGCATGACCCAAGTCCATAGATAGGGGTGGGTTAGTTTTGTATAATACAAAGTGGGCACGGGCACCGCCCATCGCTTATTGTACTTTATTATTTTAAAATATAGAGTGGGCATGGCCAAAAGATGTACAAACTGCTCAAGGTCAAATGCCATGGCTAGTGGGCCATTTATATGTTAGGAAATATAGTGGGCACAGCCAAAGATTGTGGCCACTGGCCAGTATTGTGCTAAAGTCAATGGCTAGTGCCTGATCAGTGTATATAATCTACAGGGGGCACAGTTCAAAAATGTATCCACTGGTAAAGGCAAAAATATATGGTTGGTAGCCTGTTAGTGTTTTAAAATATTCAGTGTACATGGGTTTAGGTTGTGACCACTGTCCATAACTGAAGGCCATGACTAGCACCCATTCATGTATTAAAATATATTGAAACATGCTCTGTCCTGTGGACTTTTCATGTAGTTCGTAAGTCCGGGCTGACTGGTATTTTTATATAATGATTGATTTTTAACCAGAATAAAGTCATTGTTTGTTTCACAAGTAATTCCGACCAAGTGCTCTTTTGAATTTGGCTTGGCTATGTGTGTTTGCCATCAGATCTATGGGCAACACTTTAAGCTGAGCAATTGTTGGTACAAACACGGTTTGCCCTTAACCAAACACAAGAGCACCCGCTGATGTGGGCATAAGCATCACTTTAAGGGAGCAAGGAGTTGGTTTATATTACACGGCCCACAGTAGTGGCCGTGTAGTTATGGTTAAATTGCTAATCCCATAGAAAGAGCACTTTTTGGGCAGCTTATAACTTCGCTCCCCCTAGACGAACCCTCACCAAACTTTGCAAAAAAAGTATATGGCCCACTCTGAATGTTGTTGCAAATTTTGGTGAGGTTTGGTTTGGGGGGCAAAGTTATAGAGGGGGGTTCCAAAAGGTCTTTTTTTCCCATAGACATGGTGTACAAAAAACTTTTCTCACACCTACAGCTCAAACCGCTGGACAGATTTCCACCAAATGTGCGTCAGGAGCTGCAGCTTAGTCCCAAAAACGTGCTTTTGTTAATTTGATGTAAATCCATCCAGTATTTTTTTTTAAATGACCAAAAAGAATTTGTTAGATATTAGTGATATCTATGTCCGCTCTGTGGACACACTTTCCTGTTCGCTCCGCGGACAGGACACCGATTGGCTAATTGACTTGCGGACATGCAACGTAAGATGTATTTTTTTTACTATCATATTTAGTACTTTACAAGTACTATAGGTTAAGCCAGTGTACTGCGCAATTTGCTCAGTTTCTGTGTTTGTTTCATTGTTTTACTGTTTATTTCTTGTTTCTTGCTAATCTACTATCTGTTGGCTTGTTGCAGATTTTTGGGGCAATTAGATTCCTGTTGGTGTATTCTAATTGTTTATTTCTACTTGTATGCTATTCATCTATCTGTTGGGTTGTTCCAGATTTTTTGGGGCAGTTAGATACCTGCAGGCGTATTCTGTGTACTTCTTGTTACATTGTTGTGGTACTTATTTATTCGTTTGCTGTTGTAGAATCTTGGGGCAGTTAGATACATGTTGGCGTATTCTAACTATGCACATTTTTGAAGTTGAAGTTTTGCTTATGTGCATACACAGATTACATATTAAAATTTGGTTTTAAGAATATTAAGTAAGCATTTACAAGATGTGCTGGTAATCTCTGCTTTAGAGTAATGGTACTATCATTACATTCGAACCATCCACAATTCTTTTTTATATATGCAGTGTAGTGACCTGCATTGCTTGTGGCTACTGTGTGGTACATCATAACTATTGTTGTGAAGGTTATCTTACCAAGTGATACTTGACCATGTGTGAATCCAGTCAGCTTACAGTTGTTTTTAGTACCATCTGCATTGTAACGTGAAAGCATTACTATTACGTATTTACTATGTGTCTGTATTTGTAAAATCTCCAAAAACAATAATGTGTTTTCCTCCAAAGAGCTCTTTGTTGTCTGTTTTGAGGACCTCTTGCAATCTGAGGTGAATCAAAGCCAACATTAGGTTGGAGTCCATGCTCACCTCACCTATTAGCAGCATTTTCATTTGTTTGAAAACTCTGCGTAGTTCCATTGCAGCTTCTGTGGAAGGTTTGTAATAGTGTAATTTGTTTTGGTGTTCTACTGGAAGGAGTAGTATCGGTGTAAAGTGACACTGCCTACGTTGTAGGCAGCTAAACCTGTGGGGACAGTTTCAACAGCTGACAGTTTGTTGTTCAACAATTGGTGGAAGAACATGCTGATGATTTTGATTAAGAATGCTTTGCCTGAACCAGCTTGACCACTCACGTATAGCAGTATAGGTTTGTAGTCTTGGCAGGTACAGTTTTTATTTTCTTGTTGCACACCATGTTCAATTTGTTTTGGTATTTCTTGGAAAATGCTACGCTGCTCATTGTTCAGTTGTGATTTCAGTACAACAAAGTCTTCTGTAGCTTGTCCATACTGACACATGGTGTTTTCGACTTCTGTCATGGCTAATTCTGCCTCATTTGCTGTTAGTGGATGTCCAAGTGGTTCTTGGCTTCCTGTTATAGAAGGTTGAATATTGTCGGGAGTGTCCACTTGTAGTTGGGCCTGGAGTTCTTCTTTGTGTTGCTGTTCATTGTGCAACATTGTTTTGTACTGTGTAAAGTTTATGTCTGTTATAGTGCTTTCATTTGCTTTGAAAGTGTCTTCATAGGAGTCATATGTATCCAGTAACTCTTCTTCTTTTCTCCATAGTTTAAAAAGTTGTAGCAGGGACATGTAATACAGTTCTTTATGTTGAGGAGATTTTAATGACAATTTGATTTGATTAATTAAGCTGCGTTTGATAAGTTTCACTAAGCTGCCTTCACAATTTACAATTCTGTATCTACCTTTCTTTTCATCTGGTTTAATATTATGTTTGTATGTGAAGTTTTGGGCTATGTGGTAGAGACAAATGGTTTCCAAAGTGGTACTCCTGTTTGGGTAGTATATGTCTAGTAAATTTTTTTTCAAAATGTCTTGGCTGTTGGGATCATTTTTGGCTATTGTTTCTATGTCCTCATATGATTTGAGAACTCTTTTTCTAGATTTAGCAGGACCAAGACTTAGCCATAATATATTGTCAGATTTTCCATACAAGGCAGTACCGGGTTAAATGGTCTGCAGCTTTATAGCAGCCACATTCTCTATGAGAGAGCATTTTTATTCCTAAGCTGTACAATTTCTGTGATAGTGTTTTGTCAGATGATATGTCATCCCAGAGGTCCTGAAGCTCAGTGTTCTCTGCTTTGGTTAAGTAGGCTGTGACATATTGTGCAACTGCAGTGGAATTGTCTGCAATGTAGTGCACGTCTATGTTTGCATTCCATAGGAGAGCAACGATTGCATTGCAATCATTAATGTATTTTGATTGTTCTGTTATTTTTATGTAATATGTGCTCTTAGGTGATTTACCTTTGACACAATGGGGGTCTTTCCGAGTTTGGAGGTAGCCATGGTGCAAACTCAGGTCCGGGTTCGGTTAGGCAGAATGAGGACTTACCGGGACATTCCGACCTATGCAGACCCAGTAAGTCCCCATGCCAAATACCATTCTCCATTCCTATTCGAGCCCACACAGGGCTCAATGGGAATGGGGAAGGCACTAATAACGCTAAGAACGGCTGGTCACCAATTACGTATTTGTTTTCTGCTATATGGTAGAGAGCTAATTGGAACCATTTGGAATCTTCTATTTTGTACGTTATATCTACAGTTTGTGTGCTACTTTTATAAAAAGTCCTGCGGCAATACACACACACATGGTTTTGTACTTCAGCGGAGGTACTTTTAAACTTTAGTATTTCTTTTTTGTATGTGTTTAATAAAAGGTTGCTATTTAAACAGTAGTTTCTATTTTATTTTTGTGAGCAGAGTTTCTTTTTCCATGATGGTGTTATTACGTTTTTCATACCCTCGTCCACTGCTATGTATGGCAATTGGGTTTGTTTGCTTTTGTTTATATGCTTCTTCATTAAAATATGGTTCTATGCTCGTGGTGTGACTCGATTCACCGCCACAGATGTTTAAGAAGCTATTTTTGTTGATATTCCATTTATTGAGAAGTATTTTTTGTAGTTTAGTAGTTTGTTTTGTTAGTGGTTTCATTCTGTTTAAAACTAAAATAAATAACTTCCTTTTGAGAAGGATTGCACTGTCTATGAGAGCTTCTAGGATTCATTTGCGATGGTAGGTTTTAAGGGTTGTGAATGATTTAGCTCCTGTTTTTTAAGTTTCTGAAGGACTCTGTGGCAGAACATTTTTTGTAAAATATTTGTTTTGGCTACTGGCCACTACATCAAGATTTATATGTGCAGCATTAGCAGTAGTGATAGCTGAAGTCTTGTTAATCACTTTCTGTTTTGTTTTACATTTTGATAGAGGAGGCACAGTTTCTGTACTGGAAGCTTGTTTTGTTTCGCTTAATGACTGTATTAGCTGTTTTGTTTGAACTTTTTGGACACAATCTGCTAGAGATGGATGCTTATTTTGGACACTTTTATTTTGATTTGCTCTACTTCTGTGTTGCTTTCTACAGACTTGCTTTTTGGTAGGCATTGTTTGGGGTCTCTTGGACAAAAAAAGAAAGTGTGGCTTGGGCTATTGTGCAGTGTGTGCCTGCTTTGTGCATGAGTGTCTGAGTATAATGGTAAGGATGATGTTGGAGGTGTGTGATTGTGCAATGGGCAGCTACATCAAGTTGGGAATGCTATTTTTGTATTTGTGTGTTACTATACTGGGCTTCGGATGACAATATAAAGTATGCATCTGGTAAAGGGAAGCACCAATAATACATCTAATGGTAAAGGGTTAATACACTTGTTTGTTCTACAACACTAAAATGCTAGTGTGTTTGAGTAACACTTAGAACATTATGTTAATATTGTACTACTTTTTTGTATGGAAAGAGTAGGTTTCTTCTAAGTCCTTGTTCGTACTTCAGACGCTGCTGCTTTTCAGGAGAGTGGTCTTCACTGCAATTGTAAAAGAAAGAAGTTAGTGAATATGTGTGTTTATAGCACTTTTCTTAATGTAGACATTGTTTTTTTGTTTTTGCAGTAGTAGTGTTTTCTTACAACTGAGCATAGTATGCACAAGCACTTTCCTTTGCCTATGTGCATCCTATATATTTTATGTAGAATCTGTTAGTTGAATATGTTTTACAAATGAGTATAATAGTAAACATATAGAGCACACTTGTTTTTTTAATGTTATGTTATTGGATGTTAAAACATAGGAGACATCATCATATGCATTTTTTGCTATTTTTACAGGGTAAATGGCAGAGATTGTACAGAAACGCATGCAATGTATTCATTTGTGAAGGTGTGGGAAATAAAGCAGAAGGATTTCATATAGAGGCAGTGGTGTTGTTTGAGCTGGGAGCCTTTCTAATGATATTGACTGTGTGTGTGCTTGAATGAAGATGCATGTACTCATCCTGGCTGCGTACAATTTTATAACACACTGTACAGCCTTTTTCATAATTATACTGTTATTTCTCCCATCCTTTAATATGAAATAACATTTTTTTAGATAGCTGTGTGTGTAAACAAAAATTTGGAGAGCAGACAGGTTTGCAGTTGAAACTTCATCATAGCAAATGGGAGCAATGACAGTACGTTCATTTTACAGTTCATACAGGGTAAGTAGTAGTTACTCTGTTTATATGTATTCCTAGAAGATGTGTACATGTACTGTATAGAAAATATTCATACCTGTAGTCTGTGTTCATGCATGTGGATGTGCATGAATCTGCAAGTAGAAATCTTGGGGGGTTTTACAGTAGTTGATGCTGTAGGTCCGTTGCAGTGACAGCCGAAGTGTACTGAGAGCGATCAATAGTACATCTAAAGTGCTGATCTGTGATGATAGAGTTAGATGGAAAGTTCTTGGATGTGATAGGTGGATGACTGTGTGACTGCTTTACAGTAGCCAATGAGGAAATGGTGCAGAGAGTGAAGTGGAAAGGGTAGAAGGGCTGCCTCAGTGTTACTGGCTCCGTGGACACCGCGGCTGTCTGCGGACAGGGTGTGCCACATCCAGGGTTTCTCAGCAAATACAGCATGGAAAGGGGACTGTACGGATCAGCCAATCAGATGTTGAAGTTGTGGTTTGTGTTGAAATAGGCTGTGTATATTGAAGATGACAGAGGTGGAGAAAGTCAGGGTGTTGGTGGTCAGAGATATGTTTGTGCATGGTTTGGAGCACTATGCTAAATGCAAGAATGTGGTAAACAATTTGGATGTTAAAGGAGTGGAGGTGGTGTGGAGCACTGTGCCGGGTTTCAATGTGCAGGGAACTGTACACGTTTGTGGAGATGTGGGCAGGGTGAACAGTCGACATGTAGTTGTTTTGCACTGTGGTGCTTTGCATTTGAGGTATGTCAGTGCCCCTACTTTGTTGGCAGATTTGGAACACTTAGTTCAGGCAGTATTGAAAATATTTCCAAATGCCAAGGTTATTTTTTCTGGTTTAGTACTTAGGGCAATATGGGATAGTAGTTTTGTTTTTTGTCCTTAGCAGGTGGCGAGAGGAAGTTGTAGGGTTGGCCTTATTGAGGTAGGTTGCAGACCTTCTCATTCTCTGTTTTACAGTAATGCTGGTATCATTATATTTGACCCATCCACACTTCTTTTTTATATATGCAGTGTAGTGACTGGCATTGGTTGTGGCTCCTACATGGTAGATGTGAAGGTTTTCTTACTAAGTGATAGTTTACCATGTAAGAATCCAGTTAGCTTGCAGTTGTTTTTGGTACCATCTGCATTATGACGTAAACACATTACTATTATGTATTCACTATGTGTCTGTATTTGTAAGGTGGCAAGACCCCCACACCGTTCATCTCGCTAGTGACCGAAAGTGGGATAGTACAAACACACGTGTGCAAATTATAGGACTCTAATATATAACTGCGGTCATGGGGTGAGGGGACCACATCCTGGCCGGAGGGAGTTGCAGCAGGGTTTGCTATAAACATTCTCATACAAGCACATTTTGTCAGGGCTAGAGACTTATTCCTTTGAAAAATGTTTATGTGATTTGCCGTGTGAAGAGATGGGCTGAGCTGACAGGTGGTGTGGCCTGGCTGTGGGAGTCGCCGGGAGAGTGCGAAGTTCTCCAGAGGAACAAAGTAAATGTGTAGAAATGTCGCCCGCATTGCTCAATGGTAGCAAACAATTCATATGTTTTACAAAAATATTTCTAATGCCACTATGGTCTGAAGGGCTATTGTCTCCATTCTGAGTGAAAGTCAGCGCCGTTGAATTTTTTGCTTCCGAGCTGAGCAAACCCACGCATCGTACATAGTATAAGGTTCAATTGTTTTTCGACCTTGAAACAAAGGGAGGATTCCAAATGGAATGCATGAAAGGAGGGATGTAACACTTTCGAACATGATAAGGTTCACAATTCCAAAACTGGACAAAGGAACATGTAATTTGATTTTATGAAAATGTGTTGACCTGAACGGAGTGCCTGCGTTATGCGGATAGAATGGAAATGCCGAATATTATGTAAGTTTTACTCACAACAATTTTATAGATGAATGAGTCAACTTATCATTCGCCGAACATTATTGCTGGCTTAAATTGTACTCGGTTGTTGTTTGTGGCATATTGCAATGACATGCAATTACAACCTGTGTGTGTACTTGGCTTTGTCCTGTGCACATGGGCAGTCCAGCATCGAGATGCGTGTAGTCCTCCAGTGGGTTCCCCAGGTTCCACAAATGCGTAATCAATGCTAATATTTAATTAAAATTCTGTCTATGTGTTCTCCTTGCCCTTAGCTTGCTCCCTGATTGTAGCGTCAGCCTCCGCATCCCATTTTAAGCTGACCATACTCCATAGCACTCTGTGTTCCCATTGTTTCACATCCGTGTTCATCAATAGTTGTAACACGGGGACAAATTAATGGTTAAAATGATAAACTGTAATAAAGATCGGCTACTGAGACACATTACTGTTATCTTTTTTAAACAGCTACATCCTGCCTTTCTGCAATTGTCATTGATTCCAGATACCAACTGATGGGTTTTTTAACCACCAGCTGCAGAAACACGTGAATGGGTGGATTACAGTGACTCTTTTTTGGGACGATCGCCACAGGCCGATATGCCCTTACGCAGTACTAGCGATAAAGACCAACCTAGCATTGTTTACGGTGACCTAGCGCCAAGCTGATGCCAAAGCCTTGCGATTCACAATGCATCCAATGCGCTTCTTATACCCAAAAGAAACACCACGTGACTCACGATAACTATTTGTGGATCGAACGAAGAAAAAAATTACCCATTTGCTTGAATATGGCAATCGTCGGATGTTCTCGGAGCATTTATTGTGAAATAAAAGTACTTTACAAATTGTACAGTTTTGCTATTTCCTTTAAAAGTATGGTTTTATATTCATAATTGGAACGTGCTGTGTTGTGAGAAATGTGTGTTGATATTCCGGGTTCTGCGTCAACTAACGTTATTACGTATGTGATAACTGGGCGCGTTTGGCTATGCTGCCCAGTAACGTCATGGAGATAGGTGGAGAATATCACTAAGTTTGATGATGTCAGCCTCAAGGGCGGGCCATATGAATTAGTGCCACCAGTGCAGTCCACCTTGGGCGATGCCGCAATGGATAAGTTTATCACAAGATGGCCATGCCCTCCTGCCTGATTTCTCATGTGCAAAAAAGAGGACATCTACGGTAAGGTGCATAGGAAATGTTTGTACGATCGATCAACGTAGGCTAGAAACACATGCCCGAACCCTCGGGACAATCATATTTCTGAGCGCACTATTCCTTTAATAGATCCATTTTTTGCTCCATTCGCTGCAGATGATTTCATAAGGTCTCTGTTTCTGTATTATTTTTAATGTCCGTAATGTGTTAAAATGAATGTGGTAAGTACACATAAACTAATGGGTAATAATTGGTTTATATAGCGAAGTGTAATGTCTACCATTAGTATCACTGTTTCCACTCATTTCATCATGAGGAAAATTTTCTTCCAGCCATTCCAAAGTACTAGAAATTTCTGCGTAAAAAGAAATGTATATATTATTTTTACTGCTCCTAATACAGAAAGTTTATACATATATAAAATAAATGTAGCCTACTCACTAGTTTCTTGCTAAGTTTTGCTGTTACTGCTGCGTTGGTGTGCTGCTGATTTTTGCTGTGCAGTTTGTGTGAGGTAATTCTGTTGGAGGCATAATTATTTTGTTTTGGTATATTGTATTATGTTGCATATGTTATGTAATTGGACGGTTGGTGTGTTACATATACAGTTTCAACTTCTTATTTTTTATTGAATGTAATGTATTTATGTGCTGCTTTTTGAACAGGTTCAGTGTTTTTATTACATGATACAACACTGTTGGATCGTCCGTTAGTTTTTCGATAGTGCTGATGTTGAGCGAGTCTGTCCGCGAACATATGTATGGTCAGCAAACATCAGACCCACTAGCGCAGGTGGGGGGTTGAGTATGTTCTATGTTATATGTATATAAACTAAGGGAATCCTAGGAAACATTTATCCAATTTATATTGTCTATATCTTTATTCAGTGAAAACAAATTTGTTAAAAGGACGTTATGGTTAAGTTGCGCTACTAAAAACCTATGAAATCCAGTGAAAAAAGTTTGGTTAAGTTGCGCTACTAAAAACCTGTGAAATTCAGTAATAAAACATTGTTAAAAGGACGTAATGGTTCCAAGTAAAACCAAAAAACCCTTGAAATTCGCCAGTTATGGTAAGCTAAGCAAACATAACTCGCGCCACCACCGTTCACTGCTAAGACTAACACCCAGGACATCAAAGATGACATCACAATTGTCATTGATGACATCACATGTGCATTTACTTTTCATGAAAAGTCTGTACAAGGGATTCTTATAGTAATGTTGATAAAAAAGTGTGAAGGATTATTGGAATACATATCTTGAGGTACATAGTGCATTAAGTAATGCATTGATATTAATACCATTATATTATCAGGTTCTTTCCAGTATAGTAAGCTCCTCATGTAGAAACATAGGGATTGTGTGCAACATACATGATGGATGTACAATATTATTAATCTTACCATGCTAGTAAAATGATTAATGCCCTTTATTACAGTTTTGTCTACTGTGCAACATTGAATAACTAGCTACATAATTGCATTATTAAAAAAAAACCACAAATAAGAACAGCACATACAAATATGAGCATATACAGGGAAAATGAAGTAAACAACAATATTACCGGTCAATCTTCATAACCCACTGATTATCATTATACACAGAAATGATCGCTCTGCTTCAAAGCTACTACTTCGCTATGTATAACTATCACATAATGTGACTGGACCCTAAGGAGAGTAGTGTGCATACAATGTATACAAATATGAGCATATCCAGGAAAGTAAAGTAATAAAAAAAGGTAGAACTATAAGAAAGTGTTGATAACCTTACTGATTATCTTTATACACACAAAGCATTGCTGTTTTCCAAATCTGTGTTTTTCCCTTTGTATATGTTTTATATGTTGTGAGTGAACCCCAAGTGAATTACTGTAAGAACATATTTGAAAAATAACTCTACAAATATAGCTGTGCAGAAGAAGGGGCAGGTGAGCCCCCACAGGTGTGTAGTACGGAAGACGGCACAGAGTCATCCAGGTTGGTGGGGTGTGGTTGAGGAGGAGGCTGTATCAGACCCACGCATGGGGCCTGGAGGAGATGGTTCCACTGGTGCAAGTGGTGCAGTCCAGGGGCAGGGGCAGGAGGCAGCACAGGTTGCTGTGGGGGTGCCTGTGTGTTATCCTGTCCCTGATACTGTGACTGCATCATCCTGCACCATCAGGGATGCCTCTGTCCAGACCCGTTTGCAGGTAGGAGATGTGTCTATGTCAACTGACCTTCCTTTACCTGCGGACAAGGCAATCCGTGACAGGGTTGAGCCTGTCCTAGTTGGTGTCGCATTGCACGCACAGGTGATTCGGGATGATGTGCATGGTTCCAGGCAGGACAACGCACATCATTTCAGACACCTGTGTGGCCACGTCGACTTGCTAGGACCGGTCGTTGGCACAGGGTTCCTCCATGTGCTGGATGCTCTTGCAACCCCCTCCTCATCTGCACACCCTATGTGCCCGTCGTCCTCCGTGCCGTCTACCTGCCCATGTCTCACTTGGGCACCCTGTGGACCTGCCACATCCACTGCAGCCAGGCTGGTGAAGAACACATCCCTGCCACAGTCGGGATTTGGACGACCAGCAGAGGTGGTCACTCCAGTAACTGGACCCCAGCCAGTGGAGGATGTGCAAGCACCATCAAATAGGGCACATGCACCACGGCCCCGGTTGTTTCCATCTTCCCGTGGTAGTTGTGGTTGCAGAGGCAGTTGGCATTGAGGAGGCGGCAGGCTTGAGGTGGGAGGCATCAGACCTCAGGGACATATACATCAATGGGGCAGGCATCGGCCGATGGGCAGGAGGACCCTGGACTACATGTGTCTTCTATGTGGCAGCGGTTGGGCAAGCAGATAGATGCAGAGCGGCGGCGGGCGGAGAGGGCATGGCTCACGATGTTCAGGGCGGAGAACTCCATGCACCGGGCATTGAGGCGGGCAATGTTCCTTGAGAAGACTCGCAGGGAGTTGGTGGAGACCATGGCGACGTCCCTGCGAGCCCTCGAGGACACATCCCAGGCCCGCCTCTGGGACATCATCATGGAGTTCGATGATGCCCTGGCCAAAGACATGAGTGAGCCGTAGGAATAGCCCGCCGCCATTGTATATAGTTAATTAGGCTTAGGTTTCCTTTTGTTTCATTTTTATTTTGGAGTTGATGGAGTTTGCTCCACTTGTTGTACATAGTTTTTTTTCTATAGGTATTTTGGTAGGTTTCATTTGGTTTTAAGATCATGGACCCTGAGAACTTTCATTGTATATAATTGTGGAACTGTGGACATTTTTATTTTCTGATTTCTCACACCAATCTTGGAATGTTTTTTTTTTTAATTTGCCCTTTGGATTATGATTTTCATTTTTCAGGACATGGACCACTGGAATTTTTTTCTTATTTTTTGATGACATATTTTTGGGAATTGCCATTTCAGTTCTGTTCACTTTGATTTATCCTTCTCATGTTTGGTTTTCATTTGTGAGATTTCTGTTGATTTAATACATTTTCATCTGTTCATATATTTCTGTTTTGTGCTCTCATTGGTTTCGTGCATGTGTCAGTCATCATTGCCTCAGTCATGTGTCAGTGGTGTGTGGCCATGTTTGGCACGCCTTTGTGTGCATGCATGTATGCTTCTGTGCAAGACATGCCATGGGGCCTGTACTGGGAAATGGGGACAATTGATGGGTGTGGAGTTGCACTGTGGGGGGCAGTGTGGGGTGGCATTTGGGTGGACATTTGGTACATGCCTGTATGTTGTGTCAATGTGTTGGATGGGTGGACAAGAGTCGAGGCATGCTGGCAGGTGCCCTTCAATGGTGGGGGGTGGATGGACATGAGTCAGGGCCTTCTGGCAGGTGCATGTCACTGGTGGGGGTGGGGGGACATGAGTCAGGGCCTGCTGGCAGGTTGCGGTTACTGGTGGGGCTGGGTGGACATGAGTCAGGGCCTGCTGGCAGGTGCCTGTCACTGGTCGAGTGGGGGACATGAGTCAGGCCTGCTGGCAGGTGCCCTTAACTGGTGGGGGGTGGATGGACATGAGTCAGGGCCTTCTGGCAGGTGCATTTCACTGGTGGGGGTGGGGGGACATGAGTCAGGGCCTGCTGGCAGGTTAACCTTACTGGTGGGGGTGGGTGGACATGAGCCGGGGCCTGCTGGCAGGTGCCTGTCACTGGTGGGTGTGAGGGGACATGAGTTGGGGCCTGCTGGCAGGTGCCCGTCAATGGTGGGGCTGGGGGGACATGAGTCAGGGCCTGCTGGCAGGTGCCTGTCACTGGTGGGGGTGGAGGGACAAGGGTCGGGGCCTGCTGGCAGGTGCCCGTCACTGGTGGGGGTGGGGGTGTGGGGACATGAGTCGGGGCCTGCTGGCAGATTGCTGTCACTGGTGGGGGTAGGAGGAAATGAGTCGGGCCTGCTGGCAGGTTGCCGTCACTGGTGGGGGGTGGGTGGACATGAGTCAGGGCCTGCTGGCAGGTGCCCGTCACTGGTGGGGGTGGGAGGACATGAGTCGGGGCCTGCTGGCAGGTTGCCATCACTGGTGGGGGGTGGGTGGACATGAGTCAGGGCCTGCTGGCAAGTGCCCATCACTGGTGGGGGTGGGGGGACATGAGTCGGGGCCAACAGGTTGCTGTCATTGGGGGGATCGGTTGTGGTATGGGCTGCCTGCTGGCATGTGCACGGGTGATGGGGTGATGGGGGGTCCATTGTGGTGTGGGCTGCCTGCTGGCATGTGCACCGGTGTTGGGGGGATTGGTTGTGGTGTGGGCTGCCTGCTGGCATGTGCACAGGTGATGGGGGCTTGGTTGTGGTGTGGGCTGCCTGCTGGCATGTGCAAGGGTAATGGGGGGTCCATTGTGGTGTGGGCTGCCTATGTGGCATGGTCATGGTTATAGTTGGGTCCCCTGTGGTGTGGGCTGCCTGCAGGGGGTGCATGTGGCTCCTCACTGCATGGGTGCGTGAATATGGGGGTACGCAAGTGCACTTTTCACGTGATTGGGCTGGCACGAGCGGGGTACGTGTACCCCGCTAGCGCCAGCCCAATCGCATGTAAAACTCCTTGCGCACCCCTCGGAATACACGTACCCCGCTCGCACCAGACAAATTGCGTGTAAAACTCCTTGCACACCCCCAGAATATGCGTACCCTGCTCACAGCAGCCCAATTGCGTGTAGAACTCCTTGCGCACCCTCGGAATACACATACCCCACTGGCACCAGCCTAATCGCGTGTAAAACACCTTGTGCACCCCCGGAATACGCGTACTCCACTCACGCCATCCAATTGCGTGAAAAGCACACTCGCGTACCCCCATATTCGCGCACCCATGTGGTAATGAGCCACATGCACTCCCTGCAGGCAGCCCACACCACAGGGGACCCATTTACAACCCTGACCATGTCCTGCAGGCAGCCCACACCACAGGGGAGCCCCCTACAAACCTGTTCATGCCCTGCAGGCAGTCCATCACCCCTGAGCATGCCCCGCAGGCAGCCCATCACCCCTGGCCATGCCACGCAGGCAGCCCACACCACAGGGGACCCCCCTACAACCCTGACATGCCCCACAGGCAGCCCACACCACAGGGGACCCCCCTACAAACCTGTCCATGCCCCGCTGGCAGCCCATCATCCCTGACCATGCCCCGCAGGCACACCATCAACCCTGGCCATGCCCCGCAGACAGCCCAAACCACAAGGGACCCCCCTACAACCCTGAATCTGCCCCACAGGCAGCCCATCACCCCTGGCCATGCCCCACAGGCAGCCTACACCACAGGGGACCCCCCTACAAACTTGTCCATGCCCTGCAGGCAGCCCATCACCCCTGGCCATGCCCCACAGGCAACCCACAATACAGGGTGGACCTTTTCCATGCAATTTGCCTTGCACAGGTGGGGTACGCATATTACAGGGAGTGCGCAAGGAGATTTTCATGTGATTTGGCTGCCCGTGCATGGTAAGCATATTCGTGGGGTTACAGTAGGCCTTTTCCATGTGATTTTGTAGGCGCGAGTGGGGTACGCATATTCAATGGGGTGCGCGAGTAGAGTATCACACGTTTTGCCAGCCGCGACTGGGCTACGCATAGTGAAGGTGGTGCGCGGGGAGATTTACACACGTTTTGGCTGCTGTGAGTGGGATACGTGTATTCAAGGGGGTGCGCAAGTAGATTTTCAAGCGTTTTGGCTGCCGTGCACGGGCTACGCGTAGTTTTTCACATGATTACAATGTAGGGGGCCTGTAAGCTTGTCCAGGGTTAGAGTGGCCCTTTGCGCCATATTGGGGATTTCTATGGCTTTTCCTGGCACAAAGGGCGTTCTTGGGGGCGTAACTGGCGCTGCTGGATGTTCGCTGTGCCTCGGCTGCAAATGGCTTGGGAAATCCATTAATACGCGGTGCGTCTGAATGCTGTTTGGCGCACACGGCTGACGAACGCTGGCGCACGTTCCCTCTCTGAGCTGGCCGCGTCCGCTAATTCTGCACTGAATTCTATGAATTACCCCCCTTTGTTTGCCCGGAAGATGAACTTGAAGTCTTATTGTTGTATGCATAATGCAGCAACTCCATCAAGTGGTGATAACAGGCAAAGCGGGAAGGACAGCTCCGGATAAACATACATCTGGCCTTTTACTATAGATTGTGATATATTCTTTATCTTTTTAAATTATATTTTGTATCTAATGTTATATTTCTCCGAACTAAAGTAATTGAGTATAGTATCAGCATCTACATTTCTTCAATGTGGACTGTATTAATAAGAAACTGGCTCATGCATCTAATAAAAAGGACATGATTACTTTTCAGGCTAACACATTGTTTTAAATGTTAAAGGACACGATTAATAAAACATGAGGAGCATGTACCCACTTTTCTGCATATTCACTGCACCCACGGGCATGATATCATATGTGTACATGATGACTTCAGGTCTGTTCGTGCCTACGCACCAGCATGGCTATATACACAATTGAAATGGCGACCACTAAACAAGAGGCTAGCCACCGCAAATGCTGACTCCAGAAGGGGAACAATTCATCCCAACATTTAATAGGTAAGACAACACATCAGAAATGGAATATGCCCTAATCTTTTTTTTCTTGATTTATCAGTCTCTGACAACTATTAACCCATTGTTTTAGAACAACATAGCCACCTCTTCTTTCTTTGTATTAGCTATTAGAATGTATTTTTCCAGCACAGCATTAACGCATAGAAGCTTGATAAGATAAATCCTGTCAACTTGCAATATACAGGGTAAGCACGCTATCTACAATTATAAGTGAATCATTATTCCCCTGTATCTATAGTGTCTTGCACGTTAATACAGTGTGCTTTGCATTATTAGTGAATCAAGAGAAGGTGATTTGGAACACTAAAAAAAATTAAGGCTAAAGTTAAGAAGCTCAGACACCAGATGAAACTATAGGGTAAGTTAGTGTCCCTTTGAAGTATGTACTTTGCATTAAGAAAAGGCCACCAGTTCAGACCCACCAATTCTAACAAGCAGTTTTCTCTCCTCATTGTCTTGTTACAGCTCAGTGAGACACAGCATAATTGCTTGAATAACCATGTCATACGGAAAGAAAGAAATACATTCAGAATCTATTTCCAAATTGCTTTGGTAAATGTTTATCAGGTTGAGAAATTGGGGTTGTAATTGAGAAGCATACAATAACTTTATTGTTACCTGAAGATACTGAAATTAATTTCTCGTGTCATGTTTTTCTCTCCTCCATTTATATTTGTATTTCGTTCACTCTGTTTGTTCGTAATCATATGTTATTCAGGTTTTTGTCATTAGTACTAAATTATACTAATGGATTACTGTTTATTGGGCTGTTGAATGCTTTTTCATGGGTTTTGTCATTATACATGGAATATCAATATTTCCCCTGTACCATTCATGGAGCCCTTGTATGTTATTCTGCCTTGATGACGACTGGATGTTCGAAACACATGTTGGCGGGAACCTCCCATAGCTATGTGAATTGTTTCACATAGTACCACTGGGTTTAGAATATAGCAAACATAACATTGAATATAAAAAAGATAATATATTTTTGTAAATATTGTTCTTCATTGAGTAGAATTGTGAACCCACAGGTTTATTGAATGCACAGTAGTACACACCATCACTTATAAAAACAACATTTTAAATTGGTATGGTATTAGCTGTATGTGCAAATGCAGCTTTGTATATATTAGCAATCATTTTTTAAAATAGTAGTGAGGCCCATGACTAGCATGGGGTTCTGCTCTACCCTTTGAGTAAATGGTAAAGTTTGTGTAGATCAAAAAGCAACACTGGCATGCAGTACTCTTCATCAGGGTCAATGGTCTGTCTCAAATGTGTCAATTACATGTCCTGTGTTCAATAATTAACACTGCAAATATCACCTGTGTAAAATAAGAGCGATTAGGCTACTAGTTGCCCGACAACTAAGGGATTACTCTATGTGTTCCTCATTGCCTTATTATACGAACTGTCTCTTATAAACTAGAGGAGTTTGCACCTAAGATAATTAATAACTGCTGAGATCATGGACCAGTTCAGAGTTTACCTGTAGGAATGCAGGGCATGCCCACAGTTACAAATTACTAAACACCTCAAATTCGAAAGTAACCACTTGGTGCTCGCTTTGTAATGAGGCAGACAAAGAAAAGAAATGGGCATCAGATCTTCTCTACTGAGGGCCCGAAGTGGCATTCGTCATTATGATCTAACTTCCAACAACAATTAAAGAAGCGAGTGGTAAGATGTCAAGGCACAATTTAATAAAAAGCGCCTTGCCATGATGTGTCTACTATTTGATTAAGTGTTTCTCAAGGCTAAACTCAAGCTTAGTAATTAATTAATCACTTGCCTTCTTATTCCCTGTTTATCTGCTCACAGGCGCCTTTAGCCTTCATTCCCCACGTGCACATATTACTAGTAACTTTGTTTATTCATGTTATCAACTAGTTCCACTATACAACTCAAATCAATATCCCAAGTAAAGTATTTCATATCTTTTGACCGAGCTTGTTAATTAGCACCTTGCATATTAATAACATCAATGAAGGCCTCTCGATATTTCCATAGCTTGCCAGAGTTCCAGATCTTTGGCTAGTATGCAAATATTTTTAACCTGACTTCCATTGCAATGCCTTTCATTCATTCCTAATGATAGGTTCAGTGTCATTGGGAGTGCTCTTAATAAGTGATAAATACTGTTTCATGTCCTGTTCACTCCAAAGCTCTGCTCCCTAAGTGGCTGCTTGTATTTCCTCGGCCATATAAACGTACTTAAAGGATTGGTGTTACAGCTGTCCCACATAGGACATGGCAACGAATAATGTCATTCCACAATGTCTGGCCAAAGCCATCTCACGTTTACCGGTTGGTGGTTCTACTCATAAAAGCATACCCTAAATTATGCAAAAAGGTACATTCTTAATTTTCTCACCTTGCATTAGTAGATTGCGTTTCAGGAACTTGTGGACATGGCAAGCTATGCACTTTGATATGCCAATGTCCATTGGGAGACATTTAAATGAGTAATTTTCAATAAATGTACTCATGTTCGGGCCAAAGGGGGTTTTATAGATAAAAAGCAACATTTTCTTCACATAAGGAGTTCCCCAAAGACTATCTACTTGAAGTTTGGGCATCGACCTTGAATGCCAAAATGTCATCTGATAAATCATGTATATACAGAGCAACATGTGAGTGGGGTTGTAAAGCACCCCTCTCTGACACCTTTTTGTCCTGGAAACTAGGAGGTCATATTTCAGCAACTCCAGGAAAGGAGGTGATATTTTGCCCACCGAACCATACTGAACAATTGCCCAACTATCACTGTAAATCCCATAAACTGCTTCCCAAATATCAAAATGAACTTTTAATTCCTGCAGAGTTTTTCGAAGATGAGCCCTAGGGACGGCATTAAAAGCTATTCTTAGATCAACTAAGGTGATTTAAAACAAAGCCTGGTCTTTTAGGATGGCCCATTTCTGCAGCCTCAAATTCAGGTGAAAAGCTTATTCCACGTCTCTATCCCCTGGCCAAAGCCTGCCAGCAAATGGGAGATTATTGTTTTTTCCATGCACCACTGAGAATTTGACACTATTGGCAAGGCGGTTAGCTGGGAGATTGAGGTATTGTTTGTAGGGTCACCCCTATCCATTGGTCAAGTCGAGGGTACATGCGGATGGACGGAGTCCACCGACTTTTTTCAGCCTCAGCCCGAGCCACTGATCGTCACACATATCAGTTACAGGACACTATACAGTTATTAATGCCATTAAACTATTGTGTAACAAAGGAGACATGTGATTGTTGCTTGAATAAATCAAGGGTCATTCCCATCCTTTTGTGATTCCAATTTCACCTCATATAATTTTAACACTTAGGCTTCACTCCTCATCTGTCTGACCATTGTCCATTAACCCAAATGAAGAGAGCTTCCGCATCTCGTCTGATCCATAAAGGGCCCTTAAAGGGTCCAATCACATGTTCTCAGATAATTGCAGAGCTTGTCAAGCCTCTGCCATTGGCCACTGTGCGCCAGAGGTCAGATTGGCCACTGGAGTCTATGGCTTGTACTAGCTTTCTCCATCTAGAATCTTGCGCTTCGTTCTTCGTCATTGGACGATTGCAATCCATCCGAAGTGTATGAATAATACTGAACGTCCTAAGCACCAATATCTATGTCCAGAGGCAAAGCAAGCCATTGTAAAATGCCCTGTTGCCCGCCTCCTAATCCAGGAAGTGCCATAGTCCCACCTCCAGATGTTCCATTTGGGATTAGGCTAAAGGGGGAATTCATGAACAGAACCATTGTCAGGGTGAACCTCAATTATTTACAACACCATTTCACATATACTACACATTTGACACGTATGTGATAGATGCAGTCTTTGGGTTATGTAAGGATATTTGGCGTGTTACAGCACAGAGTACAGCACTACTGCACAGGTAGCAAACAGCACAGAGTACAGCACTACTGCACAGGTAGCAATTTTTTTTGCAGCACCCCCACAAGGGTGCGGTGCATTGCTATATGTGTTACCAGATTAACAAGGAAAGACAGGCTATTCAGTCAAAAACGATTTTAACATATAAGATGCAAATCTATTTTTACAGTTAAAAGCACACGTGCACATTCAAAAATGCACACTATTTTTTCACCTGAAATGCCTATGGTGCGAGAGACACATTTGAAAATTAATAACTAACATTACTTATAACTAACCTGACTAATGAAACTGAGGTTAACATAATCCACTAATAAAAATGTGTCTCCACTGCAGAATTAGGCCTACTCTGAAAGTGAACTTTTAAACGCACATCCATTTTTTTTTTCGTTTTCTCTGCTGCCCTGTCCACATAACTACAGGAAGCAAAAAGGGTTCGAAAGAACAGGAAATCAGTTGGTTACAAAGTATTACTATAAAAATGAGCCATTGTGTAGAGAAGGAGGAGATGGCATGATTGATTCTGATTGGAGCAGCGTCATAGCAAGTATCATGCTAGAGGGAGTGATCAGAGTTTTGCTGGGGGGAGTTTGAGGTGGAAGGAGGACAGTCAAGATTTGGCAGAGCTGGGAGAAGGACCTTTTTCCTGGCTGGAGCATTCCTATCTGCAAAAGCTGAGAATTCCAGGCAATGACCCCGGTTTGAGAAGGAAAGGCGCTCCTTTTCACTGGGGTTAATCTTCAAGGGAGCCACATTCAGAAAGAGAACAGTTGAAGAAAACTTGGGCTGAACAGATAAGGTAATTACATAAGTGTGGGAGCTGGTGTGTACGAGAATATTCAGTCAGAGTAGGAAAGGAGATTCCGGTGCCTTAATCACATGTTAATGTTGCAAATTGGGTTCTGTTCTCCGCCACTCTTTTTTCAGTGTATCACAGACAATGCTGTTACTGTGCTATTTTATTTATTTCTGTAAAGAGTGAGATCGTGTTTAAATGCAACTTTTATAATACAGAAAAATATTTGAAAGCAGACGGGTGGGGTGTCTTATATTTACCAATACAGTGCTGATGATGAGGGGAGATTTTTAAACAATGCAATTGTCATTTTAAGACAGATGTGTGCATGATCATATTCAGTATGGACAGTTGAGAGTGATTGTTTGTAGCATAGCTCGTTGGAGGTACATGAGCCAACGGGAAGAGGGACTCTCTGAACATAGTTCCCTACCGTATATAAGGTAGTGGAAATTACCACAAAATTACCACATATAGCTCTCTGTCGTAAATAAGTCAGTGAGATCGCCCATGGTGGCACACTAACACTAACACTGAAAATGTGGTATTCCTGAAATGTAGGTCTGAGGTCTCTCTAGTGATTACACGAAAAATCTAAGCAAAGATAAGGGATTCTGGACATTGGGGCCACAAATAAAACAAGGGAATTATGCTCACCAAAATACCACCAACCACGCATACCAACCACGCATACCAAATATGCATGTCTGGGTGCTGAAATAATGCATGTCCACTGTATTATTGTTGCACATGGCCCAATCTGAATACAAGGAGTGATTATTGCTAAGTTATTTTTCGGCGGTAATAAAATACCGTCAGGCCCCAAATCTCCACAAAATACCCTACATATTTATGGTGCGTTGCAGGCCGGGAAAGTGATCATAGAGTACCTACTGGGCGTGGCAAGTGTGTCTCACACTGCCATTTGCACATTAAAGGGAACCCATTTTATAATAGCAGTGTGCCACTAAAAACGAATTTCAGAATGTCACAAAGGGAAACCACATTCTCAGATCTAGTGCAATATTTAGAGGCAAAGTTGTTTGCACATGGGAATTGGTCGTCAAATAGCATGTTAGAATGGAGTAACCGCATTCAGGGTGAGGTGCAGAAAGAAAAACTAGACAATATTTTTGCAGAAGGCAGCATAATTCAGGTCTGCCTTACAAGATTATTGAATGCAGCCAATAAAAGTGCAGAGAAAGACTGTTTAATACGGCTATGCGGCAAAATATGGTTTATTTTAAACAAGTCCCTGCGAATGCAAGAGAATGATACTCAGCTAATTAACAGGTTAAAGACTGAATTAGATGGGGCAAGTAAAAATCAGGAAATGTTGAGAGCAGAATTGGATGTATGCCAAAAAGACATGCAATTAAAATGCATAGACTTTGATACTCAGTTATCCAAAAGCAAGAAACAATTTGAAGATAGTGAGCAAGAATTGGCACACTTAAAAGCCATAGTGGATCACATTAGACGGGATAAAGATGAGGTTGTTTCAGAGATGCAGATCTTACAAAAAGAACATTGTGAAAAAGAAGGTGATCTCCAGAGTGCAGAACAAGAAATGATTAAAATGATTCAAGAAAGAGACAAGAGAAATAAAGAGTTCAATGAATGCCAAATGCAAATGTGCGACATGCAGGAGGTGATTAATAAGATGAATGGTGAAAACAACTATTTGCAAGATGAAGCCAACAGACTCCTTAAAAAGTGTAAGGACTTAGAACAGCAAATGTGCATTCCCAGGTCCCAGGAGAGGCGGCAGGGTACCACATTCAATGGAGTGGAGGTGAATTCTAGCTCTGCCCAAAGAGCTAGTGCTCCAGTGACTGGGCCGGTGACTGAACTTGGTTGCAGCGCCCTTGGGGGATTTGATACTCCCATTGGGGGCAGCCACCAATCTCATACACCTGAAAACAGGATTGAATCACAAAATAGTGCAATTCCATGCATTGCAACAAGTAGCCCCATAAAAATAATGAAATCCATTAAAGCCCTGATCAAACCATTTAAAAAGGGAGGTGAATGCTGCATTGAGGATCACTTAGAAGCGGTGCATGACATTTTTAAAGCACTCCTGATACCTAAAGAACAGTACAGACAATATTTTCATTTAACTTTAGATGCCCCGACGGCCAGCATCATAATAAGGGGATTAAAAGAACAGCAGAATATGACATGGCTGGAGTTTGAAAAAGAAATTAGGCGTCATTTTTCTCCTTTTCAGTCATTGCAGGAGGCTAAGAAAGTCGCGTACACAATTACTGCTGGACCTAATACATCTCCTCGCCAATTTTTACAAGACTTAAAAAGAGCATTTTCTCGCGTTGATGTATCTTTTGACTCAAATTCCAATGAGTTTAAAACTGCATACTTCTATGGGCTACAGAAAGACATCATATCCCAATTGGTCCGTGAATTTGACCGTGACAAGTCCCTTGAATGGATTGTACGTCAAAGCACAAAACTATATGAGGTACTCTATTGTCAGGGTAGAGAAAGTGATAAAATGGAAGATACTAGACCTAAATCTAAAGAACCCTCAGCCACAGTAATGGAAATCAGGTCAGCCAAAATGTCCCTTGAGTCTGCTCAAAGCCAAGGTAAAAATAATGTGACACCTGAACAAAGGGGTAATCAACAAAGATCGCCATTTCCTGTACCAATGTTCCAATCACATGATCCTAGTAATAGAGAGAGCTACATCAGCCCTAGGTATTTAGGGGACAGACCCCGGGTAGGATACCGGCCTGATATGGCAGGTATGAACAATAACCAGAGACAAAATCAAGATCAAAGAAATGATGGTCCCTACCAGTCATTGGGGACACAGAGCAGATTTGATCCCAGCACCATGATATATGGTAATCAGGATAGGCCCCAATATGTGGATCGATTTACTGATAATGGAAATCAACCTAGGGGCCAGTACCCACAATCTGAGAGACAGAACATGAGGCAAAACGTGAACTACAGTCCACGCCAGTACAATGATTCCCCACCAGGGGACTATAATCAAAGGATGGGTGCAACCCGCTCCCCTCCACAAATGAATCAAGAGTTCAGAAACCATCCCAACCGACATCAATCACCTGAGAGGTATCAGAATAGATCCAATCAGGGGGAAAACAACCAATATCGACCTAGGCCACAGAAAGAGGATCCTAGAGAGATGGAAAGGTTCCAGTGCCTTAAGGCCCAAGTGAAAATGTTAGCTGAGCAAATAGGAAAGCTCTATACAGCGCAAAAACAACCTTCCAAAGAGGGGGCTGATGGCCATAGCAATGACCGGGGGGCTTCCGAAAAGTGACTAAGTACTCATGATAACTGCAATGCCAAAATGACAGATTGCTCTGATATAATTTTGCATAACGACTCTGAGATGCCTAATGGATTAAAAATGAAAGTGCCCGTAAATGAACGTGTGACAGAAAGTGCAAATACTTCTAAAAAAGAGGTACAATTTAACCTAGAGCTAAATAAAACAGTAAAGATTTGCACAAATGAAAAAGAAACATTAGGAATTCCAAAAGAACAAAGGGACAGATTTAAGAAAAATGATTCATGCATGGGGAATACCAGTGAACGGGGAGTAAGTGGGGATGCTATAGCTCCTTCCCTGGGCAAGCAAAACAATGACCAAACACAGACAGAAAAAGCAAATACTCAAAAGGAGGGTACAAGTCAATCACCTGAAGAATTCTTTGAGCCACATATTTTTGAAGAGGCTGAAAGGGCTGGTATGACACTAAATGATTACAAATGCACAGAATTAAAAAATGACAAATTGCTGAATGATGTTGTTACACATGTTCAGTTGGAGGATTGTAATGTGGTCTCTGATGTTACCCAGATGGATGGGCGAACAGTGGCCACACTCCAAAAAACCTCTGAACATGGAGAAATGAATAAAATCTCTCGCACAGAAATGGGTAAAAAGGAGGGAAAAATGTCTTTTCATTTACCAATGTGCTTAGCCAAAAGTGAAAAAGACCTGAGAAAGGTGAGCCCTGAAATCAGTAAGAATTCACATTTCTTATGTGTATTAGAGTAAGTTGAGGACAGATATTATGCACCCATCACTGTAGAAGAAAAATGCCACACCTTTGCTTTGATTGACACTGGCGCACAGGCCACAATTATGTCCAAGGAGCTGGTAAAGAGTATCAATGAAGGGAGACCTCCACAGAGTCAGATCACAGTGAAGGAAAATCAAGGCCCAGTGCATAACTTTAATGGGGAGGAGGTGCCCATCATAGGTGTAACTGAGGTTGACATAAAAATAGGAAAGCACAGAATGAAACAAGAGGTATTGATCACATCTATTTGTGAAATTCCATTTCTGATGGGGACAGATTGCCTGAAAAGATTGTCTCCTCTCATAGATGGGGTGAATGGAGTGCTGTGGTCCTTAACCAAAAAACCATTGAGGCCTAAGAAAGTAAAATCACAAAACAGCAATATAAATGAATGTCACACCGTTGCCAAAACAAATGATGCTGTGGAGGTATATCTCCAGAATAGCTGCATACCTAGTGTCACTGTCATATTAATGTGTCAAGACAAAATGCAGAGCGACAATGAAAAACTACCTGTACAAATATACTTGGACCCAAGGAAAGATTGGCAGGCTGCCATAGATGAGCACACATTACGTTTTTATTTAAAAGAGAAAACGTGCAAACAGAATATTGTTCCTAAAACAGATTCAGAAAAACACATTACCACTCTGGCAGAAATACACATGGAAGATGAGCAACCATGGGTTCATGTTGGTATAAATGACTATTTTAAAAGAATAAAAGCCACTTTAGCGCTTGAACATGAAAGGAGTTTCATTAATGAGAAATTGTTGCAAAAAATAATGAAAAGGGAAGAAATCCCGAGATTTAGGGTTAAAAACCAATATGTTTCTGGGTTGGACAGTCCAGACTTTGAAAACCGAATTGCAGGCAGATGCATGCTTAAAATTAGCATTGGGCAGAAAACAATTTACCATAATGTCTGGATAGTGAGTGGAGCGCAAAATGAATTTTACATGGGCAATGACATCATGCACAGAATGTGTATGGTGTTAGATTTCCTTAATCAAAAAATATGGTCACGCCTAGGTGGTCCGGCACCTGAATTTGAAGACAAAAGAAGGGCTTATCATTGTGCACAACTGGTTCCTTATGCAATCGAATTACAAATGAGGAAAGATACTATTATTCCTGCATTTACAAAAAAGTTTGCAATAACACTGAAATGCAAAAATGGACAGCAGATGAAAGGCTCTGATGCATTTGTATGCCTGAATGAATCCATAAAACAGCAAGGCCTGTATTATGAATACATTCCATTGGTAGACATTGGTGAAGGATCTGTAAAAATCATGGTAAATAATAAAGGTTGTCAGGATATTCATTTAGAGGAAAACTCCCCATTAGGAATGGCCATACAAAAATCACATTATACGGCAGATTTAAATAACATGGTGATTGGGAATATTCCTGAAAAATATGTAGATGCCAAGGGCGAGTTGCCAGCACACCTGGACTCTCAGCCCAAAGGAATATTTAAAATTCATTCTGTGTATCCTTATGATTCAAATGAGACAGTGTGCTGCCATCAAGAGGATTGCATAATATTTAATTTAAATGAAAATGAAACAGAAAATCAGCCCATTGAAGTGGAAGCTGATATGCCAAAATATTTAAAAGTGGAAGCTTTACAAAAAGACACAGCCACACAGTTAGAGGAAAGCGCCGAGATTCCCTTACCGGAAGATTTTCCAGAATTTTCCAAAATGGTAGAAGAGCAGATCTCCTTAGCGGATGCATGTGAAAGCAATGAAGAGAGGGACAATCTGAGGGAGATATTTATGGAGTTTAAGGATGTATTTGCAAAAGATGCTTATGATTGTGGTTTAACTGATTTACATGTGGCCACACTACCAGAAGGGTGTAGCAGAAACCCAGTGTTTGTACGCCAGTATAGACTACCGCTGGCATGTTTAGAATCATTGGCAGAGATTATTAAAAATTTGGAATCGCGGGGAATCATCAGGCCCATTCATAGCACATCCAATACACCTATTTTAGGTGTGTTAAAGCCAAATGGTCAATGGCGGCTGTGTGCAGACTTGAGAGAGTTAAATAAAAGAGTACCAATATCTAGATGGCCACTGCCATTCATTGATCATGGCCTAGCTCAGGTACATGGTTCAAATGTATTTACCACATTAGATCTCACCTCTGGATATTGGTGCGTGCCATTGGCAGAGGAGATACGACATTTATTTTCCTTTACATTTGACAGGACTCAATATGCCTGGCTTAGAGCTCCGTTCGGGTACATCAATAGTGGGAGTGAATTTGGCATATTTTTGAGAAAGGCCATGCCGGATGCAGCGGAAAGAGGAACAATAGTTTATGTGGACGATGTCCTGATAAAAAATGAAAGCCTGAAAAGCCATTTTGATGAAATAAGACATGTACTTGGCCAATTGCAGAAAGCAGGCGCCAAAGTATCTATGCAAAAAGCACAATGGTGCAAGAAAAAAGTGAACTTTCTAGGGCATGAAGTGACTGAACATGGGCTAAATCCACAAAAGAAGAAAATAGAGGCCATACAAAGATTAAAAGATCCTAAAAATGTGAAAGGAGTAAAAAGTTTATTAGGGATGACAGGCTATAACAGAAAGTTCATTGAAAATTATGCAGAAATCACTCAACCATTGACTAAACTGCTTAAACTGAATACTCCCTGGAAATGGGAAAAAGGGCAGTCTGATGCAGTGGCTAAATTAAAGGAATGTCTTGTAAAGGCACCATGTTTAGCATACCCCATAAAGGACAGGGATTTCTTTATAGAAATAGGTTTTTCTGAACATTGTATGTCAGCAGTGTTATCACAAAAACACGATTTGAATCACAAAACCATTGCATATGCAAGTAAGGCATTTTCCCAAGTTGAAATGAAATTTAATGAATGTGAAAAGGCCCTATTAACCACTGTGTGGGCGCTACAACATTTCCGCCCCATTGTTCAGGGAGAAAAGGTAATTATTGAAACAAATCATCAACTTTGCAATTTTTAGAGAGTAAAAGAATTAGATCAGGTAATCTAGCGCAATCCAGAATCACTTCATGGACGCTGGCATTACAAGGGTTTCCCGTAGAAGTGAGATATGGACAAAATAAAAAGAACCCAATTGCTCAAGGGTTAGCTGACTTACATGACTGTGCAGCTGAACAAATACCAAATGAAATGGAAGTAGAAACTAGTTTGCAGGAATTTGAACAATCACCACACAAAGCTTTTGATGAAAAAACATGCAAGGATTTGCCAACTGTATATGTGGATGGTTGTGCTTTTCACATTGAAAATGACAGTAATAAACAGTTAGTGGCAGGAATAGGAAATGTCTGGTTGAAATGTGAAGGTGTCCCCAGTATAGGGATGAGGATTGGAGATAGGAGCAGTCAGGTGGCGGAATTGGCAGCCATTTATAAAGCAATTGCTACTGCAGTTGATAAAAAGTTCAGTGAAATTGTCCTGGTGACTGATTCTGACTATGCACAGAATAGCTTTGTGGAGTATTTGCCTGGTTGGAAAGCAAGAGGCATGGTTACATATAACAAAAAGCCACTTAAGCATGGAAAAATGATACAAGCCATAGACAAATTGGTGTCAGAGAATAAGTTAACAATATACTGGAGAAAAATTTGTGGGCATTTAAAAACACCAGGAGAGGATAAGGAGGGAAATGATAAGGCAGACCACCTGGCTAAGATTGGGGCTGTGATGGGAGAATTGCTACCTATTGATTATTTAATGGGTGAAATACAAATTGATGCAGTCACACGTTCTAAAGCACCAAAGGAGGTAGATCAACCGGTGGTGCAGTGGAGTCATGACACGCCAGACCAAGATTTGATTGAGGCACAAAAGAATGATCAAATTTTGGGAATCTATTATAATCATTTGATAGACCCCGAACAAAATCCTTTAACAGAAAATTATTGTATAGGAAAAGAAGAGTTGAGGGTGTTATTAAAGAACAAAACACGAATTAGATTACAGGATGGACTCATGATTAGAGAGTCCATAACAGGACAAATACAGTGGGTAGTACCCCTTTCATTCAGAGGACTAATGCTACACCATGCACATGATGCCATAACTGCAGGCCATAGAGGTTCACAAAAAACATTAGAAATACTAAAAGATTATGCTTACTGGCCACATATGTCCCAAGATGTGGAATTATATACTAGAGGATGTCTAGTATGCGCCCAATTTAAACCTGCTTCACCAATGCATAGAGCACCATTGATGAAAAGAGGCCTAACTCTCCCATGGTCAGATTTGCAAATAGACTATGTAGGTCCTTTAAAAAGGTCGAGCAGGGGACACCGTTATATTTTGAGTGTGGTATGTTTGATGTCGAAGTGGATTGAATGCATTCCTGCACCAGATTGTAGTGCGCAAACAGCAGCCACATTGCTGGTGAACGATGTGTTCTCAAGGTTTGGGTTGCCACAAAGAATTGAGTCAGACAGAGGAAGTCATTTCACAAGTACTCTAATGAGTAAGGTATGGCAAATACTAGGTGTGAAAAGGAAACTACATATCGCATATCGGGCGGCATCTTCAGGTACAGTTGAAAGAAGCAATAGGTCTGTTGTGGATATTTTAAAGAAATTTGTGGCAGAAGCAGGTTCCAGCTGGGATTTACGTTTACCGTTGGTTTTGATGGCAATCAGGTCGACTCCTGCCAAAGCAACAGGTGTTAGCCCCCATGAGGTCTTGACAGGTAGGAAAATGGTGTTACCACAACACCTACTATACAGAACACATGAGCAAAACCTTGTGAGTGCATCCACAGTTCATGAATATATTGATGAACTGAGGAGGCATTTGCAACATGCATTTGCTTTTGTGCAGAGAAATCTGGAAAGAGCTGCTGACAGTGAAAAATCTTATTATGATAAAAAGACATCAGTAAAGGAATACAGTGTAGGGGATCAGGTGTACAAGTTTCATTTTGGAAAAAGTAAACAGAAAAATTCTAAATTTCTAGCAGCCTGGCAGGGGCCATTTCGAATTATAGATAAGGTCTCTCCTGTGGTTTATAAAATTTTGAAAAATGAAGGTGAGACGGCGATAGAGCAGTTTGTCCATGTAAATCAAATCAAACCATGCCATCCCAGACATGAGATCAGGCAGCTTGAGCATGTAGAAACAGATAAAGTCCCTTGAACAAAAAAGAGAAAATAAATGGGTACAATCAGGAGGCAGTGACAAAGGAGTTAAAAAGTTGATTGTTATGATGGCACATAAACACTGTAGTATATGTAAAAATATATAATATAAAATAAATAAATAAATAAATAAATAAATAAATGCACATATAACGGAAGCTCATGGTTGGTGTGCAGAGAGAAAATGTATTAAATATTGAATGCTGTTTATGTGTGCTTGTTTTCTTTTAACTTGTGTTTAATTTCAGAAAAAAAAAACGAAATATTTTTACCAAGCATGTTTTATTTTTGGCAAAAGGGTGAAGTTAGTATTGTGCTATGTACTTAATTTGTTTATTTTCTATTTGATTTAGAAAATTAACATTATTTGGTCGGAGGTTCCGGGATCAGAGGCCACGGGAGACGATGGAGTCCTGGAGTCCCCTGGATGAAGACCAAAAGATGCCTGCCTCCAGGTGGAGGTGAAGACAAGATAACCAGAATGCTAAAAAAGATGACTCCTATGGATCTAAGATTGCCAAGATGAAAGTGTACTCGAATGAACCAAATAACATCGCTGGTCGGGACATATCAGAGGCAGACAAGAGTGCTGACATATGGAGTTCCACGTATTTATTATTTTAATTATTTATTTTAATTTGTTATATTAATTATTTGTTTTGGTTAGTTGTTTTATTTCATTGTTTTTAATTGACTTGAAAAATCTAAACTTAGAGTAATGCCACTTCCACTGAGAAGGCAAATGTAGAACATTTTGTAAACTAATGAACTCAGATGAATACTGTATTGATTGCAACTTTTTCATTGATGCACATGAATATTCATTTTATTGGATTGATATATTGTGAAAAGAAGAAAAAGAACAAATTGTTTTTAGGAATTGGTTTGGATCGTAGCCAGATTCTAAAAACAAAAGGAGGGTATGTAAGGATATTTGGCGTGTTACAGCACAGAGTGCAGCACTACTGCACAGGTAGCAAACAGCACAGAGTACAGCACTACTGCACAGGTAGCAATGTTTTTTGCAGAACCACCACAAGGGTGCGGTGCATTGCTACATGTGTTACCAGATTAACAAGGAAAGACAGGCTATTCAGTCAAAAACGATTTTAACATATAAGATGCAAATCTATTTTTACAGTTAAAAGCACACGTGCACATTCAAAAATGCACACTATTTTTTCACCTGAAATGCCTATGGTGCGAGAGACACATTTGAAAATTAATAACTAACATTACTTATAACTAACCTGACTAATGAAACTGAGGTTAACATAATCCACTAATAAAAATGTGTCTCCACTGCAGAATTAGGCCTACTCTGAAAGTGAACTTTTAAACGCACATCCATTTTTTTTTTCGTTTTCTCTGCTGCCCTGTCCACATAACTACAGGAAGCAAAAAGGGTTCGAAAGAACAGGAAATCAGTTGGTTACAAAGTATTACTATAAAAATGAGCCATTGTGTAGAGAAGGAGGAGATGGCATGATTGATTCTGATTGGAGCAGCGTCATAGCAAGTATCATGCTAGAGGGAGTGATCAGAGTTTTGCTGGGGGGAGTTTGAGGTGGAAGGAGGACAGTCAAGATTTGGCAGAGCTGGGAGTGGGACCTTTTTCCTGGCTGGAGCATTCCTATCTGCAAAAGCTGAGAATTCCAGGCAATGACCCCGGTTTGAGAAGGAAAGGCGCTCCTTTTCACTGGGGTTAATCTTCAAGGGAGCCACATTCAGAAAGAGAACAGCTGAAGAAAACTTGGGCTGAACAGATAAGGTAATTACATAAGTGTGGGAGCTGGTGTGTACGAGAATATTCAGTCAGAGTAGGAAAGGAGATTCCGGTGCCTTAATCACATGTTAATGTTGCAAATTGGGTTCTGTTCTCCGCCACTCTTTTTTCAGTGTATCACAGACAATGCTGTTACTGTGCTATTTTATTTATTTCTGTAAAGAGTGAGATCGTGTTTAAATGCAACTTTTATAATACAGAAAAATATTTGAAAGCAGACGGGTGGGGTGTCTTATATTTACCAATACAGTGCTGATGATGAGGGGAGATTTTTAAACAGTGCAATTGTCATTTTAAGACAGATGTGTGCATGATCATATTCAGTATGGACAGTTGAGAGTGATTGTTTGTAGCATAGCTCGTTGGAGGTACATGAGCCAACGGGAAGAGGGACTCTCTGAACATAGTTCCCTACCGTATATAAGGTAGTGGAAATTACCACAAAATTACCACATATAGCTCTCTGTCGTAAATAAGTCAGTGAGATCGCCCATGATGGCACACTAACACTAACACTGAAAATGTGGTATTCCTGAAATGTAGGTCTGAGGTCTCTCTAGTGATTACATGAAAAATCTAAGCAAAGATAAGGGATTCTGGACATTGGGGCCACAAATAAAACAAGGGAATTATGCTCACCAAAATACCACCAACCACGCATACCAAATATGCATGTCTGGGTGCTGAAATAATGCATGTCCACTGTATTATTGTTGCACATGGCCCAATCTGAATACAAGGAGTGATTATTGCTAAGTTATTTTTCGGCGGTAATAAAATACCGTCAGGCCCCAAATCTCCACAAAATACCCTACATATTTATGGTGCGTTGCAGGCCGGGAAAGTGATCATAGAGTACCTACTGGGAGTGGCAAGTGTGTCTCACACTGCCATTTGCACATTAAAGGGAACCCATTTTATAATAGCAGTGTGCCACTAAAAACGAATTTCAGAATGTCACAAAGGGAAACCACATTCTCAGATCTAGTGCAATATTTAGAGGCAAAGTTGTTTGCACATGGGAATTGGTCGTCAAATAGCATGTTAGAATGGAGTAACCGCATTCAGGGTGAGGTGCAGAAAGAAAAACTAGACAATATTTTTGCAGAAGGCAGCATAATTCAGGTCTGCCTTACAAGATTATTGAATGCAGCCAATAAAAGTGCAGAGAAAGACTGTTTAATACGGCTATGCGGCAAAATATGGTTTATTTTAAACAAGTCCCTGCGAATGCAAGAGAATGATACTCAGCTAATTAACAGGTTAAAGACTGAATTAGATGGGGCAAGTAAAAATCAGGAAATGTTGAGAGCAGAATTGGATGTATGCCAAAAAGACATGCAATTAAAATGCATAGACTTTGATACTCAGTTATCCAAAAGCAAGAAACAATTTGAAGATAGTGAGCAAGAATTGGCACACTTAAAAGCCTTAGTGGATCACATTAGACGGGATAAAGATGAGGTTGTTTCAGAGATGCAGATCTTACAAAAAGAACATTGTGAAAAAGAAGGTGATCTCCAGAGTGCAGAACAAGAAATGATTAAAATGATTCAAGAAAGAGACAAGAGAAATAAAGAGTTCAATGAATGCCAAATGCAAATGTGCGACATGCAGGAGGTGATTAATAAGATGAATGGTGAAAACAACTATTTGCAAGATGAAGCCAACAGACTCCTTAAAAAGTGTAAGGACTTAGAACAGCAAATGTGCATTCCCAGGTCCCAGGAGAGGCGGCAGGGTACCACATTCAATGGAGTGGAGGTGAATTCTAGCTCTGCCCAAAGAGCTAGTGCTCCAGTGACTGGGCCGGTGACTGAACTTGGTTGCAGCGCCCTTGGGGGATTTGATACTCCCATTGGGGGCAGCCACCAATCTCATACACCTGAAAACAGGATTGAATCACAAAATAGTGCAATTCCATGCATTGCAACAAGTAGCCCCATAAAAATAATGAAATCCATTAAAGCCCTGATCAAACCATTTAAAAAGGGAGGTGAATGCTGCATTGAGGATCACTTAGAAGCGGTGCATGACATTTTTAAAGCACTCCTGATACCTAAAGAACAGTACAGACAATATTTTCATTTAACTTTAGATGCCCCGACGGCCAGCATCATAAGGGGATTAAAAGAACAGCAGAATATGACATGGCTGGAGTTTGAAAAAGAAATTAGGCGTCATTTTTCTCCTTTTCAGTCATTGCAGGAGGCTAAGAAAGTCGCGTACACAATTACTGCTGGACCTAATACATCTCCTCGCCAATTTTTACAAGACTTAAAAAGAGCATTTTCTCGCGTTGATGTATCTTTTGACTCAAATTCCAATGAGTTTAAAACTGCATACTTCTATGGGCTACAGAAAGACATCATATCCCAATTGGTCCGTGAATTTGACCGTGACAAGTCCCTTGAATGGATTGTACGTCAAAGCACAAAACTATATGAGGTACTCTATTGTCAGGGTAGAGAAAGTGATAAAATGGAAGATACTAGACCTAAATCTAAAGAACCCTCAGCCACAGTAATGGAAATCAGGTCAGCCAAAATGTCCCTTGAGTCTGCTCAAAGCCAAGGTAAAAATAATGTGACACCTGAACAAAGGGGTAATCAACAAAGATCGCCATTTCCTGTACCAATGTTCCAATCACATGATCCTAGTAATAGAGAGAGCTACATCAGCCCTAGGTATTTAGGGGACAGACCCCGGGTAGGATACCGGCCTGATATGGCAGGTATGAACAATAACCAGAGACAAAATCAAGATCAAAGAAATGATGGTCCCTACCAGTCATTGGGGACACAGAGCAGATTTGATCCCAGCACCATGATATATGGTAATCAGGATAGGCCCCAATATGTGGATCGATTTACTGATAATGGAAATCAACCTAGGGGCCAGTACCCACAATCTGAGAGACAGAACATGAGGCAAAACGTGAACTACAGTCCACGCCAGTACAATGATTCCCCACCAGGGGACTATAATCAAAGGATGGGTGCAACCCGCTCCCCTCCACAAATGAATCAAGAGTTCAGAAACCATCCCAACCGACATCAATCACCTGAGAGGTATCAGAATAGATCCAATCAGGGGGAAAACAACCAATATCGACCTAGGCCACAGAAAGAGGATCCTAGAGAGATGGAAAGGTTCCAGTGCCTTAAGGCCCAAGTGAAAATGTTAGCTGAGCAAATAGGAAAGCTCTATACAGCGCAAAAACAACCTTCCAAAGAGGGGGCTGATGGCCATAGCAATGACCGGGGGGCTTCCGAAAAGTGACTAAGTACTCATGATAACTGCAATGCCAAAATGACAGATTGCTCTGATATAATTTTGCATAACGACTCTGAGATGCCTAATGGATTAAAAATGAAAGTGCCCGTAAATGAACGTGTGACAGAAAGTGCAAATACTTCTAAAAAAGAGGTACAATTTAACCTAGAGCTAAATAAAACAGTAAAGATTTGCACAAATGAAAAAGAAACATTAGGAATTCCAAAAGAACAAAGGGACAGATTTAAGAAAAATGATTCATGCATGGGGAATACCAGTGAACAGGGAGTAAGTGGGGATGCTATAGCTCCTTCCCTGGGCAAGCAAAACAATGACCAAACACAGACAGAAAAAGGAAATACTCAAAAGGAGGGTACAAGTCAATCACCTGAAGAATTCTTTGAGCCACATATTTTTGAAGAGGCTGAAAGGGCTGGTATGACACTAAATGATTCCAAATGCACAGAATTAAAAAATGACAAATTGCTGAATGATGTTGTTACACATGTTCAGTTGGAGGATTGTAATGTGGTCTCTGATGTTACCCAGATGGATGGGCGAACAGTGGCCACACTCCAAAAAACCTCTGAACATGGAGAAATGAATAAAATCTCTCGGACAGAAATGGGTAAAAAGGAGGGAAAAATGTATTTTCATTTACCAATGTGCTTAGCCAAAAGTGAAAAAGACCTGAGAAAGGTGAGCCCTGAAATCAGTAAGAATTCACATTTCTTATGTGTATTAGAGGAAGTTGAGGACAGATATTATGCACCCATCACTGTAGAAGAAAAATGCCACACCTTTGCTTTGATTGACACTGGCGCACAGGCCACAATTATGTCCAAGGAGCTGGTAAAGAGTATCAATGAAGGGAGACCTCCACAGAGTCAGATCACAGTGAAGGAAAATCAAGGCCCAGTGCATAACTTTAATGGGGAGGAGGTGCCCATCATAGGTATAACTGAGGTTGACATAAAAATAGGAAAGCACAGAATGAAACAAGAGGTATTGATCACATCTATTTGTGAAATTCCATTTCTGATGGGGACAGATTGCCTGAAAAGATTGTCTCCTCTCATAGATGGGGTGAATGGAGTGCTGTGGTCCTTAACCAAAAAACCATTGAGGCCTAAGAAACTAAAATCACAAAACAGCAATATAAATGAATGTCACACCGTTGCCAAAACAAATGATGCTGTGGAGGTATATCTCCAGAATAGCTGCATACCTAGTGTCACTGTCATATTAATGTGTCAAGACAAAATGCAGAGCGACAATAAAAAACTACCTGTACAAATATACTTGGACCCAAGGAAAGATTGGCAGACTGCCATAGATGAGCACACATTACGTTTTTATTTAAAAGAGAAAACGTGCAAACAGAATATTGTTCCTAAAACAGATTCAGAAAAACACATTACCACTCTGGCAGAAATACACATGGAAGATGAGCAACCATGGGTTCATGTTGGTATAAATGACTATTTTAAAAGAATAAAAGCCACTTTAGCGCTTGAACATGAAAGGAGTTTCATTAATGAGAAATTGTTGCAAAAAATAATGAAAAGGGAAGAAATCCCGAGATTTAGGGTTAAAAACCAATATGTTTCTGGGTTGGACAGTCCAGACTTTGAAAACCGAATTGCAGGCAGATGCATGCTTAAAATTAGCATTGGGCAGAAAACAATTTACCATAATGTCTGGATAGTGAGTGGAGCACAAAATGAATTTTACATGGGCAATGACATCATGCACAGAATGTGTATGGTGTTAGATTTCCTTAATCAAAAAATATGGTCACGCCTAGGTGGTCCGGCACCTGAATTTGAAGACAAAAGAAGGGCTTATCATTGTGCACAACTGGTTCCTTATGCAATCGAATTACAAATGAGGAAAGATACTATTATTCCTGCATTTACAAAAAAGTTTGCAATAACACTGAAATGCAAAAATGGACAGCAGATGAAAGGCTCTGATGCATTTGTATGCCTGAATGAATCCATAAAACAGCAAGGCCTGTATTATGAATACATTCCATTGGTAGACATTGGTGAAGGATCTGTAAAAATCATGGTAAATAATAAAGGTTGTCAGGATATTCATTTAGAGGAAAACTCCCCATTAGGAATGGCCATACAAAAATCACATTATACGGCAGATTTAAATAACATGGTGATTGGGAATATTCCTGAAAAATATGTAGATGCCAAGGGCGAGTTGCCAGAACACCTGGACTCTCAGCCCAAAGGAATATTTAAAATTCATTCTGTGTATCCTTATGATTCAAATGAGACAGTGTGCTGCCATCAAGAGGATTGCATAATATTTAATTTAAATGAAAATGAAACAGAAAATCAGCCCATTGAAGTGGAAGCTGATATGCCAAAATATTTTAAAGTGGCAGCTTTACAAAAAGACACAGCCACACAGTTAGAGGAAAGCGCCGAGATTCCCTTACCGGAAGATTTTCCAGAATTTTCCAAAATGGTAGAAGAGCAGATCTCCTTAGCGGATGCATGTGAAAGCAATGAAGAGAGGGACAATCTGAGGGAGATATTTATGGAGTTTAAGGATGTATTTGCAAAAGATGCTTATGATTGTGGTTTAACTGATTTACATGTGGCCACACTACCAGAAGGGTGTAGCAGAAACCCAGTGTTTGTACGCCAGTATAGACTACCGCTGGCATGTTTAGAATCATTGGCAGAGATTATTAAAAATTTGGAATCGCGGGGAATCATCAGGCCCATTCATAGCACATCCAATACACCTATTTTAGGTGTGTTAAAGCCAAATGGTCAATGGCGGCTGTGTGCAGACTTGAGAGAGTTAAATAAAAGAGTACCAATATCTAGATGGCCACTGCCATTCATTGATCATGGCCTAGCTCAGGTACATGGTTCAAATGTATTTACCACATTAGATCTCACCTCTGGATATTGGTGCGTGCCATTGGCAGAGGAGATACGACATTTATTTTCCTTTACATTTGACAGGACTCAATATGCCTGGCTTAGAGCTCCGTTCGGGTACATCAATAGTGGGAGTGAATTTGGCATATTTTTGAGAATGGCCATGCCGGATGCAGCGGAAAGAGGAACAATAGTTTATGTGGACGATGTCCTGATAAAAAATGAAAGCCTGAAAAGCCATTTTGATGAAATAAGACATGTACTTGGCCAATTGCAGAAAGCAGGCGCCAAAGTATCTTTGCAAAAAGCACAATGGTGCAAGAAAAAAGTGAACTTTCTAGGGCATGAAGTGACTGAACATGGGCTAAATCCACAAAAGAAGAAAATAGAGGCCATACAAAGATTAAAAGATCCTAAAAATGTGAAAGGAGTAAAAAGTTTATTAGGGATGACAGGCTATAACAGAAAGTTCATTGAAAATTATGCAGAAATCACTCAACCATTGACTAAACTGCTTAAACTGAATACTCCCTGGAAATGGGAAAAAGGGCAGTCTGATGCAGTGGCTAAATTAAAGGAATGTCTTGTAAAGGCACCATGTTTAGCATACCCCATAAAGGACAGGGATTTCTTTATAGAAATAGGTTTTTCTGAACATTGTATGTCAGCAGTGTTATCACAAAAACACGATTTGAATCACAAAACCATTGCATATGCAAGTAAGGCATTTTCCCAAGTTGAAATGAAATTTAATGAATGTGAAAAGGCCCTATTAACCACTGTGTGGGCGCTACAACATTTCCGCCCCATTGTTCAGGGAGAAAAGGTAATTATTGAAACAAATCATCAACTTTGCAATTTTTAGAGAGTAAAAGAATTAGATCAGGTAATCTAGCGCAATCCAGAATCACTTCATGGACGCTGGCATTACAAGGTTTTCCCGTAGAAGTGAGATATGGACAAAATAAAAAGAACCCAATTGCTCAAGGGTTAGCTGACTTACATGACTGTGCAGCTGAACAAATACCAAATGAAATGGAAGTAGAAACTAGTTTGCAGGAATTTGAACAATCACCACACAAAGCTTTTGATGAAAAAACATGCAAGGATTTGCCAACTGTATATGTGGATGGTTGTGCTTTTCACATTGAAAATGACAGTAATAAACAGTTAGTGGCAGGAATAGGAAATGTCTGGTTGAAATGTGAAGGTGTCCCCAGTATAGGGATGAGGATTGGAGATAGGAGCAGTCAGGTGGCGGAATTGGCAGCCATTTATAAAGCAATTGCTACTGCAGTTGATAAAAAGTTCAGTGAAATTGTCCTGGTGACTGATTCTGACTATGCACAGAATAGCTTTGTGGAGTATTTGCCTGGTTGGAAAGCAAGAGGCATGGTTACATATAACAAAAAGCCACTTAAGCATGGAAAAATGATACAAGCCATAGACAAATTGGTGTCAGAGAATAAGTTAACAATATACTGGAGAAAAATTTGTGGGCATTTAAAAACACCAGGAGAGGATAAGGAGGGAAATGATAAGGCAGACCACCTGGCTAAGATTGGGGCTGTGATGGGAGAATTGCTACCTATTGATTATTTAATGGGTGAAATACAAATTGATGCAGTCACACGTTCTAAAGCACCAAAGGAGGTAGATCAACCGGTGGTGCAGTGGAGTCATGACACGCCAGACCAAGATTTGATTGAGGCACAAAAGAATGATCAAATTTTGGGAATCTATTATAATCATTTGATAGACCACGAACAAAATCCTTTAACAGAAAATTATTGTATAGGAAAAGAAGAGTTGAGGGTGTTATTAAAGAACAAAACACGAATTAGATTACAGGATGGACTCATGATTAGAGAGTCCATAACAGGACAAATACAGTGGGTAGTACCCCTTTCATTCAGAGGACTAATGCTACACCATGCACATGATGCCATAACTGCAGGCTATAGAGGTTCACAAAAAACATTAGAAATACTAAAAGATTATGCTTACTGGCCACATATGTCCCAAGATGTGGAATTATATACTAGAGGATGTCTAGTATGCGCCCAATTTAAACCTGCTTCACCAATGCATAGAGCACCATTGATGAAAAGAGGCCTAACTCTCCCATGGTCAGATTTGCAAATAGACTATGTAGGTCCTTTAAAAAGGTCGAGCAGGGGACACCGTTATATTTTGAGTGTGGTATGTTTGATGTCGAAGTGGATTGAATGCATTCCTGCACCAGATTGTAGTGCGCAAACAGCAGCCACATTGCTGGTGAACCATGTGTTCTCAAGGTTTGGGTTGCCACAAAGAATTGAGTCAGACAGAGGAAGTCATTTCACAAGTACTCTAATGAGTAAGGTATGGCAAATACTCAGGTGTGAAAAGGAAACTACATATCGCATATCGGGCGGCATCTTCAGGTACAGTTGAAAGAAGCAATAGGTCTGTTGTGGATATTTTAAAGAAATTTGTGGCAGAAGCAGGTTCCAGCTGGGATTTACGTTTACCGTTGGTTTTGATGGCAATCAGGTCGACTCCTGCCAAAGCAACAGGTGTTAGCCCCCATGAGGTCTTGACAGGTAGGAAAATGGTGTTACCACAACACCTACTATACAGAACACATGAGCAAACCCTTGTGAGTGCATCCACAGTTCATGAATATATTGATGAACTGAGGAGGCATTTGCAACATGCATTTGCTTTTGTGCAGAGAAATCTGGAAAGAGCTGCTGACAGTGAAAAATCTTATTATGATAAAAAGACATCAGTAAAGGAATACAGTGTAGGGGATCAGGTGTACAAGTTTCATTTTGGAAAAAGTAAACAGAAAAATTCTAAATTTCTAGCAGCCTGGCAGGGGCCATTTCGAATTATAGATAAGGTCTCTCCTGTGGTTTATAAAATTTTGAAAAATGAAGGTGAGACGGCGATAGAGCAGTTTGTCCATGTAAATCAAATCAAACCATGCCATCCCAGACATGAGATCAGGCAGCTTGAGCATGTAGAAACAGATAAAGTCCCTTGAACAAAAAAGAGAAAATAAATGGGTACAATCAGGAGGCAGTGACAAAGGAGTTAAAAAGTTGATTGTTATGATGGCACATAAACACTGTAGTATATGTAAAAATATATAATATAAAATAAATAAATAAATAAATAAATAAATAAATAAATAAATAAATGCACATATAACGGAAGCTCATGGTTGGTGTGCAGAGAGAAAATGTATTAAATATTGAATGCTGTTTATGTGTGCTTGTTTTCTTTTAACTTGTGTTTAATTTCAGAAAAAAAAAAACGAAATATTTTTACCAAGCATGTTTTATTTTTGGCAAAAGGGTGAAGTTAGTATTGTGCTATGTACTTAATTTGTTTATTTTCTATTTGATTTAGAAAATTAACATTATTTGGTCGGAGGTTCCGGGATCAGAGGCCACGGGAGACGATGGAGTCCTGGAGTCCCCTGGATGAAGACCAAAAGATGCCTGCCTCCAGGTGGAGGTGAAGACAAGATAACCAGAATGCTAAAAAAGATGACTCCTATGGATCTAAGATTGCCAAGATGAAAGTGTACTCGAATGAACCAAATAACATCGCTGGTCGGGACATATCAGAGGCAGACAAGAGTGCTGACATATGGAGTTCCACGTATTTATTATTTTAATTATTTATTTTAATTTGTTATATTAATTATTTGTTTTGGTTAGTTGTTTTATTTCATTGTTTTTAATTGACTTGAAAAATCTAAACTTAGAGTAATGCCACTTCCACTGAGAAGGCAAATGTAGAACATTTTGTAAACTAATGAACTCAGATGAATACTGTATTGATTGCAACTTTTTCATTGATGCACATGAATATTCATTTTATTGGATTGATATATTGTGAAAAGAAGAAAAAGAACAAATTGTTTTTAGGAATTGGCTTGGATCGTAGCCAGATTCTAAAAACAAAAGGAGGGTATGTAAGGATATTTGGCGTGTTACAGCACAGAGTACAGCACTACTGCACAGGTAGCAAACAGCACAGAGTACAGCACTACTGCACAGGTAGCAATGTTTTTTGCAGCACCACCACAAGGGTGCGGTGCATTGCTACATGTGTTACCAGATTAACAAGGAAAGACAGGCTATTCAGTCAAAAACGATTTTAACATATAAGATGCAAATCTATTTTTACAGTTAAAAGCACACGTGCACATTCAAAAATGCACACTATTTTTTCACCTGAAATGCCTATGGTGCGAGAGACACATTTGAAAATTAATAACTAACATTACTTATAACTAACCTGACTAATGAAACTGAGGTTAACATAATCCACTAATAAAAATGTGTCTCCACTGCAGAATTAGGCCTACTCTGAAAGTGAACTTTTAAACGCACATCCATTTTTTTTTTTCGTTTTCTCTGCTGCCCTGTCCACATAACTACAGGAAGCAAAAAGGGTTCGAAAGAACAGGAAATCAGTTGGTTACAAAGTATTACTATAAAAATGAGCCATTGTGTAGAGAAGGAGGAGATGGCATGATTGATTCTGATTGGAGCAGCGTCATAGCAAGTATCATGCTAGAGGGAGTGATCAGAGTTTTGCTGGGGGGAGTTTGAGGTGGAAGGAGGACAGTCAAGAATTGGCAGAGCTGGGAGAAGGACCTTTTTCCTGGCTGGAGCATTCCTATCTGCAAAAGCTGAGAATTCCAGGCAATGACCCCGGTTTGAGAAGGAAAGGCGCTCCTTTTCACTGGGGTTAATCTTCAAGGGAGCCACATTCAGAAAGAGAACAGCTGAAGAAAACTTGGGCTGAACAGATAAGGTAATTACATAAGTGTGGGAGCTGGTGTGTACGAGAATATTCAGTCAGAGTAGGAAAGGAGATTCCGGTGCCTTAATCACATATTAATGTTGCAAATTGGGTTCTGTTCTCCGCCACTCTTTTTTCAGTGTATCACAGACAATGCTGTTACTGTGCTATTTTATTTATTTCTGTAAAGAGTGAGATCGTATTTAAATGCAACTTTTATAATACAGAAAAATATTTGAAAGCAGACGGGTGGGGTGTCTTATATTTAACAATACAGTGCTGATGATGAGGGGAGATTTTTAAACAATGCAATTGTCATTTTAAGACAGATGTGTGCATGATCATATTCAGTATGGACAGTTGAGAGTGATTGTTTGTAGCATAGCTCGTTGGAGGTACATGAGCCAACGGGAAGAGGGACTCTCTGAACATAGTTCCCTACCGTATATAAGGTAGCGGAAATTACCACAAAATTACCACATATAGCTCTCTGTCGTAAATAAGTCAGTGAGATCACCCATGGTGGCACACTAACACTAACACTGAAAATGTGGTATTCCTGAAATGTAGGTCTGAGGTTTCTCTAGGGATTACACGAAAAATCTAAGCAAAGATAAGGGATTCTGGACATTGGGGCCACAAATAAAACAAGGGAATTATGCTCACCAAAATACCACCAACCACGCATACCAACCACGCATACCAAATATGCATGTCTGGGTGCTGAAATAATGCATGTCCACTGTATTATTGTTGCACATGGCCCAATCTGAATACAAGGAGTGATTATTGCTAAGTTATTTTTCGGCGGTAATAAAATACCGTCAGGCACCAAATCTCCACAAAATACCCTACATATTTATGGTGCGTTGCAGGCCGGGAAAGTGATCATAGAGTACCTACTGGGAGTGGCAAGTGTGTCTCACACTGCCATTTGCACATTAAAGGGAACCCATTTTATAATAGCAGTGTGCCACTAAAAACAAATTTCAGAATGTCACAAAGGGAAACCACATTCTCAGATCTAGTGCAATATTTAGAGGCAAAGTTGTTTGCACATGGGAATTGGTCGTCAAATAGCATGTTAGAATGGAGTAACCGCATTCAGGGTGAGGTGCAGAAAGAAAAACTAGACAATATTTTTGCAGAAGGCGGCATAATTCAGGTCTGCCTTACAAGATTATTGAATGCAGCCAATAAAAGTGCAGAGAAAGACTGTTTAATACGGCTATGCGGCAAAATATGGTTTATTTTAAACAAGTCCCTGCGAATGCAAGAGAATGATACTCAGCTAATTAACAGGTTAAAGACTGAATTAGATGGGGCAAGTAAAAATCAGGAAATGTTGAGAGCAGAATTGGATGTATGCCAAAAAGACATGCAATTAAAATGCATAGACTTTGATACTCAGTTATCCAAAAGCAAGAAACAATTTGAAGATAGTGAGCAAGAATTGGCACACTTAAAAGCCTTAGTGGATCACATTAGACGGGATAAAGATGAGGTTGTTTCAGAGATGCAGATCTTACAAAAAGAACATTGTGAAAAAGAAGGTGATCTCCAGAGTGCAGAACAAGAAATGATTAAAATGATTCAAGAAAGAGACAAGAGAAATAAAGAGTTCAATGAATGCCAAATGCAAATGTGCGACATGCAGGAGGTGATTAATAAGATGAATGGTGAAAACAACTATTTGCAAGATGAAGCCAACAGACTCCTTAAAAAGTGTAAGGACTTAGAACAGCAAATGTGCATTCCCAGGTCCCAGGAGAGGCGGCAGGGTACCACATTCAATGGAGTGGAGGTGAATTCTAGCTCTGCCCAAAGAGCTAGTGCTCCAGTGACTGGGCCGGTGACTGAACTTGGTTGCAGCGCCCTTGGGGGATTTGATACTCCCATTGGGGGCAGCCACCAATCTCATACACCTGAAAACAGGATTGAATCACAAAATAGTGCAATTCCATGCATTGCAACAAGTAGCCCCATAAAAATAATGAAATCCATTAAAGCCCTGATCAAACCATTTAAAAAGGGAGGTGAATGCTGCATTGAGGATCACTTAGAAGCGGTGCATGACATTTTTAAAGCACTCCTGATACCTAAAGAACAGTACAGACAATATTTTCATTTAACTTTAGATGCCCCGACGGCCAGCATCATAAGGGGATTAAAAGAACAGCAGAATATGACATGGCTGGAGTTTGAAAAAGAAATTAGGCGTCATTTTTCTCCTTTTCAGTCATTGCAGGAGGCTAAGAAAGTCGCGTACACAATTACTGCTGGACCTAATACATCTCCTCGCCAATTTTTACAAGACTTAAAAAGAGCATTTTCTCGCGTTGATGTATCTTTTGACTCAAATTCCAATGAGTTTAAAACTGCATACTTCTATGGGCTACAGAAAGACATCATATCCCAATTGGTCCGTGAATTTGACCGTGACAAGTCCCTTGAATGGATTGTACGTCAAAGCACAAAACTATATGAGGTACTCTATTGTCAGGGTAGAGAAAGTGATAAAATGGATTTACTAGACCTAAATCTAAAGAACCCTCAGCCACAGCAATGGAATTCAGGTTAGCCAAAATGTCCTTTGAGTCTGCTCAAAGCCAAGGTAAAAATAATGTGACACCTGAATAAAGGGGTAATCAACAAAGATCGCCATTTCCTGTACCAATGTTCCAATCACATGATCCTAGTAATAGAGAGAGCTACATCAGCCCTAGGTATTTAGGGGACAGACCCCGGGTAGGATACCGGCCTGATATGGCAGGTATGAACAATAACCAGAGACAAAATCAAGATCAAAGAAATGATGGTCCCTAACAGTCATTGGGGACACAGAGCAGATTTGATCCCAGCACCATGATATATGGTAATCAGGATAGGCCCCGATATGTGGATCGATTTACTGATAATGGAAATCAACCTAGGGGCCAGTACCCACAATCTGAGAGACAGAACATGAGGCAAAACGTGAACTACAGTCCACGCCAGTACAATGATTCCCCACCAGGGGACTATAATCAAAGGATGGGTGCAACCCGCTCCCCTCCACAAATGAATCAAGAGTTCAGAAACCATCCCAACCGACATCAATCACCTGAGAGGTATCAGAATAGATCCAATCAGGGGGAAAACAACCAATATCGACCTAGGCCACAGAAAGAGGATCCTAGAGAGATGGAAAGGTTCCAGTGCCTTAAGGCCCAAGTGAAAATGTTAGCTGAGCAAATAGGAAAGCTCTATACAGCGCAAAAACAACCTTCCAAAGAGGGGGCTGATGGCCATAGCAATGACCGGGGGGCTTCCGAAAAGTGACTAAGTACTCATGATAACTGCAATGCCAAAATGACAGATTGCTCTGATATAATTTTGCATAACGACTCTGAGATGCCTAATGGATTAAAAATGAAAGTGCCCGTAAATGAACGTGTGACAGAAAGTGCAAATACTTCTAAAAAAGAGGTACAATTTAACCTAGAGCTAAATAAAACAGTAAAGATTTGCACAAATGAAAAAGAAACATTAGGAATTCCAAAAGAACAAAGGGACAGATTTAAGAAAAATGATTCATGCATGGGGAATACCAGTGAACAGGGGGTAAGTGGGGATGCTATAGCTCCTTCCCTGGGCAAGCAAAACAATGACCAAACACAGACAGAAAAAGGAAATACTCAAAAGGAGGGTACAAGTCAATCACCTGAAGAATTCTTTGAGCCACATATTTTTGAAGAGGCTGAAAGGGCTGGTATGACACTAAATGATTACAAATGCACAGAATTAAAAAATGACAAATTGCTGAATGATGTTGTTACACATGTTCAGTTGGAGGATTGTAATGTGGTCTCTGATGTTACCCAGATGGATGGGCGAACAGTGGCCACACTCCAAAAAACCTCTGAACATGGAGAAATGAATAAAATCTCTCGCACAGAAATGGGTAAAAAGGAGGGAAAAATGTCTTTTCATTTACCAATGTGCTTAGCCAAAAGTGAAAAAGACCTGAGAAAGGTGAGCCCTGAAATCAGTAAGAATTCACATTTCTTATGTGTATTAGAGGAAGTTGAGGACAGATATTATGCACCCATCACTGTAGAAGAAAAATGCCACACCTTTGCTTTGATTGACACTGGCGCACAGGCCACAATTATGTCCAAGGAGCTGGTAAAGAGTATCAATGAAGGGAGACCTCCACAGAGTCAGATCACAGTGAAGGAAAATCAAGGCCCAGTGCATAACTTTAATGGGGAGGAGGTGCCCATCATAGGTGTAACTGAGGTTGACATAAAAATAGGAAAGCACAGAATGAAACAAGAGGTATTGATCACATCTATTTGTGAAATTCCATTTCTGATGGGGACAGATTGCCTGAAAAGATTGTCTCCTCTCATAGATGGGGTGAATGGAGTGCTGTGGTCCTTAACCAAAAAACCATTGAGGCCTAAGAAACTAAAATCACAAAACAGCAATATAAATGAATGTCACACCGTTGCCAAAACAAATGATGCTGTGGAGGTATATCTCCAGAATAGCTGCATACCTAGTGTCACTGTCATATTAATGTGTCAAGACAAAATGCAGAGCGACAATGAAAAACTACCTGTACAAATATACTTGGACCCAAGGAAAGATTGGCAGACTGCCATAGATGAGCACACATTACGTTTTTATTTAAAAGAGAAAACGTGCAAACAGAATATTGTTCCTAAAACAGATTCAGAAAAACACATTACCACTCTGGCAGAAATACACATGGAAGATGAGCAACCATGGGTTCATGTTGGTATAAATGACTATTTTAAAAGAATAAAAGCCACTTTAGCGCTTGAACATGAAAGGAGTTTCATTAATGAGAAATTGTTGCAAAAAATAATGAAAAGGGAAGAAATCCCGAGATTTAGGGTTAAAAACCAATATGTTTCTGGGTTGGACAGTCCAGACTTTGAAAACCGAATTGCAGGCAGATGCATGCTTAAAATTAGCATTGGGCAGAAAACAATTTACCATAATGTCTGGATAGTGAGTGGAGCACAAAATGAATTTTACATGGGCAATGACATCATGCACAGAATGTGTATGGTGTTAGATTTCCTTAATCAAAAAATATGGTCACGCCTAGGTGGTCCGGCACCTGAATTTGAAGACAAAAGAAGGGCTTATCATTGTGCACAACTGGTTCCTTATGCAATCGAATTACAAATGAGGAAAGATACTATTATTCCTGCATTTACAAAAAAGTTTGCAATAACACTGAAATGCAAAAATGGACAGCAGATGAAAGGCTCTGATGCATTTGTATGCCTGAATGAATCCATAAAACAGCAAGGCCTGTATTATGAATACATTCCATTGGTAGACATTGGTGAAGGATCTGTAAAAATCATGGTAAATAATAAAGGTTGTCAGGATATTCATTTAGAGGAAAACTCCCCATTAGGAATGGCCATACAAAAATCACATTATACGGCAGATTTAAATAACATGGTGATTGGGAATATTCCTGAAAAATATGTAGATGCCAAGGGCGAGTTGCCAGAACACCTGGACTCTCAGCCCAAAGGAATATTTAAAATTCATTCTGTGTATCCTTATGATTCAAATGAGACAGTGTGCTGCCATCAAGAGGATTGCATAATATTTAATTTAAATGAAAATGAAACAGAAAATCAGCCCATTGAAGTGGAAGCTGATATGCCAAAATATTTAAAAGTGGCAGCTTTACAAAAAGACACAGCCACACAGTTAGAGGAAAGCGCCGAGATTCCCTTACCGGAAGATTTTCCAGAATTTTCCAAAATGGTAGAAGAGCAGATCTCCTTAGCGGATGCATGTGAAAGCAATGAAGAGAGGGACAATCTGAGGGAGATATTTATGGAGTTTAAGGATGTATTTGCAAAAGATGCTTATGTTTGTGGTTTAACTGATTTACATGTGGCCACACTACCAGAAGGGTGTAGCAGAAACCCAGTGTTTGTACGCCAGTATAGACTACCGCTGGCATGTTTAGAATCATTGGCAGAGATTATTAAAAATTTGGAATCGCGGGGAATCATCAGGCCCATTCATAGCACATCCAATACACCTATTTTAGGTGTGTTAAAGCCAAATGGTCAATGGCGGCTGTGTGCAGACTTGAGAGAGTTAAATAAAAGAGTACCAATATCTAGATGGCCACTGCCATTCATTGATCATGGCCTAGCTCAGGTACATGGTTCAAATGTATTTACCACATTAGATCTCACCTCTGGATATTGGTGCGTGCCATTGGCAGAGGAGATACAACATTTATTTTCCTTTACATTTGACAGGACTCAATATGCCTGGCTTAGAGCTCCGTTCGGGTACATCAATAGTGGGAGTGAATTTGGCATATTTTTGAGAATGGCCATGCCGGATGCAGCGGAAAGAGGAACAATAGTTTATGTGGACGATGTCCTGATAAAAAATGAAAGCCTGAAAAGCCATTTTGATGAAATAAGACATGTATTTGGCCAAGAAAAAAGTGAACTTTCTAGGGCATGAAGTGACTGAACATGGGCTAAATCCACAAAAGAAGAAAATAGAGGCCATACAAAGATTAAAAGATCCTAAAAATGTGAAAGGAGTAAAAAGTTTATTAGGGATGACAGGCTATAACAGAAAGTTCATTGAAAATTATGCAGAAATCACTCAACCATTGACTAAACTGCTTAAACTGAATACTCCCTGGAAATGGGAAAAAGGGCAGTCTGATGCAGTGGCTAAATTAAAGGAATGTCTTGTAAAGGCACCATGTTTAGCATACCCCATAAAGGACAGGGATTTCTTTATAGAAATAGGTTTTTCTGAACATTGTATGTCAGCAGTGTTATCACAAAAACACGATTTGAATCACAAAACCATTGCATATGCAAGTAAGGCATTTTCCCAAGTTGAAATGAAATTTAATGAATGTGAAAAGGCCCTATTAACCACTGTGTGGGCGCTACAACATTTCCGCCCCATTGTTCAGGGAGAAAAGGTAATTATTGAAACAAATCATCAACTTTGCAATTTTTAGAGAGTAAAAGAATTAGATCAGGTAATCTAGCGCAATCCAGAATCACTTCATGGACGCTGGCATTACAAGGTTTTCCCGTAGAAGTGAGATATGGACAAAATAAAAAGAACCCAATTGCTCAAGGGTTAGCTGACTTACATGACTGTGCAGCTGAACAAATACCAAATGAAATGGAAGTAGAAACTAGTTTGCAGGAATTTGAACAATCACCACACAAAGCTTTTGATGAAAAAACATGCAAGGATTTGCCAACTGTATATGTGGATGGTTGTGCTTTTCACATTGAAAATGACAGTAATAAACAGTTAGTGGCAGGAATAGGAAATGTCTGGTTGAAATGTGAAGGTGTCCCCAGTATAGGGATGAGGATTGGAGATAGGAGCAGTCAGGTGGCGGAATTGGCAGCCATTTATAAAGCAATTGCTACTGCAGTTGATAAAAAGTTCAGTGAAATTGTCCTGGTGACTGATTCTGACTATGCACAGAATAGCTTTGTGGAGTATTTGCCTGGTTGGAAAGCAAGAGGCATGGTTACATATAACAAAAAGCCACTTAAGCATGGAAAAATGATACAAGCCATAGACAAATTGGTGTCAGAGAATAAGTTAACAATATACTGGAGAAAAATTTGTGGGCATTTAAAAACACCAGGAGAGGATAAGGAGGGAAATGATAAGGCAGACCACCTGGCTAAGATTGGGGCTGTGATGGGAGAATTGCTACCTATTGATTATTTAATGGGTGAAATACAAATTGATGCAGTCACACGTTCTAAAGCACCAAAGGAAGTAGATCAACCGGTGGTGCAGTGGATTCATGACACGCCAGACCAAGATTTGATTGAGGCACAAAAGAATGATCAAATTTTGGGAATCTATTATAATCATTTGATAGACCCCGAACAAAATCCTTTAACAGAAAATTATTGTATAGGAAAAGAAGAGTTGAGGGTGTTATTAAAGAACAAAACACGAATTAGATTACAGGATGGACTCATGATTAGAGAGTCCATAACAGGACAAATACAGTGGGTAGTACCCCTTTCATTCAGAGGACTAATGCTACACCATGCACATGATGCCATAACTGCAGGCCATAGAGGTTCACAAAAAACATTAGAAATACTAAAAGATTATGCTTACTGGCCACATATGTCCCAAGATGTGGAATTATATACTAGAGGATGTCTAGTATGCGCCCAATTTAAACCTGCTTCACCAATGCATAGAGCACCATTGATGAAAAGAGGCCTAACTCTCCCATGGTCAGATTTGCAAATAGACTATGTAGGTCCTTTAAAAAGGTCGAGCAGGGGACACCGTTATATTTTGAGTGTGGTATGTTTGATGTCGAAGTGGATTGAATGCATTCCTGCACCAGATTGTAGTGCGCAAACAGCAGCCACATTGCTGGTGAACCATGTGTTCTCAAGGTTTGGGTTGCCACAAAGAATTGAGTCAGACAGAGGAAGTCATTTCACAAGTACTCTAATGAGTAAGGTATGGCAAATACTAGGTGTGAAAAGGAAACTACATATCGCATATCGGGCGGCATCTTCAGGTACAGTTGAAAGAAGCAATAGGTCTGTTGTGGATATTTTAAAGAAATTTGTGGCAGAAGCAGGTTCCAGCTGGGATTTACGTTTACCGTTGGTTTTGATGGCAATCAGGTCGACTCCTGCCAAAGCAACAGGTGTTAGCCCCCATGAGGTCTTGACAGGTAGGAAAATGGTGTTACCACAACACCTACTATACAGAACACATGAGCAAACCCTTGTGAGTGCATCCACAGTTCATGAATATATTGATGAACTGAGGAGGCATTTGCAACATGCATTTGCTTTTGTGCAGAGAAATCTGGAAAGAGCTGCTGACAGTGAAAAATCTTATTATGATAAAAAGACATCAGTAAAGGAATACAGTGTAGGGGATCAGGTGTACAAGTTTCATTTTGGAAAAAGTAAACAGAAAAATTCTAAATTTCTAGCAGCCTGGCAGGGGCCATTTCGAATTATAGATAAGGTCTCTCCTGTGGTTTATAAAATTTTGAAAAATGAAGGTGAGACGGCGATAGAGCAGTTTGTCCATGTAAATCAAATCAAACCATGCCACCCCAGACATGAGATCAGGCAGCTTGAGCATGTAGAAACAGATAAAGTCCCTTGAACAGAAAAGAGAAAATAAATGGGTACAATCAGGAGGCAGTGACAAAGGAGTTAAAAAGTTGATTGTTATGATGGCACATAAACACTGTAGTATATGTAAAAATATATAATATAAAATAAATAAATAAATAAATAAATAAATAAATGCACATATAACGGAAGCTCATGGTTGGTGTGCAGAGAGAAAATGTATTAAATATTGAATGCTGTTTATGTGTGCTTGTTTTCTTTTAACTTGTGTTTAATTTCAGAAAAAAAAAAAACGAAATATTTTTACCAAGCATGTTTTATTTTTGGCAAAAGGGTGAAGTTAGTATTGTGCTATGTACTTAATTTGTTTATTTTCTATTTGATTTAGAAAATTAACATTATTTGGTCGGAGGTTCCGGGATCAGAGGCCACGGGAGACGATGGAGTCCTGGAGTCCCCTGGATGAAGACCAAAAGATGCCTGCCTCCAGGTGGAGGTGAAGACAAGATAACCAGAATGCTAAAAAAGATGACTCCTATGGATCTAAGATTGCCAAGATGAAAGTGTACTCGAATGAACCAAATAACATCGCTGGTCGGGACATATCAGAGGCAGACAAGAGTGCTGACATATGGAGTTCCACGTATTTATTATTTTAATTATTTATTTTAATTTGTTATATTAATTATTTGTTTTGGTTAGTTGTTTTATTTCATTGTTTTTAATTGACTTGAAAAATCTAAACTTAGAGTAATGCCACTTCCACTGAGAAGGCAAATGTAGAACATTTTGTAAACTAATGAACTCAGATGAATACTGTATTGATTGCAACTTTTTCATTGATGCACATGAATATTCATTTTATTGGATTGATATATTGTGAAAAGAAGAAAAAGAACAAATTGTTTTTAGGAATTGGCTTGGATCGTAGCCAGATTCTAAAAACAAAAGGAGGGTATGTAAGGATATTTGGCGTGTTACAGCACAGAGTACAGCACTACTGCACAGGTAGCAAACAGCACAGAGTACAGCACTACTGCACAGGTAGCAATGTTTTTTGCAGCACCACCACAAGGGTGCGGTGCATTGCTACATGTGTTACCAGATTAACAAGGAAAGACAGGCTATTCAGTCAAAAACGATTTTAACATATAAGATGCAAATCTATTTTTACAGTTAAAAGCACACGTGCACATTCAAAAATGCACACTATTTTTTCACCTGAAATGCCTATGGTGCGAGAGACACATTTGAAAATTAATAACTAACATTACTTATAACTAACCTGACTAATGAAACTGAGGTTAACATAATCCACTAATAAAAATGTGTCTCCACTGCAGAATTAGGCCTACTCTGAAAGTGAACTTTTAAACGCACATCCATTTTTTTTTTTCGTTTTCTCTGCTGCCCTGTCCACATAACTACAGGAAGCAAAAAGGGTTCGAAAGAACAGGAAATCAGTTGGTTACAAAGTATTACTATAAAAATGAGCCATTGTGTAGAGAAGGAGGAGATGGCATGATTGATTCTGATTGGAGCAGCGTCATAGCAAGTATCATGCTAGAGGGAGTGATCAGAGTTTTGCTGGGGGGAGTTTGAGGAGGAAGGAGGACAGTCAAGATTTGGCAGAGCTGGGAGAAGGACCTTTTTCCTGGCTGGAGCATTCCTATCTGCAAAAGCTGAGAATTCCAGGCAATGACCCCGGTTTGAGAAGGAAAGGCGCTCCTTTTCACTGGGGTTAATCTTCAAGGGAGCCACATTCAGAAAGAGAACAGCTGAAGAAAACTCGGGCTGAACAGATAAGGTAATTACATAAGTGTGGGAGCTGGTGTGTACGAGAATATTCAGTCAGAGTAGGAAAGGAGATTCCGGTGCCTTAATCACATGTTAATGTTGCAAATTGGGTTCTGTTCTCCGCCACTCTTTTTTCAGTGTATCACAGACAATGCTGTTACTGTGCTATTTTATTTATTTCTGTAAAGAGTGAGATCGTGTTTAAATGCAACTTTTATAATACAGAAAAATATTTGAAAGCAGACGGGTGGGGTGTCTTATATTTACCAATACAGTGCTGATGATGAGGGGAGATTTTTAAACAATGCAATTGTCATTTTAAGACAGATGTGTGCATGATCATATTCAGTATGGACAGTTGAGACTGATTGTTTGTAGCATAGCTCGTTGGAGGTACATGAGCCAACGGGAAGAGGGACTCTCTGAACATAATTCCCTACCGTATATAAGGTAGTGGAAATTACCACAAAATTACCACATATAGCTCTCTGTCGTAAATAGGTCAGTGAGATCGCCCATGGTGGCACACTAACACTAACACTGAAAATGTGGTATTCCTGAAATGTAGGTCTGAGGTCTCTCTAGTGATTAGACGAAAAATCTAAGCAAAGATAAGGGATTCTGGACATTGGGGCCACAAATAAAACAAGGGAATTATGCTCACCAAAATACCACCAACCACGCATACCAACCATGGATACCAAATATGCATGTCTGGGTGCTGAAATAATGCATGTCCACTGTATTAATGTTGCACATGGCCCAATCTGAATACAAGGAGTGATTATTGCTAAGTTATTTTTCGGCGGTAATAAAATACCGTCAGGCCCCAAATCTCCACAAAATACCCTACAGTGACAAGCATGTGCCACCAGAGTATATCATAAAGTCTTGCATTAAAAGTACAAATACACTTACAAGACTTATGGTGCTCTCCGAAATATGCATTAGTAACACAATACTTTTTTTTTATTTGAAAGGGACACATAACAATTTGGCACTTACATTTTGACAGGCTAACCATTGCAATAGGCTGTAGCAGTTCACTGATTAACATTCATCTCCATAACCTTACTTTGACAGCATCCAAGATGCACACATCATGGTGGGCCTTGCATGCAGGAACACCACGGATCCACTGAGTAGTAATGCATAGAGGCCAGCTTTGCATGAGGTGAGGAACAAACAAGCAGTCGAATGCAGGGGAGCTACATCAAAAATATCCCGAAATCAAGAGTTTAAATTGTGCTGCTCAGATCAGCACACAGAAAGCACAGTGCACATCTTTGTGGAATGAATGGTTTTTGCACATGCGCGTTGCTAAATATTTAGGGACAAGATGTCCTTTCGCCTCTTATTTTGTCTCTGACTCTCCTGCTGCAAAGTGCTTCAATCCTAGTGATTATAAACATGTTGCACTGATGCCACTGCGTTGGCGCCATGACAAAAAATGTATGTGGTACGTGAGCTGGCCAAAATGCCAAATGTTAACCAGTGCTGGTACGCTGACATTAGATAAGAATGCACTAAACCCGAAATGTAATGCTCCAAAAAGTGGCGTTTGTAAGAAGGTGTTTGCACAACTCTGTGCTCATGGTGTGAAAAAGACACGGCCATGTAACATGGTTTCCTTCCAGTCCAACTGAATACCTTAGATGGAAAATGGAGGAGGCAAGGCTAAATAGAATCTCCGGAGGGAAGCAGGGTGGTTGAAGGTACAGGATCAAACTTGGCAGCATTCAATAAGAGAATTTCCGGACAAACTGTTATTAAAATGAATGTTTATCCTTACTGTACGGGCCAAAAAGTAGTGCAGATATACAGGTGAACACACTTCTAAAGAAAATGGTATGTCTTTGGCTTTAGGTGTTTCCCTGAAACATTGTGGTCACTGTGAGACTCCAAGTACCAAGGTAGACCAAGTGGGATTGCAGTTTCCCAAAGGCAATGGTTATTCTAAAGGAAATAAGCATTTTTTTTTTTTTACCCATACTCGTTGAAGAAGGATTAATTGATTCCATCTTCGCTAAACACAGTTTCTCCAAATACATGAGACACTGACTGGCCCCAAAGAGGACACATGGTCAGCAAACGATTTGTCTGCTTTCCATTTCATGTGTTCAGTGTACAGAGCCTGGTGCAGAGAGGAATTGCAGGTAAGGAGATCACGCTTGGGGGGTGTGTGCAGGAGTTTGGTTAGCGGTAATGTATTGTGGGAATAAGGTGAGTGGGCATCTGCCAGACTGGTTCTTGGGGTGGTGAGAAATGGTGCCTTGAGGCCTTCAGGCGATCTGGCGTCTTGTTAAGAATTAAAATAAATAAATAAAGAAAATTGGGCAGAGACCCAAAATCAGTGCAGAGTTGGGAAGGGAGTAGGGAGGCATAAATGGGGAGGCAAAAGGGAGGGGTGAAACCTCTCATTAGTGATAGAGTGGGGATGGAGCAGGCAAGCAAAAAGGATTTAGCAGGTGCAACTATGCGAGAGGGATTCAGTGGGCGGGATTGGACACGTTGATGATTTGTGTAGCCACGCTTGCAATGAATCGCAGATGCAATAAACCTCTTCCCAATTGCTGAATGCATTTGGGGTTAACAAAACAAGCAAGGGCTCGAATTATGGCAAAGCAAAAATACGACGTTGAGAAGTTTGTGAAAAGTTAGAAAAGTTACAGTTCCTCAGTGGCAGAGCTAGTCACTTGTCAGTGGTAAGGTTTCTGATGATGAAAAAGCAGGCTCCCACCCAGGAAGGAATTATTTAAAGTAACCAATGGCAATGCAGAGTCGGAGACAAAGGTAACCTCATGCTGCAGTACAGGGCAGACTGAGGTAGCCGAGGATGCAGATCCAGTTGCCAAATGTTGCAAAAAGTGACTCAGCAGTACAAGTTAGGTAGACCTGAAAAGCCTCAGTCCCAGGGGTCTTGGATGAATGTTTCTTTCAGTTAGGTTTTCTTTTGTAAAAGATGCCACTCACCTCAACTGTTACCATCGGGTCTTCGTCTAGTGCAATTCCCTTTTATGTCAAGCTCTACAAGGCAAGCAGCAAAAGCACCTTCTGGAAGCAGTGGGGTCTCGGAGATTCGTGCACCAGCTGGTCAGAGCAAGAACAACTCACAATTTCCTTTGGTCTGGAAGACGGCCGGAATGTGAAGCTGTAAGCAGTCCTATGGAGTTGGAGTGTGATCCTGAATGGGTTTCTGCTGCAGAGTTTCCTCTAGGTCTTTTTCAGTTGTTGGCTGCTTCTCAGTGTTTTGGTGCTCTCCCTAGTGAATGAACATTTTTGGACGATCATTCTCTTCTCAGCGGAATATTGGAAGACGAGTCTGCACTACACCTCCAATATTACACTCTACCATCGTTTGAAACATTTAGCATCTACCCATCTACTGGGGTTCACCACATTCAAACTTTACCAGTCTTCTTCCTGGGCAAACTCACATGATATGGATTCAGCTTTAAATCACATACACCATATTCAAACACTGTGTAGAAATGCTACCCGGCCTGGTTTACAAGACCACGTTTTTGCTTTTGTTTGTACTGAATACAAAGATGTTTCCTTCTCTCAGAAATTGAGCTCTGGTAATCAGACCTCACTTTCCTAATGCTCCATGCTGAAAAAGTATAGTGCACATGTTTCCTCCTTGCTGGATTCTGTTTCCTGGGATCTACGTCCCAATCTCGCTCTCAAAAGAGTGATGTTGTGGAAGGCTGTCAGGTAAAGGCTACCTCTGCAAGCCTCTGTGTTTTTTTTCTCCATTCGCCTTGGCTGTTTTTGGGAGTTTGGGATTTTATTTGTATTGCGCTCATACACAAGTGTTTCAGAGCGTGCTGAGACAAGGGAGGGGAACAAGGGGGAACAAAACAGCGATCTTACTAGGCCCAGTGACAGTGAGAACACGCAAATGCAGGGATGAGGGAAGGGGGAAAGTGCAAGGGAGAGGGGAGAAGTGGAAAGCGCTGAGCAAGCGTAACCAGTTGCACAGGGCCAAAGCAGACCGATCAGCAGGGGAGAGGAACAGTGAAGGCAGAAGCAAAGAGGAAGGTCTTGAGGTGCTTCCGCAAGCAGAGATGGTTCTCCTCAAGTTTAAGAGTGGCAGCGAAGTTGTTCCAAAGGGAGGCCCCAGCTGAGGAAAGAGATCTACCCCCAAATCATTGCATAGAGAAGCAACTGACCCTGAGGGAGCTGGAGATTGAGGAGCGAAGAGCTCAAGTGGGAAGGTATTTACGGAGTGAGAGTTGAAGTTATTTTGGACCCAGGCCCCAGAAAGCCTTGTGGACAATGCAAAGGGTCTTGAATTTAATCGTTGCAGCCACTGGGGTTGAAGAGGTGCAGTTGGTAGTTTGACATCTTAAAGATGTCGGAGATGTCACGAGAAAACGAAGAGTGTGGAGTCAAAAATGACCCTGAGATTTTTAACCTCACAGGTGGGACCAGGAGAAGGGCCAAGGGAGGCCAGCCAGAGAGTGACAGGAAAGGACGGTGCAGGTGTGCCGATGAGGAGAATCACTTTCTTATTGGCATTAAGGCAGACAGAATTGGTGGTACACCACTCCTGGATTACAGACAGACAGTAATAGATCATAGAAGAAGAAGAGATGGCAGAGGGGATCCTGAAAACGAGCTGAGTGTCATCCGCATAATACTGAAAGTTGGAGCAGAGAGTGGCAATGGGGTGGGCCAAGGGTGCCAGGGAGAGAAATTAGACCCCTGGGGAACACCACAGGTAGAGAGTGAGATAGAGGAAAGGAAGGACCCAAGTTAGACCTGGTAGGGTGGATCAGAGAGGAACGAGGTCAGCCAGGCCAGGGCCAGATCGGTGATACCCAGGTTATCACGGGGACGGTTGAGCAGATGGTATGGTTGACCATGTCAAAGGCAGAAGTGAGATCGAGTAGGATGAGGACAGAAGGGATGTGAGAGTCAAGGTTGGAGAGCAGGTCTTCACAGATGTTCAGGTGAACAGTTTCCATGCTTTTGGCAGCTCTAAAGCAAGACTGATGGTCATGGAGACAACCAAGAGAATCGGTGTGACGATTAAGCTGGGAGAAGACCAACTTTTCCAGGAGTTTGCCAAGGAAAGGAGTGATGGAGATCGGGCGATAGTTAGCCCGGCATGGGGGTCGTCTGTGAATTTCTTGAGAAGAGGGTGCACAAGAGAGTGCTTCAGAAGGGAGAGGAAGTCTCCAGAGATGAAGGAGATGATGCAGAAATCAGACAGAGCAGGAGCACGGGTGTCAATGTGGTCCTTCATGGTTTTAGACAAACAGGGAAGAACCTGTTTTGATGAGATGCTCATAGATCAGACTTGTCTAGAAACCTTGTTAGAGGAGAAAAGAGGACACTAAGAAAAAGAGGGTAAGGGGGCAGCTGCAGGAGGGCCAGAGTTAGCAGATAGAGAAGGGGGAAGAAGAGGAGATGATGCGAGGATGGACAGGATGTCCTGGGTTTTAGAGATTAAATGAGAGGCAAGAATCGTGCAAAGGGCCTGGGAGGTGACAGGAGAGGTAGAGACTGCAGAAATGTTGGCCAGCTCCTTGCTGATATTAAAGAGTTCCGCCGATTTGTTAGATGCTGCAGAGACACAGGCTTGGATGTGGGCTAACTTCTTGGTTCGGATAAGGAGCGGGTATTGTCTTTGGAGCAGGCGGCAGGCCAATTTGTCAGAGGATGTAAAGAAGGCCACCATTTCCTCTCAGCTACCCTGCACTCGCGTTTAAGCGTAGCTAGGTCAGAGTCGTACCAAGAGTTGCACTTGGCTTTGGGCTTCAAGCGGGTCCTCATGACAGGGGCAAGAATATCCAGAGTATCAGAGATAGAAGAGTAGAGCATGGAAAGGGCTGTGTCAGGATGTGAATCAGCCAGAGTAGGAGGAGGGGGAGAGAAAGTCAACTGACAAACCCTTCATGGGTCGGATGACCGAGAAGGTAGCTGGCAGGCTTGGAGTTGGTTGGCCTGGGGGGTAGAGAGGGAGAGATGGGAGGAAAGGAGCGAGTGATCACTCCAGGAGAGAGGAGTGGTCAGAGAGATGGAGAGGGGGAGGTCAGAGGAGATCATAACATCGAGTATGTGCCCTGCAGAATGAGTCAGGCCAGAGGGGAGAATAGAAAGAGAAAGATAATCGCAGAGGTCACATAAAAAGTCCAGAGGAGGAACAGGGAGAATCCAGAAGGATACTGAGGTCACCAAGAAGGAGGAGTTGAGTGGTTGAGACCAGGAAGGAGAAGGAGAGGTACACCCACCTAGAGAAGAAGAAGGTGATCTGACCAGGTGGCCGATAGATAATAGCTACGGTAAAAGAGTGGCCAGAAGAAGGCGAAAGCCTGCAGACCAAGCATTCCAAAGAGCTGTAGGTCTACATAGGAATGTCAGAGGCAGAAATCCACTCTGGGAAGATAAGGGCTTCACCCCCTCCGGACCAGGTAGAAAGCCAAGGTAAAAATAATGTGACACCTGAACAAAGGGGTAATCAACAAAGATCGCCATTTCCTGTACCAATGTTCCAATCACATGATCCTAGTAATAGAGAGAGCTACATCAGCCCTAGGTATTTAGGGGACAGACCCCGGGTAGGATACCGGCCTGATATGGCAGGTATGAACAATAACCAGAGACAAAATCAAGATCAAAGAAATAATGGTCCCTACCAGTCATTGGGGACACAGAGCAGATTTGATCCCAGCACCATGATATATGGTAATCAGGATAGGCCCCGATATGTGGATCGATTTACTGATAATGGAAATCAACCTAGGGGCCAGTACCCACAATCTGAGAGACAGAACATGAGGCAAAACGTGAACTACAGTCCACGCCAGTACAATGATTCCCCACCAGGGGACTATAATCAAAGGATGGGTGCAACCCGCTCCCCTCCACAAATAAATCAAGAGTTCAGAAACCATCCCAACCGACATCAATCACCTGAGAGGTATCAGAATAGATCCAATCAGGGGGAAAACAACCAATATCGACCTAGGCCACAGAAAGAGGATCCTAGAGAGAAGGAAAGGTTCCAGTGCCTTAAGGCCCAAGTGAAAATGTTAGCTGAGCAAATAGGAAAGCTCTATACAGCGCAAAAACAACCTTCCAAAGAGGGGGCTGATGGCCATAGCAATGACCGGGGGGCTTCCGAAAAGTGACTAAGTACTCATGATAACTGCAATGCCAAAATGACAGATTGCTCTGATATAATTTTGCATAACGACTCTGAGATGCCTAATGGATTAAAAATGAAAGTGCCCGTAAATGAACGTGTGACAGAAAGTGCAAATACTTCTAAAAAAGAGGTACAATTTAACCTAGAGCTAAATAAAACAGTAAAGATTTGCACAAATGAAAAAGAAACATTAGGAATTCCAAAAGAACAAAGGGACAGATTTAAGAAAAATGATTCATGCATGGGGAATACCAGTGAACAGGGAGTAAGTGGGGATGCTATAGCTCCTTCCCTGGGCAAGCAAAACAATGACCAAACACAGACAGAAAAAGGAAATACTCAAAAGGAGGGTACAAGTCAATCACCTGAAGAATTCTTTGAGCCAGATATTTTTGAAGAGGCTGAAAGGGCTGGTATGACACTAAATGATTACAAATGCACAGAATTAAAAAATGACAAATTGCTGAATGATGTTGTTACACATGTTCAGTTGGAGGATTGTAATGTGGTCTCTGATGTTACCCAGATGGATGGGCGAACAGTGGCCACACTCCAAAAAACCTCTGAACATGGAGAAATGAATAAAATCTCTCGCACAGAAATGGGTAAAAAGGAGGGAAAAATGTCTTTTCATTTACCAATGTGCTTAGCCAAAAGTGAAAAAGACCTGAGAAAGGTGAGCCCTGAAATCAGTAAGAATTCACATTTCTTATGTGTATTAGAGGAAGTTGAGGACAGATATTATGCACCCATCACTGTAGAAGAAAAATGCCACACCTTTGCTATGATTGACACTGGCGCACAGGCCACAATTATGTCCAAGGAGCTGGTAAAGAGTATCAATGAAGGGAGACCTCCACAGAGTCAGATCACAGTGAAGGAAAATCAAGGCCCAGTGCATAACTTTAATGGGGAGGAGGTGCCCATCATAGGTGTAACTGAGGTTGACATAAAAATAGGAAAGCACAGAATGAAACAAGAGGTATTGATCACATCTATTTGTGAAAAACCATTTCTGATGGGGACAGATTGCCTGAAAAGATTGTCTCCTCTCATAGATGGGGTGAATGGAGTGCTGTGGTCCTTAACCAAAAAACCATTGAGGCCTAAGAAACTAAAATCACAAAACAGCAATATAAATGAATGTCACACCGTTGCCAAAACAAATGATGCTGTGGAGGTATATCTCCAGAATAGCTGCATACCTAGTGTCACTGTCATATTAATGTGTCAAGACAAAATGCAGAGCGACAATGAAAAACTACCTGTACAAATATACTTGGACCCAAGGAAAGATTGGCAGACTGCCATAGATGAGCACACATTACGTTTTTATTTAAAAGAGAAAACGTGCAAACAGAATATTGTTCCTAAAACAGATTCAGAAAAACACATTACCACTCTGGCAGAAATACACATGGAAGATGAGCAACCATGGGTTCATGTTGGTATAAATGACTATTTTAAAACAATAAAAGCCACTTTAGCGCTTGAACATGAAAGGAGTTTCATTAATGAGAAATTGTTGCAAAAAATAATGAAAAGGGAAGAAATCCCGAGATTTAGGGTTAAAAACCAATATGTTTCTGGGTTGGACAGTCCAGACTTTGAAAACCGAATTGCAGGCGGCAGATGCATGCTTAAAATTAGCATTGGCCAGAAAACAATTTACCATAATGTCTGGATAGTGAGTGGAGCACAAAATGAATTTTACATGGGCAATGACATCATGCACAGAATGTGTATGGTGTTAGATTTCCTTAATCAAAAAATATGGTCACGCCTAGGTGGTCCGGCACCTGAATTTGAAGACAAAAGAAGGGCTTATCATTGTGCACAACTGGTTCCTTATGCAATCGAATTACAAATGAGGAAAGATACTATTATTCCTGCATTTACAAAAAAGTTTGCAATAACACTGACATGCAAAAATGGACAGCAGATGAAAGGCTCTGATGCATTTGTATGCCTGAATGAATCCATAAAACAGCAAGGCCTGTAATATGAATACATTCCATTGGTAGACATTGATGAAGGATCTGTAAAAATCATGGTAAATAATAAAGGTTGTCAGGATATTCATTTAGAGGAAAACTCCCCATTAGGAATGGCCATACAAAAATCACATTATACGGCAGATTTAAATAACATGGTGATTGGGAATATTCCTGAAAAATATGTAGATGCCAAGGGCGAGTTGCCAGAACACCTGGACTCTCAGCCCAAAGGAATATTTAAAATTCATTCTGTGTATCCTTATGATTCAAATGAGACAGTGTGCTGCCATCAAGAGGATTGCATAATATTTAATTTAAATGAAAATGAAACAGAAAATCAGCCCATTGAAGTGGAAGCTGATATGCCAAAATATTTAAAAGTGGCAGCTTTACAAAAAGACACAGCCACACAGTTAGAGGAAAGCGCCGAGATTCCCTTACCGGAAGTTTTTCCAGAATTTTCCAAAATGGTAGAAGAGCAGATCTCCTTAGCGGATGCATGTGAAAGCAATGAAGAGAGGGACAATCTGAGGGAGATATTTATGGAGTTTAAGGATGTATTTGCAAAAGATGCTTATGATTGTGGTTTAACTGATTTACATGTGGCCACACTACCAGAAGGGTGTAGCAGAAACCCAGTGTTTGTACGCCAGTATAGACTACCGCTGGCATGTTTAGAATCATTGGCAGAGATTATTAAAAATTTGGAATCGCGGGGAATCATCAGGCCCATTCATAGCACATCCAATACACCTATTTTAGGTGTGTTAAAGCCAAATGGTCAATGGCAGCTGTGTGCAGACTTGAGAGAGTTAAATAAAAGAGTACCAATATCTAGATGGCCACTGCCATTCATTGATCAGGGCCTAGCTCAGGTACATGGTTCAAATGTATTTACCACATTAGATCTCACCTCTGGATATTGGTGCGTGCCATTGGCAGAGGAGATACGACATTTATTTTCCTTTACATTTGACAGGACTCAATATGCCTGGCTTAGAGCTCCGTTCGGGTACATCAATAGTGGGAGTGAATTTGGCATATTTTTGAGAAAGGCCATGCCGGATGCAGCGGAAAGAGGAACAATAGTTTATGTGGACGATGTCCTGATAAAAAATGAAAGCCTGAAAATCCATTTTGATGAAATAAGACATGTACTTGGCCAATTGCAGAAAGCAGGCGCCAAAGTATCTTTGCAAAAAGCACAATGGTGCAAGAAAAAAGTGAACTTTCTAGGGCATGAAGTGACTGAACATGGGCTAAATCCACAAAAGAAGAAAATAGAGGCCATACAAAGATTAAAAGATCCTAAAAATGTGAAAGGAGTAAAAAGTTTATTAGGGATGACAGGCTATAACAGAAAGTTCATTGAAAATTATGCAGAAATCACTCAACCATTGACTAAACTGCTTAAACTGAATACTCCCTGGAAATGGGAAAAAGGGCAGTCTGATGCAGTGGCTAAATTAAAGGAATGTCTTGTAAAGGCACCATGTTTAGCATACCCCATAAAGGACAGGGATTTCTTTATAGAAATAGGTTTTTCTGAACATTGTATGTCAGCAGTGTTATAACAAAAACACGATTTGAATCACAAAACCATTGCATATGCAAGTAAGGCATTTTCCCAAGTTGAAATTAAATTTAATGAATGTGAAAAGGCCCTATTAACCACTGTGTGGGCGCTACAACATTTCCGCCCCATTGTTCAGGGAGAAAAGGTAATTATTGAAACAAATCATCAACTTTGCAATTTTTAGAGAGTAAAAGAATTAGATCAGGTAATCTAGCGCAATCCAGAATCACTTCATGGACGCTGGCATTACAAGGTTTTCCCGTAGAAGTGAGATATGGACAAAATAAAAAGAACCCAATTGCTCAAGGGTTAGCTGACTTACATGACTGTGCAGCTGAACAAATACCAAATGAAATGGAAGTAGAAACTAGTTTGCAGGAATTTGAACAATCACCACAAAAAGCTTTTGATGAAAAAACATGCAAGGATTTGCCAACTGTATATGTGGATGGTTGTGCTTTTCACATTGAAAATGACAGTAATAAACAGCTAGTGGCAGGAATAGGAAATGTCTGGTTGAAATGTGAAGGTGTCCCCAGTATAGGGATGAGGATTGGAGATAGGAGCAGTCAGGTGGCGGAATTGGCAGCCATTTATAAAGCAATTGCTACTGCAGTTGATAAAAAGTTCAGTGAAATTGTCCTGGTGACTGATTCTGACTATGCACAGAATAGCTTTGTGGAGTATTTGCCTGGTTGGAAAGCAAGAGGCATGGTTACATATAACAAAAAGCCACTTAAGCATGGAAAAATGATACAAGCCATAGACAAATTGGTGTCAGAGAATAAGTTAACAATATACTGGAGAAAAATTTGTGGGCATTTAAAAACACCAGGAGAGGATAAGGAGGGAAATGATAAGGCAGACCACCTGGCTAAGATTGGGGCTGTGATGGGAGAATTGCTACCTATTGATTATTTAATGGGTGAAATACAAATTGATGCAGTCACACGTTCTAAAGCACCAAAGGAGGTAGATCAACCGGTGGTGCAGTGGAGTCATGACACGCCAGACCAAGATTTGATTGAGGCACAAAAGAATGATCAAATTTTGGGAATCTATTATAATCATTTGATAGACCCCGAACAAAATCCTTTAACAGAAAATTATTGTATAGGAAAAGAAGAGTTGAGGGTGTTATTAAAGAACAAAACACGAATTAGATTACAGGATGGACTCATGATTAGAGAGTCCATAACAGGACAAATACAGTGGGTAGTACCCCTTTCATTCAGAGGACTAATGCTACACCATGCACATGATGCCATAACTGCAGGCCATAGAGGTTCACAAAAAACATTAGAAATACTAAAAGATTATGCTTACTGGCCACATATGTCCCAAGATGTGGAATTATATACTAGAGGATGTCTAGTATGCACCCAATTTAAACCTGCTTCACCAATGCATAGAGCACCATTGATGAAAAGAGGCCTAACTCTCCCATGGTCAGATTTGCAAATAGACTATGTAGGTCCTTTAAAAAGGTCGAGCAGGGGACACCGTTATATTTTGAGTGTGGTATGTTTGATGTCAAAGTGGATTGAATGCATTCCTGCACCAGATTGTAGTGCGCAAACAGCAGCCACATTGCTGGTGAACCATGTGTTCTCAAGGTTTGGGTTGCCACAAAGAATTGAGTCAGACAGAGGAAGTCATTTCACAAGTACTCTAATGAGTAAGGTATGGCAAATACTAGGTGTGAAAAGGAAACTACATATCGCATATCGGGCGGCATCTTCAGGTACAGTTGAAAGAAGCAATAGGTCTGTTGTGGATATTTTAAAGAAATTTGTGGCAGAAGCAGGTTCCAGCTGGGATTTACATTTACCGTTGGTTTTGATGGCAATCAGGTCGACTCCTGCCAAAGCAACAGGTGTTAGCCCCCATGAGGTCTTGACAGGTAGGAAAATGGTGTTACCACAACACCTACTATACAGAACACATGAGCAAACCCTTGTGAGTGCATCCACAGTTCATGAATATATTGATGAACTGAGGAGGCATTTGCAACATGCATTTGCTTTTGTGCAGAGAAATCTGGAAAGAGCTGCTGACAGTGAAAAATCTTATTATGATAAAAAGACATCAGTAAAGGAATACAGTGTAGGGGATCAGGTGTACAAGTTTCATTTTGGAAAAAGTAAACGGAAAAATTCTAAATTTCTAGCAGCAAGGCAGGGGCCATTTCGAATTATAGATAAGGTCTCTCCTGTGGTTTATAAAATTTTGAAAAATGAAGGTGAGACGGCGATAGAGCAGTTTGTCCATGTAAATCAAATCAAACCATGCCATCCCAGACATGAGATCAGGCAGCTTGAGCATGTAGAAACAGATAAAGTCCCTTGAACAAAAAAGAGAAAATAAATGGGTACAATCAGGAGGCAGTGACAAAGGAGTTAAAAAGTTGATTGTTATGATGGCACATAAACACTGTAGTATATGTAAAAATATATAATATAAAATAAATAAATAAATAAATAAATAAATGCACATATAACGGAAGCTCATGGTTGGTGTGCAGAGAGAAAATGTATTAAATATTGAATGCTGTTTATGTTTGCTTGTTTTCTTTTAACTTGTGTTTAATTTCAGAAAAAAAAAAACGAAATATTTTTACCAAGCATGTTTTATTTTTGGCAAAAGGGTGAAGTTAGTATTGTGCTATGTACTTAATTTGTTTATTTTCTATTTGATTTAGAAAATTAACATTATTTGGTCGGAGGTTCCGGGATCAGAGGCCACGGGAGACGATGGAGTCCTGGAGTCCCCTGGATGAAGACCAAAAGATGCCTGCCTCCAGGTGGAGGTGAAGACAAGATAACCAGAATGCTAAAAAAGATGACTCCTATGGATCTAAGATTGCCAAGATGAAAGTGTACTCGAATGAACCAAATAACATCGCTGGTCGGGACATATCAGAGGCAGACAAGAGTGCTGACATATGGAGTTCCACGTATTTATTATTTTAATTATTTATTTTAATTTGTTATATTAATTATTTGTTTTGGTTAGTTGTTTTATTTCATTGTTTTTAATTGACTTGAAAAATCTAAACTTAGAGTAATGCCACTTCCACTGAGAAGGCAAATGTAGAACATTTTGTAAACTAATGAACTCAGATGAATACTGTATTGATTGCAACTTTTTCATTGATGCACATGAATATTCATTTTATTGGATTGATATATTGTGAAAAGAAGAAAAAGAACAAATTGTTTTTAGGAATTGGCTTGGATCGTAGCCAGATTCTAAAAACAAAAGGAGGGTATGTAAGGATATTTGGCGTGTTACAGCACAGAGTACAGCACTACTGCACAGGTAGCAAACAGCACAGAGTACAGCACTACTGCACAGGTAGCAATGTTTTTTGCAGCACCACCACAAGGGTGCGATGCATTGCTACATGTGTTACCAGATTAACAAGGAAAGACAGGCTATTCAGTCAAAAACGATTTTAACATATAAGATGCAAATCTATTTTTACAGTTAAAAGCACACGTGCACATTCAAAAATGCACACTATTTTTTCACCTGAAATGCCTATGGTGCGAGAGACACATTTGAAAATTAATAACTAACATTACTTATAACTAACCTGACTAATGAAACTGAGGTTAACATAATCCACTAATAAAAATGTGTCTCCACTGCAGAATTAGGCCTACTCTGAAAGTGAACTTTTAAACGCACATCCATTTTTTTTTTTTTCGTTTTCTCTGCTGCCCTGTCCACATAACTACAGGAAGCAAAAAGGGTTCGAAAGAACAGGAAATCAGTTGGTTACAAAGTATTACTATAAAAATGAGCCATTGTGTAGAGAAGGAGGAGATGGCATGATTGATTCTGATTGGAGCAGCGTCATAGCAAGTATCATGCTAGAGGGAGTGATCAGAGTTTTGCTGGGGGGAGTTTGAGGTGGAAGGAGGACAGTCAAGATTTGGCAGAGCTGGGAGAAGGATCTTTTTCCTGGCTGGAGCATTCCTATCTGCAAAAGCTGAGAATTCCAGGCAATGACCCCGGTTTGAGAAGGAAAGGCGCTCCTTTTCACTGGGGTTAATCTTCAAGGGAGCCACATTCAGAAAGAGAACAGCTGAAGAAAACTTGGGCTGAACAGATAAGGTAATTACATAAGTGTGGGAGCTGGTGTGTACGAGAATATTCAGTCAGAGTAGGAAAGGAGATTCCGGTGCCTTAATCACATGTTAATGTTGCAAATTGGGTTCTGTTCTCCGCCACTCTTTTTTCAGTGTATCACAGACAATGCTGTTACTGTGCTATTTTATTTATTTCTGTAAAGAGTGAGATCGTGTTTAAATGCAACTTTTATAATACAGAAAAATATTTGAAAGCAGACGGGTGGGGTGTCTTATATTTACCAATACAGTGCTGATGATGAGGGGAGATTTTTAAACAATGCAATTGTCATTTTAAGACAGATGTGTGCATGATCATATTCAGTATGGACAGTTGAGAGTGATTGTTTGTAGCATAGCTCGTTGGAGGTACATGAGCCAACGGGAAGAGGGACTCTCTGAACATAGTTCCCTACCGTATATAAGGTAGTGGAAATTACCACAAAATTACCACATATAGCTCTCTGTCGTAAATAAGTCAGTGAGATTGCCCATGGTGGCACACTAACACTAACACTGAAAATGTGGTATTCCTGAAATGTAGGTCTGAGGTCTCTCTAGTGATTACACGAAAAATCTAAGCAAAGATAAGGGATTCTGGACATTGGGGCCACAAATAAAACAAGGGAATTATGCTCACCAAAATACCACCAACCACGCATACCAACCACGCATACCAAATATGCATGTCTGGGTGCTGAAATAATGCATGTCCACTGTATTATTGTTGCACATGGCCCAATCTGAATACAAGGAGTGATTATTGCTAAGTTATTTTTCGGCGGTAATAAAATACCGTCAGGCCCCAAATCTCCACAAAATACCCTACATATTTATGGTGCGTTGCAGGCCGGGAAAGTGATCATAGAGTACCTACTGGGCGTGGCAAGTGTGTCTCACACTGCCATTTGCACATTAAAGGGAACCCATTTTATAATAGCAGTGTGCCACTAAAAACGAATTTCAGAATGTCACAAAGGGAAACCACATTCTCAGATCTAGTGCAATATTTAGAGGCAAAGTTGTTTGCACATGGGAATTGGTCGTCAAATAGCATGTTAGAATGGAGTAACCGCATTCAGGGTGAGGTGCAGAAAGAAAAACTAGACAATATTTTTGCAGAAGGCAGCATAATTCAGGTCTGCCTTACAAGATTATTGAATGCAGCCAATAAAAGTGCAGAGAAAGACTGTTTAATACGGCTATGCGGCAAAATATGGTTTATTTTAAACAAGTCCCTGCGAATGCAAGAGAATGATACTCAGCTAATTAACAGGTTAAAGACTGAATTAGATGGGGCAAGTAAAAATCAGGAAATGTTGAGAGCAGAATTGGATGTATGCCAAAAAGACATGCAATTAAAATGCATAGACTTTGATACTCAGTTATCCAAAAGCAAGAAACAATTTGAAGATAGTGAGCAAGAATTGGCACACTTAAAAGCCTTAGTGGATCACATTAGACGGGATAAAGATGAGGTTGTTTCAGAGATGCAGATCTTACAAAAAGAACATTGTGAAAAAGAAGGTGATCTCCAGAGTGCAGAACAAGAAATGATTAAAATGATTCAAGAAAGAGACAAGAGAAATAAAGAGTTCAATGAATGCCAAATGCAAATGTGCGACATGCAGGAGGTGATTAATAAGATGAATGGTGAAAACAACTATTTGCAAGATGAAGCCAACAGACTCCTTAAAAAGTGTAAGGACTTAGAACAGCAAATGTGCATTCCCAGGTCCCAGGAGAGGCGGCAGGGTACCACATTCAATGGAGTGGAGGTGAATTCTAGCTCTGCCCAAAGAGCTAGTGCTCCTGTGACTGGGCCGGTGACTGAACTTGGTTGCAGCGCCCTTGGGGGATTTGATACTCCCATTGGGGGCAGCCACCAATCTCATACACCTGAAAACAGGATTGAATCACAAAATAGTGCAATTCCATGCATTGCAACAAGTAGCCCCATAAAAATAATGAAATCCATTAAAGCCCTGATCAAACCATTTAAAAAGGGAGGTGAATGCTGCATTGAGGATCACTTCGAAGCGGTGCATTACATTTTTAAAGCACTCCTGATACCTAAAGAACAGTACAGACAATATTTTCATTTAACTTTAGATGCCCCGACGGCCAGCATCATAAGGGGATTAAAAGAACAGCAGAATATGACATGGCTGGAGTTTGAAAAAGAAATTAGGCGTCATTTTTCTCCTTTTCAGTCATTGTAGGAGGCTAAGAAAGTCGCGTACACAATTACTGCTGGACCTAATACATCTCCTCGCCAATTTTTACAAGACTTAAAAAGAGCATTTTCTCGCGTTGATGTATCTTTTGACTCAAATTCCAATGAGTTTAAAACTGCATACTTCTATGGGCTACAGAAAGACATCATATCCCAATTGGTCCGTGAATTTGACCGTGAAAAGTCCCTTGAATGGATTGTACGTCAAAGCACAAAACTATATGAGGTACTCTATTGTCAGGGTAGAGAAAGTGATAAAATGGAAGATACTAGACCTAAATCTAAAGAACCCTCAGCCACAGTAATGGAAATCAGGTCAGCCAAAATGACCCTTGAGTCTGCTCAAAGCCAAGGTAAAAATAATGTGACACCTGAACAAAGGGGTAATCAACAAAGATCGCCATTTCCTGTACCAATGTTCCAATCACATGATCCTAGTAATAGAGAGAGCTACATCAGCCCTAGGTATTTAGGGGACAGACCCCGGGTAGGATACCGGCCTGATATGGCAGGTATGAACAATAACCAGAGACAAAATCAAGATCAAAGAAATGATGGTCCCTACCAGTCATTGGGGACACAGAGCAGATTTGATCCCAGCACCATGATATATGGTAATCAGGATAGGCCCCGATATGTGGATCGATTTACTGATAATGGAAATCAACCTAGGGGCCAGTACCCACAATCTGAGAGACAGAACATGAGGCAAAACGTGAACTACAGTCCACGCCAGTACAATGATTCCCCACCAGGGGACTATAATCAAAGGATGGGTGCAACCCGCTCCCCTCCACAAATGAATCAAGAGTTCAGAAACCATCCCAACCGACATCAATCACCTGAGAGGTATCAGAATAGATCCAATCAGGGGGAAAACAACCAATATCGACCTAGACCACAGAAAGAGGATCCTAGAGAGATGGAAAGGTTCCAGTGCCTTAAGGCCCAAGTGAAAATGTTAGCTGAGCAAATAGGAAAGCTCTATACAGCGCAAAAACAACCTTCCAAAGAGGGGGCTGATGGCCATAGCAATGACCGGGGGGCTTCCGAAAAGTGACTAAGTACTCATGATAACTGCAATGCCAAAATGACAGATTGCTCTGATATAATTTTGCATAACGACTCTGAGATGCCTAATGGATTAAAAATGAAAGTGCCCGTAAATGAACGTGTGACAGAAAGTGCAAATACTTCTAAAAAAGAGGTACAATTTAACCTAGAGCTAAATAAAACAGTAAAGATTTGCACAAATGAAAAAGAAACATTAGGAATTCCAAAAGAACAAAGGGACAGATTTAAGAAAAATGATTCATGCATGGGGAATACCAGTGAACAGGGAGTAAGTGGGGATGCTATAGCTCCTTCCCTGGGCAAGCAAAACAATGACCAAACACAGACAGAAAAAGGAAATACTCAAAAGGAGGGTACAAGTCAATCACCTGAAGAATTCTTTGAGCCACATATTTTTGAAGAGGCTGAAAGGGCTGGTATGACACTAAATGATTACAAATGCACAGAATTAAAAAATGACAAATTGCTGAATGATGTTGTTACACATGTTCAGTTGGAGGATTGTAATGTGGTCTCTGATGTTACCCAGATGGATGGGCGAACAGTGGCCACACTCCAAAAAACCTCTGAACATGGAGAAATGAATAAAATCTCTCGCACAGAAATGGGTAAAAAGGAGGGAAAAATGTCTTTTCATTTACCAATGTGCTTAGCCAAAAGTGAAAAAGACCTGAGAAAGGTGAGCCCTGAAATCAGTAAGAATTCACATTTCTTATGTGTATTAGAGGAAGTTGAGGACAGATATTATGCACCCATCACTGTAGAAGAAAAATGCCACACCTTTGCTTTGATTGACACTGGCGCACAGGCCACAATTATGTCCAAGGAGCTGGTAAAGAGTATCAATGAAGGGAGACCTCCACAGAGTCAGATCACAGTGAAGGAAAATCAAGGCCCAGTGCATAACTTTAATGGGGAGGAGGTGCCCATCATAGGTGTAACTGAGGTTGACATAAAAATAGGAAAGCACAGAATGAAACAAGAGGTATTGATGACATCTATATGTGAAATTCCATTTCTGATGGGGACAGATTGCCTGAAAAGATTGTCTCCTCTCATAGATGGGGTGAATGGAGTGCTGTGGTCCTTAACCAAAAAACCATTGAGGCCTAAGAAACTAAAATCACAAAACAGCAATATAAATGAATGTCACACCGTTGCCAAAACAAATGATGCTGTGGAGGTATATCTCCAGAATAGCTGCATACCTAGTGTCACTGTCATATTAATGTGTCAAGACAAAATGCAGAGCGACAATGAAAAACTACCTGTACAAATATACTTGGACCCAAGGAAAGATTGGCAGACTGCCATAGATGAGCACACATTACGTTTTTATTTAAAAGAGAAAACGTGCAAACAGAATATTGTTCCTAAAACAGATTCAGAAAAACACATTACCACTCTGGCAGAAATACACATGGAAGATGAGCAACCATGGGTTCATGTTGGTATAAATGACTATTTTAAAACAATAAAAGCCACTTTAGCGCTTGAACATGAAAGGAGTTTCATTAATGAGAAATTGTTGCACAAAATAATGGAAAGGGAAGAAATCCCGAGATTTAGGGTTAAAAACCAATATGTTTCTGGGTTGGACAGTCCAGACTTTGAAAACCGAATTGCAGGCAGATGCATGCTTAAAATTAGCATTGGGCAGAAAACAATTTACCATAATGTCTGGATAGTGAGTGGAGCACAAAATGAGTTTTACATGGGCAATGACATCATGCACAGAATGTGTATGGTGATAGATTTCCTTAATCAAAAAATATGGTCACGCCTAGGTGGTCCGGCACCTGAATTTGAAGACAAAAGAAGGGCTTATCATTGTGCACAACTGGTTCCTTATGCAATCGAATTACAAATGAGGAAAGATACTATTATTCCTGCATTTACAAAAAAGTTTGCAATAACACTGAAATGCAAAAAGGGACAGCAGATGAAAGGCTCTGATGCATTTGTATGCCTGAATGAATCCATAAAACAGCAAGGCCTGTATTATGAATACATTCCATTGGTAGACATTGGTGAAGGATCTGTAAAAATCATGGTAAATAATAAAGGTTGTCAGGATATTCATTTAGAGGAAAACTCCCCATTAGGAATGGCCATACAAAAATCACATTATACGGCAGATTTAAATAACATGGTGATTGGGAATATTCCTGAAAAATATGTAGATGCCAAGGGCGAGTTGCCAGAACACCTGGACTCTCAGCCCAAAGGAATATTTAAAATTCATTCTGTGTATCCTTATGATTCAAATGAGACAGTGTGCTGCCATCAAGAGGATTGCATAATATTTAATTTAAATGAAAATGAAACAGAAAATCAGCCCATTGAAGTGGAAGCTGATATGCCAAAATATTTAAAAGTGGCAGCTTTACAAAAAGACACAGCCACACAGTTAGAGGAAAGCGCCGAGATTCCCTTACCGGAAGATTTTCCAGAATTTTCCAAAATGGTAGAAGAGCAGATCTCCTTAGCGGATGCATGTGAAAGCAATGAAGAGAGGGACAATCTGAGGGAGATATTTATGGAGTTTAAGGATGTATTTGCAAAAGATGCTTATGATTGTGGTTTAACTGATTTACATGTGGCCACACTACCAGAAGGGTGTAGCAGAAACCCAGTGTTTGTACGCCAGTATAGACTACCGCTGGCATGTTTAGAATCATTGGCAGAGATTATTAAAAATTTGGAATCGCGGGGAATCATCAGGCCCATTCATAGCACATCCAATACACCTATTTTAGGTGTGTTAAAGCCAAATGGTCAATGGCGGCTGTGTGCAGACTTGAGAGAGTTAAATAAAAGAGTACCAATATCTAGATGGCCACTGCCATTCATTGATCATGGCCTAGCTCAGGTACATGGTTCAAATGTATTTACCACATTAGATCTCACCTCTGGATATTGGTGCGTGCCATTGGCAGAGGAGATACGACATTTATTTTCCTTTACATTTGACAGGACTCAATATGCCTGGCTTAGAGCTCCGTTCGGGTACATCAATAGTGGGAGTGAATTTGGCATATTTTTGAGAAAGGCCATGCCGGATGCAGCGGAAAGAGGAACAATAGTTTATGTGGACGATGTCCTGATAAAAAATGAAAGCCTGAAAAGCCATTTTGATGAAATAAGACATGTACTTGGCCAATTGCAGAAAGCAGGCGCCAAAGTATCTTTGCAAAAAGCACAATGGTGCAAGAAAAAAGTGAAATTTCTAGGGCATGAAGTGACTGAACATGGGCTAAATCCACAAAAGAAGAAAATAGAGGCCATACAAAGATTAAAAGATCCCAAAAATGTGAAAGGAGTAAAAAGTTTATTAGGGATGACAGGCTATAACAGAAAGTTCATTGAAAATTATGCAGAAATCACTCAACCATTGACTAAACTGCTTAAACTGACTACTCCCTGGAAATGGGAAAAAGGGCAGTCTGATGCAGTGGCTAAATTAAAGGAATGTCTTGTAAAGGCACCATGTTTAGCATACCCCATAAAGGACAGGGATTTCTTTATAGAAATAGGTTTTTCTGAACATTGTATGTCAGCAGTGTTATCACAAAAACACGATTTGAATCACAAAACCATTGCATATGCAAGTAAGGCATTTTCCCAAGTTGAAATGAAATTTAATGAATGTGAAAAGGCCCTATTAACCACTGTGTGGGCGCTACAACATTTCCGCCCCATTGTTCAGGGAGAAAAGGTAATTATTGAAACAAATCATCAACTTTGCAATTTTTAGAGAGTAAAAGAATTAGATCAGGTAATCTAGCGCAATCCAGAATCACTTCATGGACGCTGGCATTACAAGGTTTTCCCGTAGAAGTAAGATATGGACAAAATAAAAAGAACCCAATTGCTCAAGGGTTAGCTGACTTACATGACTGTGCAGCTGAACAAATACCAAATGAAATGGAAGTAGAAACTAGTTTGCAGGAATTTGAACAATCACCACACAAAGCTTTTGATGAAAAAACATGCAAGGATTTGCCAACTGTATATGTGGATGGTTGTGCTTTTCACATTGAAAATGACAGTAATAAACAGTTAGTGGCAGGAATAGGAAATGTCTGGTTGAAATGTGAAGGTGTCCCCAGTATAGGGATGAGGATTGGAGATAGGAGCAGTCAGGTGGCGGAATTGGCAGCCATTTATAAAGCAATTGCTACTGCAGTTGATAAAGAGTTCAGTGAAATTGTCCTGGTGACTGATTCTGACTATGCACAGAATAGCTTTGTGGAGTATTTGCCTGGTTGGAAAGCAAGAGGCATGGTTACATATAACAAAAAGCCACTTAAGCATGGAAAAATGATACAAGCCATAGACAAATTGGTGTCAGAGAATAAGTTAACAATATACTGGAGAAAAATTTGTGGGCATTTAAAAACACCAGGAGAGGATAAGGAGGGAAATGATAAGGCAGACCACCTGGCTAAGATTGGGGCTGTGATGGGAGAATTGCTACCTATTGATTATTTAATGGGTGAAATACAAATTGATGCAGTCACACGTTCTAAAGCACCAAAGGAGGTAGATCAACCGGTGGTGCAGTGGAGTCATGACACGCCAGACCAAGATTTGATTGAGGCACAAAAGAATGATCAAATTTTGGGAATCTATTATAATCATTTGATAGACCCCGAACAAAATCCTTTAACAGAAAATGATTGTATAGGAAAAGAAGAGTTGAGGGTGTTATTAAAGAACAAAACACGAATTAGATTACAGGATGGACTCATGATTAGAGAGTCCATAACAGGACAAATACAGTGGGTAGTACCCCTTTCATTCAGAGGACTAATGCTACACCATGCACATGATGCCATAACTGCAGGCCATAGAGGTTCACAAAAAACATTAGAAATACTAAAAGATTATGCTTACTGGCCACATATGTCCCAAGATGTGGAATTATATACTAGAGGATGTCTAGTATGCGCCCAATTTAAACCTGCTTCACCAATGCATAGAGCACCATTGATGAAAAGAGGCCTAACTCTCCCATGGTCAGATTTGCAAATAGACTATGTAGGTCCTTTAAAAAGGTCGAGCAGGGGACACCGTTATATTTTGAGTGTGGTATGTTTGATGTCGAAGTGGATTGAATGCATTCCTGCACCAGATTGTAGTGCGCAAACAGCAGCCACATTGCTGGTGAACCATGTGTTCTCAAGGTTTGGGTTGCCACAAAGAATTGAGTCAGACAGAGGAAGTCATTTCACAAGTACTCTAATGAGTAAGGTATGGCAAATACTAGGTGTGAAAAGGAAACTACATATCGCATATCGGGCGGCATCTTCAGGTACAGTTGAAAGAAGCAATAGGTCTGTTGTGGATATTTTAAAGAAATTTGTGGCAGAAGCAGGTTCCAGCTGGGATTTACGTTTACCGTTGGTTTTGATGGCAATCAGGTCGACTCCTGCCAAAGCAACAGGTGTTAGCCCCCATGAGGTCTTGACAGGTAGGAAAATGGTGTTACCACAACACCTACTATACAGAACACATGAGCAAACCCTTGTGAGTGCATCCACAGTTCATGAATATATTGATGAACTGAGGAGGCATTTGCAACATGCATTTGCTTTTGTGCAGAGAAATCTGGAAAGAGCTGCTGACAGTGAAAAATCTTATTATGATAAAAAGACATCAGTAAAGGAATACAGTGTAGGGGATCAGGTGTACAAGTTTCATTTTGGAAAAAGTAAACAGAAAAATTCTAAATTTCTAGCAGCCTGGCAGGGGCCATTTCGAATTATAGATAAGGTCTCTCCTGTGGTTTATAAAATTTTGAAAAATGAAGGTGAGACGGCGATAGAGCAGTTTGTCCATGTAAATCAAATCAAACCATGCCATCCCAGACATGAGATCAGGCAGCTTGAGCATGTAGAAACAGATAAAGTCCCTTGAACAAAAAAGAGAAAATAAATGGGTACAATCAGGAGGCAGTGACAAAGGAGTTAAAAAGTTGATTGTTATGATGGCACATAAACACTGTAGTATATGTAAAAATATATAATATAAAATAAATAAATAAATAAATAAATAAATAAATAAATAAATAAATGCACATATAACAGAAGCTCATGGTTGGTGTGCAGAGAGAAAATGTATTAAATATTGAATGCTGTTTATGTGTGCTTGTTTTCTTTTAACTTGTGTTTAATTTCAGAAAAAAAAATACGAAATATTTTTACCAAGCATGTTTTATTTTTGGCAAAAGGGTGAAGTTAGTATTGTGCTATGTACTTAATTTGTTTATTTTCTATTTGATTTAGAAAATTAACATTATTTGGTCGGAGGTTCCGGGATCAGAGGCCACGGGAGACGATGGAGTCCTGGAGTCCCCTGGATGAAGACCAAAAGATGCCTGCCTCCAGGTGGAGGTGAAGACAAGATAACCAGAATGCTAAAAAAGATGACTCCTATGGATCTAAGATTGCCAAGATGAAAGTGTACTCGAATGAACCAAATAACATCGCTGGTCGGGACATATCAGAGGCAGACAAGAGTGCTGACATATGGAGTTCCACGTATTTATTATTTTAATTATTTATTTTAATTTGTTATATTAATTATTTGTTTTGGTTAGTTGTTTTATTTCATTGTTTTTAATTGACTTGAAAAATCTAAACTTAGAGTAATGCCACTTCCACTGAGAAGGCAAATGTAGAACATTTTGTAAACTAATGAACTCAGATGAATACTGTATTGATTGCAACTTTTTCATTGATGCACATGAATATTCATTTTATTGGATTGATATATTGTGAAAAGAAGAAAAAGAACAAATTGTTTTTAGGAATTGGCTTGGATCGTAGCCAGATTCTAAAAACAAAAGGAGGGTATGTAAGGATATTTGGCGTGTTACAGCACAGAGTACAGCACTACTGCACAGGTAGCAAACAGCACAGAGTACAGCACTACTGCACAGGTAGCAATGTTTTTTGCAGCACCACCACAAGGGTGCGGTGCATTGCTACATGTGTTACCAGATTAACAAGGAAAGACAGGCTATTCAGTCAAAAACGATTTTAACATATAAGATGCAAATCTATTTTTACAGTTAAAAAGCACACGTGCACATTCAAAAATGCACACTATTTTTTCACCTGAAATGCCTATGGTGCGAGAGACACATTTGAAAATTAATAACTAACATTACTTATAACTAACCTGACTAATGAAACTGAGGTTAACATAATCCACTAATAAAAATGTGTCTCCACTGCAGAATTAGGCCTACTCTGAAAGTGAACTTTTAAACGCACATCCATTTTTTTTTTTCGTTTTCTCTGCTGCCCTGTCCACATAACTACAGGAAACAAAAAGGGTTCGAAAGAACAGGAAATCAGTTGGTTACAAAGTATTACTATAAAAATGAGCCATTGTGTAGAGAAGGAGGAGATGGCATGATTGATTCTGATTGGAGCAGCGTCATAGCAAGTATCATGCTAGAGGGAGTGATCAGAGTTTTGCTGGGGGGAGTTTGAGGAGGAAGGAGGACAGTCAAGATTTGGCAGAGCTGGGAGAAGGACCTTTTTCCTGGCTGGAGCATTCCTATCTGCAAAAGCTGAGAATTCCAGGCAATGACCCCGGTTTGAGAAGGAAAGGCGCTCCTTTTCACTGGGGTTAATCTTCAAGGGAGCCACATTCAGAAAGAGAACAGCTGAAGAAAACTCGGGCTGAACAGATAAGGTAATTACATAAGTGTGGGAGCTGGTGTGTACGAGAATATTCAGTCAGAGTAGGAAAGGAGATTCCGGTGCCTTAATCACATGTTAATGTTGCAAATTGGGTTCTGTTCTCCGCCACTCTTTTTTCAGTGTATCACAGACAATGCTGTTACTGTGCTATTTTATTTATTTCTGTAAAGAGTGAGATCGTGTTTAAATGCAACTTTTATAATACAGAAAAATATTTGAAAGCAGACGGGTGGGGTGTCTTATATTTACCAATACAGTGCTGATGATGAGGGGAGATTTTTAAACAATGCAATTGTCATTTTAAGACAGATGTGTGCATGATCATATTCAGTATGGACAGTTGAGACTGATTGTTTGTAGCATAGCTCGTTGGAGGTACATGAGCCAACGGGAAGAGGGACTCTCTGAACATAATTCCCTACCGTATATAAGGTAGTGGAAATTACCACAAAATTACCACATATAGCTCTCTGTCGTAAATAAGTCAGTGAGATCGCCCATGGTGGCACACTAACACTAACACTGAAAATGTGGTATTCCTGAAATGTAGGTCTGAGGTCTCTCTAGTGATTAGACGAAAAATCTAAGCAAAGATAAGGGATTCTGGACATTGGGGCCACAAATAAAACAAGGGAATTATGCTCACCAAAATACCACCAACCACGCATACCAACCATGGATACCAAATATGCATGTCTGGGTGCTGAAATAATGCATGTCCACTGTATTAATGTTGCACATGGCCCAATCTGAATACAAGGAGTGATTATTGCTAAGTTATTTTTCGGCGGTAATAAAATACCGTCAGGCCCCAAATCTCCACAAAATACCCTACAGTGACAAGCATGTGCCACCAGAGTATATCATAAAGTCTTGCATTAAAAGTACAAATACACTTACAGGACTTATGGTGCTCTCCGAAATATGCATTAGTAACACAATACTTTTTTTTTATTTGAAAGGGACACATAACAATTTGGCACTTACATTTTGACAGGCTAACCATTGCAATAGGCTGTAGCAGTTCACTGATTAACATTCATCTCCATAACCTTACTTTGACAGCATCCAAGATGCACACATCATGGTGGGCCTTGCATGCAGGAACACCACGGATCCACTGAGTAGTAATGCATAGAGGCCAGCTTTGCATGAGGTGAGGAACAAACAAGCAGTCGAATGCAGGGGAGCTACATCAAAAATATCCCGAAATCAAGAGTTTAAATTGTGCTGCTCAGATCAGCACACAGAAAGCACAGTGCACATCTTTGTGGAATGAATGGTTTTTGCACATGCGCGTTGCTAAATATTTAGGGACAAGATGTACTTTCGCCTCTTATTTTGTCTCTGACTCTCCTGCTGCAAAGTGCTTCAATCCTAGTGATTATAAACATGTTGCACTGATGCCACTGCGTTGGCGCCATGACAAAAAATGTATGTGGTACGTGAGCTGGCCAAAATGCCAAATGTTAACCAGTGCTGGTACGCTGACATTAGATAAGAATGCACTAAACCCGAAATGTAATGCTCCAAAAAGTGGCGTTTGTAAGAAGGTGTTTGCACAACTCTGTGCTCATGGTGTGAAAAAGACACGGCCATGTAACATGGTTTCCTTCCAGTCCAACTGAATACCTTAGATGGAAAATGGAGGAGGCAAGGCTAAATAGAATCTCCGGAGGGAAGCAGGGTGGTTGAAGGTACAGGATCAAACTTGGCAGCATTCAATAAGAGAATTTCCGGACAAACTGTTATTAAAATGAATGTTTATACTTACTGTACGGGCCAAAAAGTAGTGCAGATATACAGGTGAACACACTTCTAAAGAAAATGGTATGTCTTTGGCTTTAGGTGTTTCCCTGAAACATTGTGGTCACTGTGAGACTCCAAGTACCAAGGTAGACCAAGTGGGATTGCAGTTTCCCAAAGGCAATGGTTTTTCTAAAGGAAATAAGCATTTTTTTTTTTTTACCCATACTCGTTGAAGAAGGATTAATTGATTCCATCTTCGCTAAACACAGTTTCTCCAAATACATGAGACACTGACTGGCCCCAAAGAGGACACATGGTCAGCAAACGATTTGTCTGCTTTCCATTTCATGTGTTCAGTGTACAGAGCCTGGTGCAGAGAGGAATTGCAGGTAAGGAGATCACGCTTGGGGGGTGTGTGCAGGAGTTTGGTTAGCGGTAATGTATTGTGGGAATAAGGTGAGTGGGCATCTGCCAGACTGGTTCTTGGGGTGGTGAGAAATGGTGCCTTGAGGCCTTCAGGCGATCTGGCGTCTTGTTAAGAATTAAAATAAATAAATAAAGAAAATTGGGCAGAGACCCAAAATCAGTGCAGAGTTGGGAAGGGAGTAGGGAGGCATAAATGGGGAGGCAAAAGGGAGGGGTGAAACCTCTCATTAGTGATAGAGTGGGGATGGAGCAGGCAAGCAAAAAGGATTTAGCAGGTGCAACTATGCGAGAGGGATTCAGTGGGCGGGATTGGACACGTTGATGATTTGTGTAGCCACGCTTGCAATGAATCGCAGATGCAATAAACCTCTTCCCAATTGCTGAATGCATTTGGGGTTAACAAAACAAGCAAGGGCTCGAATTATGGCAAAGCAAAAATACGACGTTGAGAAGTTTGTGAAAAGTTAGAAAAGTTACAGTTCCTCAGTGGCAGAGCTAGTCACTTGTCAGTGGTAAGGTTTCTGATGATGAAAAAGCAGGCTCCCACCCAGGAAGGAATTATTTAAAGTAACCAATGGCAATGCAGAGTCGGAGACAAAGGTAACCTCATGCTGCAGTACAGGGCAGACTGAGGTAGCCGAGGATGCAGATCCAGTTGCCAAATGTTGCAAAAAGTGACTCAGCAGTACAAGTTAGGTAGACCTGAAAAGCCTCAGTCCCAGGGGTCTTGGATGAATGTTTCTTTCAGTTAGGTTTTCTTTTGTAAAAGATGCCACTCACCTCAACTGTTACCATCGGGTCTTCGTCTAGTGCAATTCCCTTTTATGTCAAGCTCTACAAGGCAAGCAGCAAAAGCACCTTCTGGAAGCAGTGGGGTCTCGGAGATTCGTGCCCCAGCTGGTCAGAGCAAGAACAACTCACAATTTCCTTTGGTCTGGAAGACGGCCGGAATGTGAAGCTGTAAGCAGTCCTATGGAGTTGGAGTGTGATCCTGAATGGGTTTCTGCTGCAGAGTTTCCTCTAGGTCTTTTTCAGTTGTTGGCTGCTTCTCAGTGTTTTGGTGCTCTCCCTAGTGAATGAACATTTTTGGACGATCATTCTCTTCTCAGCGGAATATTGGAAGACCAGTGTGCACTACACCTCCAATATTACACTCTACCATCGTTTGAAACATTTAGCATCTACCCATCTACTGGGGTTCACCACATTCAAACTTTACCAGTCTTCTTCCTGGGCAAACTCACATGATATGGATTCAGCTTTAAATCACATACACCATATTCAAACACTGTGTAGAAATGCTACCCGGCCTGGTTTACAAGACCACGTTTTTGCTTTTGTTTGTACTGAATACAAAGATGTTTCCTTCTCTCAGAAATTGAGCTCTGGTAATCAGACCTCACTTTCCTAATGCTCCATGCTGAAAAAGTATAGTGCACATGTTTCCTCCTTGCTGGATTCTGTTTCCTGGGATCTACGTCCCAATCTCGCTCTCAAAAGAGTGATGTTGTGGAAGGCTGTCAGGTAAAGGCTACCTCTGCAAGCCTCTGTGTTTTTTTTCTCCATTCGCCTTGGCTGTTTTTGGGAGTTTGGGATTTTATTTGTATTGCGCTCATACACAAGTGTTTCAGAGCGTGCTGAGACAAGGGAGGGGAACAAGGGAGGACAAAACAACGATCTTACTAGGCCCAGTGACAGTGAGAACACGCAAATGCAGGGATGAGGGAAGGGGGAAAGTCCAAGGGAGAGGGGAGAAGTGGAAAGCGCTGAGCAAGCGTAACCAGTTGCACAGGGCCAAAGCAGACAGATCAGCAGGGGAGAGGAACAGTGAAGGCAGAAGCAAAGAGGAAGGTCTTGAGGTGCTTCCGCAAGCAGAGATGGTTCTCCTCAAGTTTAAGAGTGGCAGGGAAGTTGTTCCAAAGGGAGGCCCCAGCTGAGGAAAGAGATCTACCCCCAAATCATTACATAGAGAAGCAACTGACCCTGAGGGAGCTGGAGATTGAGGAGCGAAGAGCTCAAGTGGGAAGGTATTTACGGAGTGAGAGTTGAAGTTATTTTGGACCCAGGCCCCAGAAAGCCTTGTGGACAATGCAAAGGGTCTTGAATTTAATCGTTGCAGCCACTGGGGTTGAAGAGGTGCAGTTGGTAGTTTGACATCTTAAAGATGTCGGAGATGTCACGAGAAAACGAAGAGTGTGGAGTCAAAAATGACCCTGAGATTTTTAACCTCACAGGTGGGACCAGGAGAAGGGCCAAGGGAGGCCAGCCAGAGAGTGACAGGAAAGGACGGTGCAGGTGTGCCGATGAGGAGAATCACTTTCTTATTGGCATTAAGGCAGACAGAATTGGTGGTACACCACTCCTGGATTACAGACAGACAGTAATAGATCATAGAAGAAGAAGAGATGGCAGAGGGGATCCTGAAAACGAGCTGAGTGTCATCCGCATAATACTGAAAGTTGGAGCAGAGAGTGGCAATGGGGTGGGCCAAGGGTGCCAGGGAGAGAAATTAGACCCCTGGGGAACACCACAGGTAGAGAGTGAGATAGAGGAAAGGAAGGACCCAAGTTAGACCTGGTAGGGTCGATCAGAGAGGAACGAGGTCAGCCAGGCCAGGGCCAGATCGGTGATACCCAGGTTATCACGGGGACGGTTGAGCAGATGGTATGGTTGACCATGTCAAAGGCAGAAGTGAGATCGAGTAGGATGAGGACAGAAGGGATGTGAGAGTCAAGGTTGGAGAGCAGGTCTTCACAGATGTTCAGGTGAACAGTTTCCATGCTTTTGGCAGCTCTAAAGCAAGACTGATGGTCATGGAGACAACCAAGAGAATCGGTGTGACGATTAAGCTGGGAGAAGACCAACTTTTCCAGGAGTTTGCCAAGGAAAGGAGTGATGGAGATCGGGCGATAGTTAGCCCGGCATGGGGGTCGTCTGTGAATTTCTTGAGAAGAGGGTGCACAAGAGAGTGCTTCAGAAGGGAGAGGAAGTCTCCAGAGATGAAGGAGATGATGCAGAAATCAGACAGAGCAGGAGCACGGGTGTCAATGTGGTCCTTCATGGTTTTAGACAAACAGGGAAGAACCTGTTTTGATGAGATGCTCATAGATCAGACTTGTCTAGAAACCTTGTTAGGGGAGAAAAGAGGAAACAAAGAAAAAGAGGGTAAGGGGGCAGCTGCAGGAGGGCCAGAGTTAGCAGATAGAGAAGGGGGAAGAAGAGGAGATGATGCGAGGATGGACAGGATGTCCTGGGTTTTAGAGATTAAATGAGAGGCAAGAATCGTGCAAAGGGCCTGGGAGGTGACAGGAGAGGTAGAGACTGCAGAAATGTTGGCCAGCTCCTTGCTGATATTAAAGAGTTCCGCCGATTTGTTAGATGCTGCAGAGACACAGGCTTGGATGTGGGCTCACTTCTTGGTTCGGATAAGGAGCGGGTATTGTCTTTGGAGCAGGCGGCAGGCCAATTTGTCAGAGGATGTAAAGAAGGCCACCATTTCCTCTCAGCTACCCTGCACTCGCGTTTAAGCGTAGCTAGGTCAGAGTCGTACCAAGAGTTGCACTTGGCTTTGGGCTTCAAGCGGGTCCTCATGACAGCGGCAAGAATATCCAGAGTATCAGAGATAGAAGAGTAGAGCATGGAAAGGGCTGTGTCAGGATGTGAATCAGCCAGAGTAGGAGGAGGGGGAGAGAAAGTCAACTGACAAACCCTTCATGGGTCGGATGACCGAGAAGGTAGCTGGCAGGCTTGGAGTTGGTTGGCCTGGGGGGTAGAGAGGGAGAGATGGGAGGAAAGGAGCGAGTGATCACTCCAGGAGAGAGGAGTGGTCAGAGAGATGGAGAGGGGGAGGTCAGAGGAGATCATAACATCGAGTATGTGCCCTGCAGAATGAGTCAGGCCAGAGGGGAGAATAGAAAGAGAAAGATAATCGCAGAGGTCACATAAAAAGTCCAGAGGAGGAACAGGGAGAATCCAGAAGGATACTGAGGTCACCAAGAAGGAGGAGTTGAGTGGTTGAGGCCAGGAAGGAGAAGGAGAGGTACACCCACCTAGAGAAGAAGAAGGTGATCTGACCAGGTGGCCGATAGATAATAGCTACGGTAAAAGAGTGGCCAGAAGAAGGCGAAAGCCTGCAGACCAAGCATTCCAAAGAGCAGTAGGTCTACATAGGAATGTCAGAGGCAGAAATCCACTCTGGGAAGATAAGGGCTTCACCCCCTCCGGACCAGGTAGAAAGCCAAGGTAAAAATAATGTGACACCTGAACAAAGGGGTAATCAACAAAGATCGCCATTTCCTGTACCAATGTTCCAATCACATGATCCTAGTAATAGAGACAGCTACATCAGCCCTAGGTATTTAGGGGACAGACCCCGGGTAGGATACCGGCCTGATATGGCAGGTATGAACAATAACCAGAGACAAAATCAAGATCAAAGAAATGATGGTCCCTACCAGTCATTGGGGACACAGAGCAGATTTGATCCCAGCACCATGATATATGGTAATCAGGATAGGCCCCGATATGTGGATCGATTTACTGATAATGGAAATCAACCTAGGGGCCAGTACCCACAATCTGAGAGACAGAACATGAGGCAAAACGTGAACTACAGTCCACGCCAGTACAATGATTCCCCACCAGGGGACTATAATCAAAGGATGGGTGCAACCCGCTCCCCTCCACAAATGAATCAAGAGTTCAGAAACCATCCCAACCGACATCAATCACCTGAGAGGTATCAGAATAGATCCAATCAGGGGGAAAACAACCAATATCGACCTAGGCCACAGAAAGAGGATCCTAGAGAGATGGAAAGGTTCCAGTGCCTTAAGGCCCAAGTGAAAATGTTAGCTGAGCAAATAGGAAAGCTCTATACAGCGCAAAAACAACCTTCCAAAGAGGGGGCTGATGGCCATAGCAATGACCGGGGGGCTTCCGAAAAGTGACTAAGTACTCATGATAACTGCAATGCCAAAATGACAGATTGCTCTGATATAATTTTGCATAACGACTCTGAGATGCCTAATGGATTAAAAATGAAAGTGCCCGTAAATGAACGTGTGACAGAAAGTGCAAATACTTCTAAAAAAGAGGTACAATTTAACCTAGAGCTAAATAAAACAGTAAAGATTTGCACAAATGAAAAAGAAACATTAGGAATTCCAAAAGAACAAAGGGACAGATTTAAGAAAAATGATTCATGCATGGGGAATACCAGTGAACAGGGAGTAAGTGGGGATGCTATAGCTCCTTCCCTGGGCAAGCAAAACAATGACCAAACACAGACAGAAAAAGGAAATACTCAAAAGGAGGGTACAAGTCAATCACCTGAAGAATTCTTTGAGCCACATATTTTTGAAGAGGCTGAAAGGGCTGGTATGACACTAAATGATTACAAATGCACAGAATTAAAAAATGACAAATTGCTGAATGATGTTGTTACACATGTTCAGTTGGAGGATTGTAATGTGGTCTCTGATGTTACCCAGATGGATGGGCGAACAGTGGCCACACTCCAAAAAACCTCTGAACATGGAGAAATGAATAAAATCTCTCGCACAGAAATGGGTAAAAAGGAGGGAAAAATGTCTTTTCATTTACCAATGTGCTTAGCCAAAAGTGAAAAAGACCTGAGAAAGGTGAGCCCTGAAATCAGTAAGAATTCACATTTCTTATGTGTATTAGAGGAAGTTGAGGACAGATATTATGCACCCATCACTGTAGAAGAAAAATGCCAAACCTTTGCTATGATTGACACTGGCGCACAGGCCACAATTATGTCCAAGGAGCTGGTAAAGAGTATCAATGAAGGGAGACCTCCACAGAGTCAGATCACAGTGAAGGAAAATCAAGGCCCAGTGCATAACTTTAATGGGGAGGAGGTGCCCATCATAGGTGTAACTGAGGTTGACATAAAAATAGGAAAGCACAGAATGAAACAAGAGGTATTGATGACATCTATTTGTGAAATTCCATTTCTGATGGGGACAGATTGCCTGAAAAGATTGTCTCCTCTCATAGATGGGGTGAATGGAGTGCTGTGGTCCTTAACCAAAAAACCATTGAGGCCTAAGAAACTAAAATCACAAAACAGCAATATAAATGAATGTCACACCGTTGCCAAAACAAATGATGCTGTGGAGGTATATCTCCAGAATAGCTGCATACCTAGTGTCACTGTCATATTAATGTGTCAAGACAAAATGCAGAGCGACAATGAAAAACTACCTGTACAAATATACTTGGACCCAAGGAAAGATTGGCAGACTGCCATAGATGAGCACACATTACGTTTTTATTTAAAAGAGAAAACGTGCAAACAGAATATTGTTCCTAAAACAGATTCAGAAAAACACATTACCACTCTGGCAGAAATACACATGGAAGATGAGCAACCATGGGTTCATGTTGGTATAAATGACTATTTTAAAACAATAAAAGCCACTTTAGCGCTTGAACATGAAAGGAGTTTCATTAATGAGAAATTGTTGCAAAAAATAATGAAAAGGGAAGAAATCCCGAGATTTAGGGTTAAAAACCAATATGTTTCTGGGTTGGACAGTCCAGACTTTGAAAACCGAATTGCAGGCAGATGCATGCTTAAAATTAGCATTGGCCAGAAAACAATTTACCATAATGTCTGGATAGTGAGTGGAGCACAAAATGAATTTTACATGGGCAATGACATCATGCACAGAATGTGTATGGTGTTAGATTTCCTTAATCAAAAAATATGGTCACGCCTAGGTGGTCCGGCACCTGAATTTGAAGACAAAAGAAGGGCTTATCATTGTGCACAACTGGTTCCTTATGCAATCGAATTACAAATGAGGAAAGATACTATTATTCCTGCATTTACAAAAAAGTTTGCAATAACACTGAAATGCAAAAATGGACAGCAGATGAAAGGGTCTGATGCATTTGTATGCCTGAATGAATCCATAAAACAGCAAGGCCTGTATTATGAATACATTCCATTGGTAGACATTGGTGAAGGATCTGTAAAAATCATGGTAAATAATAAAGGTTGTCAGGATATTCATTTAGAGGAAAACTCCCCATTAGGAATGGCCATACAAAAATCACATTATACGGCAGATTTAAATAACATGGTGATTGGGAATATTCCTGAAAAATATGTAGATGCCAAGGGCGAGTTGCCAGAACACCTGGACTCTCAGCCCAAAGGAATATTTAAAATTCATTCTGTGTATCCTTATGATTCAAATGAGACAGTGTGCTGCCATCAAGAGGATTGCATAATATTTAATTTAAATGAAAATGAAACAGAAAATCAGCCCATTGAAGTGGAAGCTGATATGCCAAAATATTTAAAAGTGGCAGCTTTACAAAAAGACACAGCCACACAGTTAGAGGAAAGCGCCGAGATTCCCTTACCGGAAGATTTTCCAGAATTTTCCAAAATGGTAGAAGAGCAGATCTCTTTAGCGGATGCATGTGAAAGCAATGAAGAGAGGGACAATCTGAGGGAGATATTTATGGAGTTTAAGGATGTGTTTGCAAAAGATGCTTATGATTGTGGTTTAACTGATTTACATGTGGCCACACTACCAGAAGGGTGTAGCAGAAACCCAGTGTTTGTACGCCAGTATAGACTACCGCTGGCATGTTTAGAATCATTGGCATAGATTATTAAAAATTTGGAATTGCGGGGAATCATCAGGCCCATTCATAGCACATCCAATACACCTATTTTAGGTGTGTTAAAGCCAAATGGTCAATGGCGGCTGTGTGCAGACTTGAGAGAGTTAAATAAAAGAGTACCAATATCTAGATGGCCACTGCCATTCATTGATCAGGGCCTAGCTCAGGTACATGGTTCAAATGTATTTACCACATTAGATCTCACCTCTGGATATTGGTGCGTGCCATTGGCAGAGGAGATACGACATTTATTTTCCTTTACATTTGACAGGACTCAATATGCCTGGCTTAGAGCTCCGTTCGGGTACATCAATAGTGGGAGTGAACTTGGCATATTTTTGAGAAAGGCCATGCCGGATGCAGCGGAAAGAGGAACAATAGTTTATGTGGACGATGTCCTGATAAAAAATGAAAGCCTGAAAATCCATTTTGATGAAATAAGACATGTACTTGGCCAATTGCAGAAAGCAGGCGCCAAAGTATCTTTGCAAAAAGCACAATGGTGCAAGAAAAAAGTGAACTTTCTAGGGCATGAAGTGACTGAACATGGGCTAAATCCACAAAAGAAGAAAATAGAGGCCATACAAAGATTAAAAGATCCTAAAAATGTGAAAGGAGTAAAAAGTTTATTAGGGATGACAGGCTATAACAGAAAGTTCATTGAAAATTATGCAGAAATCACTCAACCATTGACTAAACTGCTTAAACTGAATACTCCCTGGAAATGGGAAAAAGGGCAGTCTGATGCAGTGGCTAAATTAAAGGAATGTCTTGTAAAGGCACCATGTTTAGCATACCCCATAAAGGACAGGGATTTCTTTATAGAAATAGGTTTTTCTGAACATTGTATGTCAGCAGTGTTATCACAAAAACACGATTTGAATCACAAAACCATTGCATATGCAAGTAAGGCATTTTCCCAAGTTGAAATGAAATTTAATGAATGTGAAAAGGCCCTATTAACCACTGTGTGGGCGCTACAACATTTCCGCCCCATTGTTCAGGGAGAAAAGGTAATTATTGAAACAAATCATCAACTTTGCAATTTTTAGAGAGTAAAAGAATTAGATCAGGTAATCTAGCGCAATCCAGAATCACTTCATGGACGCTGGCATTACAAGGTTTTCCCGTAGAAGTGAGATATGGACAAAATAAAAAGAACCCAATTGCTCAAGGGTTAGCTGACTTACATGACTGTGCAGCTGAACAAATACCAAATGAAATGGAAGTAGAAACTAGTTTGCAGGAATTTGAACAATCACCACACAAAGCTTTTGATGAAAAAACATGCAAGGATTTGCCAACTGTATATGTGGATGGTTGTGCTTTTCACATTGAAAATGACAGTAATAAACAGTTAGTGGCAGGAATAGGAAATGTCTGGTTGAAATGTGAAGGTGTCCCCAGTATAGGGATGAGGATTGGAGATAGGAGCAGTCAGGTGGCGGAATTGGCAGCCATTTATAAAGCAATTGCTACTGCAGTTGATAAAAAGTTCAGTGAAATTGTCCTGGTGACTGATTCTGACTATGCACAGAATAGCTTTGTGGAGTATTTGCCTGGTTGGAAAGCAAGAGGCATGGTTACATATAACAAAAAGCCACTTAAGCATGGAAAAATGATACAAGCCATAGACAAATTGGTGTCAGAGAATAAGTTAACAATATACTGGAGAAAAATTTGTGGGCATTTAAAAACACCAGGAGAGGATAAGGAGGGAAATGATAAGGCAGACCACCTGGCTAAGATTGGGGCTGTGATGGGAGAATTGCTACCTATTGATTATTTAATGGGTGAAATACAAATTGATGCAGTCACACGTTCTAAAGCACCAAAGGAGGTAGATCAACCGGTGGTGCAGTGGAGTCATGACACGCCAGACCAAGATTTGATTGAGGCACAAAAGAATGATCAAATTTTGGGAATCTATTATAATCATTTGATAGACCCCGAACAAAATCCTTTAACAGAAAATTATTGTATAGGAAAAGAAGAGTTGAGGGTGTTATTAAAGAACAAAACACGAATTAGATTACAGGATGGACTCATGATTAGAGAGTCCATAACAGGACAAATACAGTGGGTAGTACCCCTTTCATTCAGAGGACTAATGATACACCATGCACATGATGCCATAACTGCAGGCCATAGAGGTTCACAAAAAACATTAGAAATACTAAAAGATTATGCTTACTGGCCACATATGTCCCAAGATGTGGAATTATATACTAGAGGATGTCTAGTATGCGCCCAATTTAAACCTGCTTCACCAATGCATAGAGCACCATTGATGAAAAGAGGCCTAACTCTCCCATGGTCAGATTTGCAAATAGACTATGTAGGTCCTTTAAAAAGGTCGAGCAGGGGACACCGTTATATTTTGAGTGTGGTATGTTTGATGTCGAAGTGGATTGAATGCATTCCTGCACCAGATTGTAGTGCGCAAACAGCAGCCACATTGCTGGTGAACCATGTGTTCTCAAGGTTTGGGTTGCCACAAAGAATTGAGTCAGACAGAGGAAGTCATTTCACAAGTACTCTAATGAGTAAGGTATGGCAAATACAAGGTGTGAAAAGGAAACTACATATCGCATATCGGGCGGCATCTTCAGGTACAGTTGAAAGAAGCAATAGGTCTGTTGTGGATATTTTAAAGAAATTTGTGGCAGAAGCAGGTTCCAGCTGGGATTTACGTTTACCGTTGGTTTTGATGGCAATCAGGTCGACTCCTGCCAAAGCAACAGGTGTTAGCCCCCATGAGGTCTTGACAGGTAGGAAAATGGTGTGACCACAACACCTACTATACAGAACACATGAGCAAACCCTTGTGAGTGCATCCACAGTTCATGAATATATTGATGAACTGAGGAGGCATTTGCAACATGCATTTGCTTTTGTGCAGAGAAATCTGGAAAGAGCTGCTGACAGTGAAAAATCTTATTATGATAAAAAGACATCAGTAAAGGAATACAGTGTAGGGGATCAGGTGTACAAGTTTCATTTTGGAAAAAGTAAACAGAAAAATTCTAAATTTCTAGCAGCCTGGCAGGGGCCATTTCGAATTATAGATAAGGTCTCTCCTGTGGTTTATAAAATTTTGAAAAATGAAGGTGAGACGGCGATAGAGCAGTTTGTCCATGTAAATCAAATCAAACCATGCCATCCCAGACATGAGATCAGGCAGCTTGAGCATGTAGAAACAGATAAAGTCCCTTGAACAAAAAAGAGAAAATAAATGGGTACAATCAGGAGGCAGTGACAAAGGAGTTAAAAAGTTGATTGTTATGATGGCACATAAACACTGTAGTATATGTAAAAATATATAATATAAAATAAATAAATAAATAAATAAATAAATAAATAAATGCACATATAACGGAAGCTCATGGTTGGTGTGCAGAGAGAAAATGTATTAAATATTGAATGCTGTTTATGTGTGCTTGTTTTCTTTTAACTTGTGTTTAATTTCAGAAAAAAAAAAACGAAATATTTTTACCAAGCATGTTTTATTTTTGGCAAAAGGGTGAAGTTAGTATTGTGCTATGTACTTAATTTGTTTATTTTCTATTTGATTTAGAAAATTAACATTATTTGGTCGGAGGTTCCGGGATCAGAGGCCACGGGAGACGATGGAGTCCTGGAGTCCCCTGGATGAAGACCAAAAGATGCTTGCCTCCAGGTGGAGGTGAAGACAAGATAACCAGAATGCTAAAAAGGATGACTCTTATGGATCTAAGATTGCCTAGATGAAAGTGTACTCGAATGAACCAAATAACATCGCTGGTCGGGACATATCAGAGGCAGACAAGAGTGCTGACATATGGAGTTCCACGTATTTATTATTTTAATTATTTATTTTAATTTGTTATATTAATTATTTGTTTTGGTTAGTTGTTTTATTTCATTGTTTTTAATTGACTTGAAAAATCTAAACTTAGACTAATGCCACTTCCACTGAGAAGGCAAATGTAGAACATTTTGTAAACTAATGAACTCAGATGAATACTGTATTGATTGCAACTTTTTCATTGATGCACATGAATATTCATTTTATTGGATTGATATATTGTGAAAAGAAGAAAAAGAACAAATTTTTTTTAGGAATTGGCTTGGATCGTAGCCAGATTCTAAAAACAAAAGGAGGGTATGTAAGGATATTTGGCGTGTTACAGCACAGAGTACAGCACTACTGCACAGGTAGCAAACAGCACAGAGTACAGCACTACTGCACAGGTAGCAATGTTTTTTGCAGCACCACCACAAGGGTGCGGTGCATTGCTATATGTGTTACCAGATTAACAAGGAAAGACAGGCTATTCAGTCAAAAACGATTTTAACATATAAGATGCAAATCTATTTTTACAGTTAAAAGCACACGTGCACATTCAAAAATGCACACTATTTTTTCACCTGAAATGCCTATGGTGCGAGAGACACATTTGAAAATTAATAACTAACATTACTTATAACTAACCTGACTAATGAAACTGAGGTTAACATAATCCACTAATAAAAATCTGTCTCCACTGCAGAATTAGGCCTACTCTGAAAGTGAACTTTTAAACGCACATCCATTTTTTTTTTTCGTTTTCTCTGCTGCCCTGTCCACATAACTACAGGAAGCAAAAAGGGTTCGAAAGAACAGGAAATCAGTTGGTTACAAAGTATTACTATAAAAATGAGCCATTGTGTAGAGAAGGAGGAGATGGCATGATTGATTCTGATTGGAGCAGCATCATAGCAAGTATCATGCTAGAGGGAGTGATCAGAGTTTTGCTGGGGGGAGTTTGAGGAGGAAGGAGGACAGTCAAGATTTGGCAGAGCTGGGAGAAGGACCTTTTTCCTGGCTGGAGCATTCCTATCTGCAAAAGCTGAGAATTCCAGGCAATGACCCCGGTTTGAGAAGGAAAGGCGCTCCTTTTCACTGGGGTTAATCTTCAAGGGAGCCACATTCAGAAAGAGAACAGCTGAAGAAAACTCGGGCTGAACAGATAAGGTAATTACATAAGTGTGGGAGCTGGTGTGTACGAGAATATTCAGTCAGAGTAGGAAAGGAGATTCCGGTGCCTTAATCACATGTTAATGTTGCAAATTGGGTTCTGTTCTCCGCCACTCTTTTTTCAGTGTATCACAGACAATGCTGTTACTGTGCTATTTTATTTATTTCTGTAAAGAGTGAGATCGTGTTTAAATGCAACTTTTATAATACAGAAAAATATTTGAAAGCAGACGGGTGGGGTGTCTTATATTTACCAATACAGTGCTGATGATGAGGGGAGATTTTTAAACAATGCAAATGTCATTTTAAGACAGATGTGTGCATGATCATATTCAGTATGGACAGTTGAGAGTGATTGTTTGTAGCATAGCTCGTTGGAGGTACATGAGCCAACGGGAAGAGGGACTCTCTGAACATAATTCCCTACCGTATATAAGGTAGTGGAAATGACCACCAAATTACCACATATAGCTCTCTGTCGTAAATAAGTCAGTGAGATCGCCCATGGTGGCACACTAACACTAACACTGAAAATGTGGTATTCCTGAAATGTAGGTCTGAGGTCTCTCTAGTGATTAGACGAAAAATCTAAGCAAAGATAAGGGATTCTGGACATTGGGGCCACAAATAAAACAAGGGAATTATGCTCACCAAAATACCACCAACCACGCATACCAACCATGGATACCAAATATGCATGTCTGGGTGCTGAAATAATGCATGTCCACTGTATTATTGTTGCACATGGCCCAATCTGAATACAAGGAGTGATTATTGCTAAGTTATTTTTTGGCGGTAATAAAATACCGTCAGGCCCCAAATCTCCACAAAATACCCTACAGTGACAAGCATGTGCCACCAGAGTATATCATAAAGTCTTGCATTAAAAGTACAAATGCACTTACAGGACTTATGGTGCTCTCCGAAATATGCATTAGTAACACAATACTTTTTTTTATTTGAAAGGGACACATAACAATTTGGCACTTACATTTTGACAGGCTAACCATTGCAATAGGCTGTAGCAGTTCACTGATTAACATTCATCTCCATAACCTTACTTTGACAGCATCCAAGATGCACACATCATGGTGGGCCTTGCATGCAGGAACACCACGGATCCACTGAGTAGTAATGCATAGAGGCCAGCTTTGCATGAGGTGAGGAACAAACAAGCAGTCAAATGCAGGGGAGCTACATCAAAAATATCCCGAAATCAAGAGTTTAAATTGTGCTGCTCAGATCAGCACACAGAAAGCACAGTGCACATCTTTGTGGAATGAATGGTTTTTGCACATGCGCGTTGCTAAATATTTAGGGACAAGATGTCCTTTCGCCTCTTATTTTGTCTCTGACTCTCCTGCTGCAAAGTGCTTCAATCCTAGTGATTATAAACATGTTGCACTGATGCCACTGCGTTGGCGCCATGACAAAAAATGTATGTGGTACGTGAGCTGGCCAAAATGCCAAATGTTAACCAGTGCTGGGACGCTGACATTAGATAAGAATGCACTAAACCCGAAATGTAATGCTCCAAAAAGTGGCGTTTGTAAGAAGGTGTTTGCACAACTCTGTGCTCATGGTGTGAAAAAGACACGGCCATGTAACATGGTTTCCTTCCAGTCCAACTGAATACCTTAGATGGAAAATGGAGGAGGCAAGGCTAAATAGAATCTCCGGAGGGAAGCAGGGTGGTTGAAGGTACAGGATCAAACTTGGCAGCATTCAATAAGAGAATTTCCGGACAAACTGTTATTAAAATGAATGTTTATCCTTACTGTACGGGCCAAAAAGTAGTGCAGATATACAGGTGAACACACTTCTAAAGAACATGGTATGTCTTTGGCTTTAGGTGTTTCCCTGAAACATTGTGGTCACTGTGAGACTCCAAGTACCAAGGTAGACCAAGTGGGATTGCAGTTTCCCAAAGGCAATGGTTATTCTAAAGGAAATAAGCATTTTTTTTTTTTTTACCCATACTCGTTGAAGAAGGATTAATTGATTCCATCTTCGCTAAACACAGTTTCTCCAAATACATGAGACACTGACTGGCCCCAAAGAGGACACATGGTCAGCAAACGATTTGTCTGCTTTCCATTTCATGTGTTCAGTGTACAGAGCCTGGTGCAGAGAGGAATTGCAGGTAAGGAGATCACGCTTGGGGGGTGTGTGCAGGAGTTTGGTTAGCGGTAATGTATTGTGGGAATAAGGTGAGTGGGCATCTGCCAGACTGGTTCTTGGGGTGGTGAGAAATGGTGCCTTGAGGCCTTCAGGCGATCTGGCGTCTTGTTAAGAATTAAAATAAATAAATAAAGAAAATTGGGCAGAGACCCAAAATCAGTGCAGAGTTGGGAAGGGAGTAGGGAGGCATAAATGGGGAGGCAAAAGGGAGGGGTGAAACCTCTCATTAGTGATAGAGTGGGGATGGAGCAGGCAAGCAAAAAGGATTTAGCAGGTGCAACTATGCGAGAGGGATTCAGTGGGCGGGATTGGACACGTTGATGATTTGTGTAGCCACGCTTGCAATGAATCGCAGATGCAATAAACCTCTTCCCAATTGCTGAATGCATTTGGGGTTAACAAAACAAGCAAGGGCTCGAATTATGGCAAAGCAAAAATACGACGTTGAGAAGTTTGTGAAAAGTTAGAAAAGTTACAGTTCCTCAGTGGCAGAGCTAGTCACTTGTCAGTGGTAAGGTTTCTGATGATGAAAAAGCAGGCTCCCACCCAGGAAGGAATTATTTAAAGTAACCAATGGCAATGCAGAGTCGGAGACAAAGGTAACCTCATGCTGCAGTACAGGGCAGACTGAGGTAGCCGAGGATGCAGATCCAGTTGCCAAATGTTGCAAAAAGTGACTCAGCAGTACAAGTTAGGTAGACCTGAAAAGCCTCAGTCCCAGGGGTCTTGGATGAATGTTTCTTTCAGTTAGGTTTTCTTTTGTAAAAGATGCCACTCACCTCAACTGTTACCATTGGGTCTTCGTCTAGTGCAATTCCCTTTTATGTCAAGCTCTACAAGGCAAGCAGCAAAAGCACCTTCTGGAAGCAGTGGGGTCTCGGAGATTCGTGCCCCAGCTGGTCAGAGCAAGAACAACTCACAATTTCCTTTGGTCTGGAAGACGGCCGGAATGTGAAGCTGTAAGCAGTCCTATGGAGTTGGAGTGTGATCCTGAATGGGTTTCTGCTGCAGTTTCCTCTAGGTCTTTTTCAGTTGTTGGCTGCTTCTCAGTGTTTTGGCGCTCTCCCAAGTGAATGAACATTTTTGGACGATCATTCTCTTATCAGCGGAATATTGGAAGACGAGTGTGCACTACACCTCCAATATTACACTCTACCATCGTTTGAAACATTTAGCATCTACCCATTTACTGGGTTTCACCACATTCAAACTTTACCAGTCTTCTTCCTGGGCAAACTCACATGATATGGATTCAGCTTTAAATCACATACACCATATTCAAACACTGTGTAGAAATGCTACCCGGCCTGGTTTACAAGACCACGTTTTTGCTTTTGTTTGTACTGAATACAAAGATGTTTCCTTCTCTCAGAAATTGAGCTCTGGTAATCAGACCTCACTTTCCTAATGCTCCATGCTGAAAAATGATAGTGCACATGTTTCCTCCTTGCTGGATTCTGTTTCCTGGGATCTACGTCCCAATCTCGCTCTCAAAAGAGTGATGTTGTGGAAGGCTGTCAGGTAAAGGCTACCTCTGCAAGGTTGTGTTTTTTTTCTCCATTCGCCTTGGGTGTTTTTGGGAGTTTGGGATTTTATTTGTATCGCGCTCATACACAAGTGTTTCAGAGCGTGCTGAGGCAAGGGAGGGGAACAAGGGAGGACAAAACAACGATCTTACTAGGCCCAGTGACAGTGAGAACACGCAAATGCAGGGATGAGGGAAGGGGGAAAGTGCAAGGGAGAGGGGAGAAGTGGAAAGCGCTGAGCAAGCGTAACCAGTTGCACAGGGCCAAAGCAGACAGATCAGCAGGGGAGAGGAACAGTGAAGGCAGAAGCAAAGAGGAAGGTCTTGAGGTGCTTCCGCAAGCAGAGATGGTTCTCCTCAAGTTTAAGAGTGGCAGGGAAGTTGTTCCAAAGGGAGGCCCCAGCTGAGGAAAGAGATCTACCCCCAAATCATTGCATAGAGAAGCAACTGACCCTGAGGGAGCTGGAGATTGAGGAGCGAAGAGCTCAAGTGGGAAGGTATTTACGGAGTGAGAGTTGAAGTTATTTTGGACCCAGGCCCCAGAAAGCCTTGTGGACAATGCAAAGGGTCTTGAATTTAATCGTTGCAGCCACTGGGGTTGAAGAGGTGCAGTTGGTAGTTTGACATCTTAAAGATGTCGGAGATGTCCCGAGAAAACGAAGAGTGTGGAGTCAAAAATGACCCTGAGATTTTTAACCTCACAGGTGGGACCAGGAGAAGGGCCAAGGGAGGCCAGCCAGAGAGTGACAGGAAAGGACGGTGCAGGTGTGCCGATGAGGAGAATCACTTTCTTATTGGCATTAAGGCAGACAGAATTGGTGGTACACCACTCCTGGATTACAGACAGACAGTAATAGATCATAGAAGAAGAAGAGATGGCAGAGGGGATCCTGAAAACGAGCTGAGTGTCATCCGCATAATGCTGAAAGTTGGAGCAGAGAGTGGCAATGGGGTGGGCCAAGGGTGCCAGGGAGAGAAATTAGACCCCTGGGGAACACCACAGGTAGAGAGTGAGATAGAGGAAAGGAAGGACCCAAGTTAGACCTGGTAGGGTCGATCAGAGAGGAACGAGGTCAGCCAGGCCAGGGCCAGATCGGTGATACCCAGGTTATCACGGGGACGGTTGAGCAGATGGTATGGTTGACCATGTCAAAGGCAGAAGTGAGATCGAGTAGGATGAGGACAGAAGGGATGTGAGAGTCAAGGTTGGAGAGCAGGTCTTCACAGATGTTCAGGTGAACAGTTTCCATGCTTTTGGCAGCTCTAAAGCAAGACTGATGGTCATGGAGACAACCAAGAGAATCGGTGTGACGATTAAGCTGGGAGAAGGCCAACTTTTCCAGGAGTTTGCCAAGGAAAGGAGTGATGGAGATCGGGCGATAGTTAGCCCGGCATGGGGGTCGTCTGTGAATTTCTTGAGAAGAGGGTGCACAAGAGAGTGCTTCAGAAGGGAGAGGAAGTCTCCAGAGATGAAGGAGATGATGCAGAAATCAGACAGAGCAGGAGCACGGGTGTCAATGTGGTCCTTCATGGTTTTAGACAAACAGGGAAGAACCTGTTTTGATGAGATGCTCATAGATCAGACTTGTCTAGAAACCTTGTTAGGGGAGAAAAGAGGAAACAAAGAAAAAGAGGGTAAGGGGGCAGCTGCAGGAGGGCCAGAGTTAGCAGATAGAGAAGGGGGAAGAAGAGGAGATGATGCGAGGATGGACAGGGTGTCCTGGGTTTTAGAGATTAAATGAGAGGCAAGAATCGTGCAAAGGGCCTGGGAGGTGACAGGAGAGGTAGAGACTGCAGAAATGTTGGCCAGCTCCTTGCTGATATTAAAGAGTTCCGCCGATTTGTTAGATGCTGCAGAGACACAGGCTTGGATGTGGGCTCACTTCTTGGTTCGGATAAGGAGCGGGTATTGTCTTTGGAGCAGGCGGCAGGCCAATTTGTCAGAGGATGTAAAGAAGGCCACCATTTCCTCTCAGCTACCCTGCACTCGCGTTTAAGCGTAGCTAGGTCAGAGTCGTACCAAGAGTTGCACTTGGCTTTGGGCTTCAAGCGGGTCCTCATGACAGGGGCAAGAATATCCAGAGTATCAGAGATAGAAGAGTAGAGCATGGAAAGGGCTGTGTCAGGATGTGAATCAGCCAGAGTAGGAGGAGGGGGAGAGAAAGTCAACTGACACACCCTTCATGGGTCGGATGACCGAGAAGGTAGCTGGCAGGCTTGGAGTTGGTTGGCCTGGGGGGTAGAGAGGGAGAGATGGGAGGAAAGGAGCGAGTGATCACTCCAGGAGAGAGGAGTGGTCAGAGAGATGGAGAGGGGGAGGTCAGAGGAGATCATAACATCGAGTATGTGCCCTGCAGAATGAGTCAGGCCAGAGGGGAGAATAGAAAGAGAAAGATAATCGCAGAGGTCACATAAAAAGTCCAGAGGAGGAACAGGGAGCATCCAGAAGGATACTGAGGTCACCAAGAAGGAGGAGTTGAGTGGTTGAGGCCAGGAAGGAGAAGGAGAGGTACACCCACCTAGAGAAGAAGAAGGTGATCTGACCAGGTGGCCGATAGATAATAGCTACGGTAAAAGAGTGGCCAGAAGAAGGCGAAAGCCTGCAGACCAAGCATTCCAAAGAGCAGTAGGTCTACATAGGAATGTCAGAGGCAGAAATCCACTCTGGGAAGATAAGGGCTTCACCCCCTCCGGACCAGGTAGATCTGGGTGCGGAGAGGATCTTGTAGCCATCAGTGAGGAGAGTGTTGAAGCTTGTGACAAAGCTAGCCTTGAACCATGTCTCTGTGAGACAAAAGTCATCAAGGTCAAGTTCTTCCAGAAGGCAGCAGATGTCCAAAGAGTGTTTGACAGCTGAGCGAGAGTTGAGAGTGGCAATATGGAGAAGGTTGCCATCCTTGAAAAATGTATTATTTTCTTCTTATTTCTTAATTTAAATTGATTTTCCAATAAGTGATGGGATTCACCCATGCAACACTGCTCACTCGTACCTCTGTGTCAGGCTGGTGGTGGAGCAGGACACGGTCTCCGTCATGCAGCTGGGCCAGAATGATAGAGAGCCACAGCTGATCTGCACTGCAGTGTAAGTGGATGATGGAAGGTTGCGAGAGCGGACAGTGAAAGTTCCTTGAAGAAGGGAGCTAGCTAAAGCCTGCATGTTCCTGGTTGTTCAATTTGTTGGTCCAGATGGGCAATGAGCACAGAGGGTCAGGTAGAGAGGCCCTGGTGGGCAGCATCTACATCAAGGATATGGTGGTGGCCATGTTGAAGTTGCCACGAGGACGGCAAATGATAAATGCACACAAGGCATGCCAATGAGAGTCCCCAGCACACATGGCCAGGGAGAGGTTCAGAGCCACACAATGGGAATCAGGATGCGCAAGGAAGTCACGCTGTGATCTCACGTTAAATTTCAATTCAAAGCAATAGCTGGTTTCATATAGTAGACTTCGAGGAAATACAGCTAAACCTTGCCACCACCATCTGATTGTCATTGTATTATCAACTGCATTTCTGTGACTCCAACTGTTATTTGAACGTGAGTATATTACTTTCTTGGGCTGGGGTTCACTTGAAACATAATGCCGTGCCCAGCCCTAAGGGCTCCTTTTGTTCTCAGCCTGGCAAGGCTTGAGACCTTTGAAGAGATTTACCCAGGCACTGGTACCCAGGACTCTGCTTGCTGGAAGTTCTAAACCTGCAAGTGTTCTCTAGCAACATTGCTGGCTGGAAATTGCAGCAGAAGGATTTATCATTTCCCTTGAGACCAAGGATAAGGTTTCAAAGCAACCCACAATCAAAAAGAGCAGATGTGAGGTCTGTTTACTGGTTCAATACACTTTTGAACAACTCAACCACTCTTAAGTAATTTATGAGCTACTACAAGACCAATTGGAGCTGCATTTTACATTCTAGGATCTGAAACTGCTTCAAGCATTATCGAGCCACCAACTCAACCATTGCCTGCGTGTTCTCCAGCTTTTTTGAGTTGATCAGCACTGCTGAACTGCAAAGCATTCCTGGACTGAGATGAACCGGCTCACGGCTGCAGCTGAATCAATGCATCAATCAACGTGTGATCTGCCAAACCACGAGGATCTGCACATCACCTGTTTTCAAGCTTACTTTGAGTCTGGAACTAATTGCTGCTTGTTGAAGAGCATCTTGTTTGTCGCTTGTCCTTGTGTTTTCAGTCGCTCGGCTTCTGGTTAGATTTCAACTTTTCCTTGTTAACCATCGTAGGGTAAGACCCATGAATCAATAATAAAAGCAATCCAAACGAGTCAATAAAGTGCACGAGAGCAAGAAAAACAAACGTTTATTACAAGCAACCGCGATTGGGAATTAATGAAAAAAATCATTCAATAAACAATTCAAAATGGTGAGGATTTATAGTTGAAATTAGTGGGCGATTGCTAAACATTGTTCCAGAATACTTCGATAATATCCATCACTGATTGGTCAATCGAGGTTTCTCAATAGGGGAATCTATCAATGCCTAGCTCTATTGGTCTATCCTATCCCTCATGACCATTCTATTAGTAACATCATAATAATTGCATCATGGTTGTACCACCTAGTTTCCCAGACTAATGCATAGACGCTCATCATTTTATTGTGTTTCTCTTAAGCCTCAGATTTTTATTGGTGGCGCTTCTTTGGCCTTTCTGGGGTGGGCTGCTTTGGTCTGTTTGAATTACTCTTGCTTGTACATGTCTCTGCACATAGTCTTGTTCGCACCATGGCTGTTTGTTCTATGAACAGGGACAGAAACTTTATTAGTTAAATGTTTTGATTGCTTGATGTGTGAGAACGGATTTAGCATTCTTCTCCACAGCCAATCCCTATGCTGCATTCTACCCATTCCCTTTCAGGCCCAGCTTCTGGTAGCGACATTTGATTAGGTCATGTATCCTTGGACTGTGCCTGGGAAAGGGTTTTACCTCCTATTACTTAACCAATCACTCTGCAATTTTACATCGTGCTCAAGGCTGCTGACCTTGCCAACACATTCCTCATGCGCTGTCTTGAACTGACTGCCTTTTGCTGTGTAAAACTGTCTCTAATGTTTTGGGGCCTACTATTCAAATGGCCAATGCTGTCTTCCATTTTGAGGCCTACCAAGGTTTAGACACTTATGAAGTGTTAATGTATGTATATATGAATATATATGTATATTGTGTGTTACATTTTGTACTCCTTAGTGTTGATACTACACAATCCTAACTATCTGAAGTGTTTCTCACTTCTTCTAGTATGTTCTAACATGTATGTGTTTTTTGTAAGGGCTAACCTCTGTCCCTATGTTATTCTATTGTTGCCCTTTCTTGCAAGGCTTAACACCTATCTATAAATGTACCTATCTATGTGTATGTGGCCTTGCTGGCCACTGCCTATCTTATGCCTCAAAGTGAGCTATCCCTACTGCCGGTGTTTCATGCTCATTGCTCTAATCTATTAACGCTTGCTCTATTTAATAAATGCCTATTCTATCACCTATCACACCCACTGTTTCTTGGGCTTACTTGCCTGCATCTACATCTATTCGTGGGTCAAGTTGACTCTCAACGTATCATTGCTGGGTTATAGAGTTTGCTTTCTTACTGTGCATCTATATTCAGAATGTGCATGTGTGTGTGTGCATGTGTTACCGTTCTTCATTTATCCATCAGTGAAGGGTAGGAATTACAAGACAATCTGCTTACAGGATGGATATTTGGCCTTAGATGTGGGTTCTATCCCTTCATGGGTATTTTTAATTTATATTTCCACTCACGTGTGGGAAAGTCAGATGTTCATTCCAACATCTCCCCCTTTAGTTCCTTCCAGAACAAATTCTCTCATGATGGCCACGATTCATGGAATTAATGTGTGCTGAAAATTCCTGCGCAAGCGTGCGAAACCGTGTGAATCGTAGTGCAAGTGCGAAAATCGCAGTGCAAGTGCGAAAATCGCAAGCAAAATCCGCGCACATCGATTCATGGAAGTCCGTGCGCGAGTAAAATCTGGGATGTGCGCTGAAAATCTGCGTGGCGCACGCCGGCGCAAGGGTCATCTAACGGCGTGTGCTACGGCCACAGCGAAAGCGCACATAGCGCGGCGCACATAACAAAAGTAGTCGTAACACGGGGTGTGACACGCGGAATGGGGAACAACGCGTGAAAATGTGGGTGTCACGGGGGAAGTACAGGAGGCAAGTGCGCAGAACGCCCACACGCTCGCCTACAACACGTATTCATGGAATCGAATAGGGCAAACCAGCGCACGGGCGAAGACGCGTACAGGCCTAAACACGTTCGCCACACGAAGGCAGGCGGTAGCGTCCCTGCGCATGAAAAAAAGTGTGCCAAAATGTGCGCTAACAAAAAGCACGTATATACAGCTCTGATGATTGTCACATACTGTAGCCCTCTAGGACAAATGATGTGCAAAGGGGTACGCGACAAACACGAACACCCGCTGTGTCAAAAATAGCGTGTGCGTGTATTTCGGGGGTGCGCGGGAAGTTTCACACGCGATTGGCCATGGGCGAGCGGGGTGCGTGTAAATCTGGGGTTCGCGGGAAGTTTCACACGGGATTGGCCCTGTGCGAGTGGGGTGCATGTATTCCTGGGGTTCGCGTGAAGTTTCACATGCGATTGGCCTGGGTACGTGCAAATCTGGGGTGCGCGGGAAGTTTCACACGCGACAGGCCCTGTGCGAGTGGGGTATGTGTATATCTGGGGTGCAGGGGAGTCCTACACGTGAATTGGCAGTGTGGGTCCTCCCAGGTGTTCCCTCTACACCCTCCACGGCCTCTGCAGGCAGCCCACACCACAGGGGACTACCCTGCACACCTGGTCATGTCCCGCAGGCAGCCCATCCACCATGGGTATGCCCCCCAGCCAAGCCACATGTCAGCTTGCACTACTGATCGCCAACACATGACCCCCTCAACCCCGCACCCCCCAGCAGTGCAGGGTACCTGCCAGCAGGCCCCCAATCATGTCCCACTCATGTCCCCTTGCACCCCCACCCCCCCAGCAGTGCAGGGCACCTGCCAGCAGGCCCCCACTCATGTCCCCTTGCACACCCACCCCCCAGCAGTGCAGGGTACCTGCCGGCAGGCCCCCACTCATGTCCCACTCATGTCCCCTTGTACCCCCACCCCCCAGCAGTGCAGGGCACCTGCCAGCAGGCCCCCACTCATGTCCCCTTGCACCCCCACCCCCCAGCAGTGCAGGGCACCTGCCAGCAGGCCCCCACTCATGTCCCCTTGCACACCCACCCCCCAGCAGTGCAAGGCACCTGCCAGCAGTCACCCACTCATGTTCCATTGCACCCTCACACCCCAGCAGTGCAGGGCACCTGCCAGCAGGCCCCCACTCATGTCCCCTTGTACACCACCCCCCAGCACTGAGGTTGCACCTGCCAGCAGGCCCCCACTCATGTCCCCTTGCACCCCCACCCCCCAGCAGTTCAGGGCACCTGCCAATAGGCCCCCAATCATGTCCCCTTGCACACCCACCCCCCAGCACTGAGGGGCACCTGCCAGCAGGCCCCCACTCATGTCCCCTTGCACAGCCACCCCCCAGCACTGAGGGGCACCTGCCAGCAGGCCCCCAACCATGTCCCACTCATGTCCCCTTGCACCCCCATCCCCCAGCAGTGCAGGGCACCTGTCAGCAGGCCCCCATTCATGTCCCACTCATGTCCCCTTGCACTCCAGCCCCCCAGCACTGAGGGGCACCTGCCATCAGGCCCCCACTCATGTCCCACTCATGTCCCCTTGCACCCCCACCCCCCAGCAGTGCAGGGCACCTGCCAACAGGCCCCCACTCATGTCCCCTTGCACACCCACCCCCCAGCAGTGCAGGGCACCTGCCAGCAGGCCCCAACTTATTTCCCCTTGCACACCCACCCCCCAGCAGTGCAGGGCACCTGCCAGCTGGCCCCCACTCATGTCCCCTTGCACACCCACCCCCCAGCAGTGCAGGGCACCTGCCTGCAGGTCCCCACCCATGTCCCCTTGCACACCCACCCCCCAGCACTGAATGGCACCTGCCAGCAGGCCCCCACTCATGTCCCCTTGCACCCCCACCCCCCAGCAGTGCAGGGCACCTGTCAGCAGGCCCCCACTCATGTCCCACTCATGTCCCCTTGCACTCCCGCCCCCCAGCACTGAGGGGCACCTGCCAGCAGGCCCCCACTCATGTCCCACTCATGTCCCCTTGCACCCCCACCCCCCAGAAGTGCAGGACACCTGCCAACAGGCCCCCACTCATGTCCCCTTGCACACCCACCCCCCAACAGTGCAGGGCACCTGCCAGCAGGCCCCCACTCATTTCCCCTTGCACACCCACCCCCCAGCAGTGCAGGGCACCTGCCAGCTGGCCCCCACTCATGTCCCCTTGCACACCCACCCCCCAGCAGTGCAGGGCACCTGCCTGCAGGCCCCCACCCATGTCCCCTTGCACACCAACCCCCCAGCACTGAGGGGCACCTGCCAACAGGTTCCCACTCATGTCCCCTTGCACCCCCACTACCCAGCAGTGCAGGGCACTTGCCAGCAGGCCCCCACTCATGTCTCCTTCCACACCCACCCCCCAGCACTGAGGGGCACCTGCCAGCAGGCCCCCACTCATGTCCCCTTGCACACCCACCCCCCAGCACTAAGGGGCACCTGCCAGAGGGCCCCCACTCATGTCCCCTTGCACACCCACCCCCAGCACTGAGGGGCACCTGCCAGCAGGTCCCCACTCATGTCCCACTCATGTCCTCTTGCACCCCCACCCCCCAGCAGTGCAGGGCACCTGCCAGCAGGCCTCCACTCATGTCCCCTTGCACACCCACCCCCAGCACTTAGGGGCACCTGCCAGCAGGCCCCCACTCATGTCCCACTCATGTCCCCGTGCACTCCCAAAACCCAGGCAGTGCAGGGCACCTGCCAGCAGGCCCCCACTCATGTCCCCTTGCACACCCACCCCCCAGCACTGAGGGGCACCTGCCAGCAGGCCCCCACTCATGTCCCCTTGCAAACCCACCCCCAGCACTGAGGGGCACCTGCCAGCAGGTCCCCACTCATGTCCCCTTGCACACCCACCCCCCAGCACTGAGGGGCCCCTGCCAGCAGGCCCCCACTCATGTCCCCTTGCACACCCACCCCCAGCATTGAGGGGCACCTGCCAGCAGGCCCCCACTCATGTCCCACTCATGTCCCCTTGCATCTCCACACCCCAGCAATGCAGGGCACCTGCCAGCAGGCCCCCACTCATGTCCCACTCATGTCCCCTTGCACCCCCAACACCCCAGCAGTGCAGGGCAACTGAAAGCAGGCCCCCACTCATGTCCCCTTGCACACCCACCGCCCAGCACTGAGGGGCACCTGCCAGCAGGCCCCCACTCATGCCCCCTTGCACACCCACCCCCAGCACTGAGGGGCACCTGCCAGCAGGCCCCCACTCATGTCCCACTCATGTCCCCTTGCACCCCCAACCCCCAGCAGTGCAGGGCACCTGCCAGCAGGCCCCCACTCATGTCCCACTCATGTCCCCTTGCACCCCCAACCCCCCAGCAGTGCAGGGCACCTGCCAGCAGGCCCCCACTCATGTCCCCTTGCACACCCATCCCCCAGCACTGAGGGGCACCTGCCAGCAGGCCCCCACTCATGTCCCCTTGCACACCCACCCCCCAGCACTGAGGGGCACCTGCCAGCAGGCCCCCACTCATGTCACACGCATGTCCCCTTGAACCCCCACCCCCCAGCAGTGCAGGCCACCTGCCAGCAGGCCCCCACTCATGTCCCACTCATGTCCCCTTGCACACCCACCCCCCAGCACTGAGGGGCACCTGCCAGCAGGCCCCCACTCATGTCCCACTCATGTCCCCTTGCACACCCACCCCCTGTCATGATCTCTGCTTCCAAAAGATCAGGACTTGCCCGACTCCCTTGGAAGCAGACCCATAACCCCGGTTCCGAGTGCCAGCCAGTCCCAATTGGGACCTTTTGGACCCTGTCCTGGCGCTAGTGGCACCAGGCTCATAAAGATGTCCAGTCCCAGCGCAGGAAGCGCCGGGCTCATAATGCTTGGGTGGACTTACCTGCAGCAGACCATGCTGCTTACTTACCTGCCAGTTGAACCCCTGATCCTCTTCTGTTTGGGACTACTTTTCCTGTTGGGTGGGGCATGAGCCACTCCCTAGGTTCAGAACACTGGAACTCTTCTGGAAAGCAGGAACTCTTTTCTTACCTAGGCGTGGCTGTGGAAGGAGACACCTAAGCACTACAGGAGGCTATTTAAACCACACCCGATGGATGAATCTTGCTTTGCGTTATTCTGCATTCTCTGCAGCAGAACGCTCATCTTGTCTTCTGCTTCTGATCCTGGGCCTAAGGGAACAAAGGCTTACCATCCTGGAATCCAGTCTTCAGCAGCACCTGTAAAGACAAAGAAAGAACAGGTTAGCACTATGGTCTTCAGTGGCAGCGCATCTCTTACCTGGTCCATCGGCTGTCACCAACGCCTCGCGCTGCATTCCGGCATCTGAAAAACAAAGGCTTACCTACTCTTCGCATGCTCCGGAGGTCTTCGCACTGCATTCCGGCATCTGAAAGACAAAAGCTTACCAGCTCTTCGCACGCTCCGGAGGCCTTCGGCGCTGCATCCCGCATCTGAAAGACAAAAGAAGGTGGCCCTCATTACGACCCTTGCGGAAATCAACCGACCGGACCGCCATAGCGTAAATAGCGTTTCCGCCATTGCACGATGGAGCAAAGTGCGGCTCATTCCAACCCATCGGGCACGAGCACCACGCCATGGCGGAAGTGCAAAGTCCGCGATGGCGGAAATGACCCCAAAACGGCCCACACCGCCGCCGTACGGCGCCCTAGGTGCAATACCGCCACCCATCTCAGCGGACACCGCAGTGAGCGCCAACCGGAAAGTACGGTGACCGTAAATATACGGAAATGGAAGTAAAAGCATGGTCCCGGAACGGGAAACATCCCGCCGTACACCTATAAAACCACAAATTCCACACAACCATCAAAAATACTACCCTGAGACACATCCCAACCCGTCATCCACGCTAGTGAAACCAAGAAAAATGGGAAAAGTAGCAAAGAAAGCGTGCGACCGCAAGCGGCAGGTCCACTTCTCCCGTGAGGAACTCACGGTGCTCACGGAGACCCTCCAGGAGAATGCTGCCGTCGTCTTCTCCACGCAAATGACCCGGGCGGCTCTTGCGAACAAGAAGGCCATATGGGCCCTGGTGGCACAGCGGGTAAGTGCGGTGGGGACCGCACCCCGCAACCTACAGCAATGCAGAAAGCGATGGGACGACCTGCGGATACGCGTCCGTAGCATACTTTCTGCCAACCGCAACATTGCCACAGCTACCGGGGGAGGATCGGAATCACCCATCAAGTTGACCCCCTGGGAAGAAATCTGTGCCTCCACCATTGGAATGGAGAGCATAGAGGGAGTCGGAGGGATGGAGAAAGGAGTGCAGACATCCGAAGAATCAGGTAGGTGTCCCAAATAAAACAATGCCAAAACCACAATGTCCAATCATGTGAAGTACCACGTGCCCACATAGTGCAACAGGAACACATGTCCAGGAGAACGTCCACATACATAGGCCTGATAGCACACTTTAAAACTCACATCAAATACATAAATAATTAAAAATCCTAAAAACACCCTCTACACGTGCAGCAGGCACACCCTAACTGCAGGCTGCCAAACAACTGCACCCTCACTCCACACACAAATGAAACCACCTCCAAGGCCCCGACCCAAATCACCCTCAGGTACCACCCCAATGCATGTGATACATTGCCATTCCAATTCCCACAGACCCATCAATAACGCTCGCCCTCCTTTACTCCACCACAGGGTCCGATCCAAACGACGAGCTCCAGGACACCCCTACCAGCACACCTGCAAAGAGGGCCAACACCAACGGCCAAAGACCCTCCACCTCAGCTGCACGCATCAAGACACGGCAGCAGCACAAATCAAGTGGCAGCACACAGGAGGGAACTCCAACAGGCACCCCAGCAGTCAGCATGCCCACAACACCACCACCACAGGTCCCCCCAATGGATGCCACAGTAGGCACTGCTTCTGGTGGCAGCAGCACCATAGGTGATACTGCATTAATGGCAGCATGCTCCGACACAGAAAACGGGGATGTCGAAGTTAGATCCATCCATGACCTGTCTCAATCCCCCTGTCTGTTCCATCCCGTACACCATGAGGATACCACACAGGGGCACCCACAAGACGACGACTGGCCATCCCCCACAAGCCCTGTGGCAAGGCAACATGAGGTGATCAGCCCCTCTGTGACACCACCGCAAATGGCCATGGCCCAGCAGAGGCAACAGTCCCTCGACCAGGTAATCGTGCAACAGCAGCAACTGGTCACGCTCCTCAAGGACCATGCCGATGAATGTGGGGGCACTAAGGCAGACATAGAAACATCAACTGAGACACTTAGGGCAGAAATGGAGAGAAGTACAGAGACACTAAGGGCACAAATGGAGAGTAGCACCGAGAGCCTGAGAGTAGAAATGGAGAGAAGCACCGAGAGCCTGAGAGTACAAATGGAGAGAAGCACCGAGAGCCTGAGGGGGGAACTGCATGCGACGTCCAAAGACGTATGTGCCGAACTTGCCGCAGTGCGCCATGTGCTCACTGAGCTCTCACAAACCCTTAGGGACATGCATGGACGTGAGCAGGCAGAGACATCATCCGTTGCAAGTTCCGTCCAGGGCAGCCCCCAACGTAGATCTGGGAGGAACCTGCGCTCCACAGGCAGGGGTGCCCCTGATACCCGCAGAGGGGGCTTGCAATAGCGACAGCCCACTGACAATGAGCATCTTTGGACACTGGTGTTCGGGGGGGAGGTAGGAGGGTGGAGGGGGTGTGTTGGGCTCACTTGGGTGGCGGGTCGATAGGGTGTTTAACATGATATCACATATGCCATAAACAATGCACGATCATGCAATGAGATGTGTGGACATTGATCTTTGTGTACGAGGCCATTATAGGCGTACAGTCCATATTGTGCATGTTCCAGACACACACAGTGCCACGAGTCCCGTGTCCATGTATCAGCCACCAGGCGTGAGTGCTAGAAGCATGCATCTATGAGATGCTGACGAATGTCACGGCCCTCCTGTGCCTCGCAGACTCCTTGAGGTGCTGCCACATCCCCACCCTCATCATGACCATCATCAGGTTCTTGCAGTTCTGCGTCAGGGGGCATGGGCACATTTCTACGTACGCACATGTTGTGGAGCATGACACATGCCATGACCATCTTTGCAACCTTCACATGGCGGTACAGGAGTGCCCCGCCAGACCTGCTGAGGCAGCGGAAACGAGTCTTCAGTAGGCCGAATGCCTGTTCTATGACTACACGGGTACGTGAGTGGGCATGGTTGTAGTCCTCCTCATGCTGGTCCCGTGGGTTCCGGACTGGTGTGAGGAGCCATCTCTTCAGTGGATACCCGGCATCACCTGTATGTGGACAAGAAAGGAATATTGAGGAATGCCATTGCTACGTACGCACCCCCCCCCTTCCTGCCAGGTCATTGCCGCATCACATACCCCACATCATCATGCATGAAATGAGACTCACCGAGTAGCCAGGATCTGTTCCCTGCGTGTCGCTCCATGTAGCGTGGTATAGTAGAGTTCCTCAAGACCATAGAATCATGGGTTGATCCAGGGAATCTGGCACAACAATGTGTAATGATCCTGTTGGAGTCACACACCATTTGTACATTCAGGGAATGAAATTGTTTTCGGTTGCGGTACTGGGCCTCCATGGCATGTGGGACGACCAATTCCACATGGGTGCAGTCGATGGCACCAATGCAACCCGGTATGCCGGCAAGTGCATGGAATCCCACTTTTGTGTTGGTAATTTCCTGCTCCGAGCGTGGTAGAGAGATGTGGTCGTCTGCGTGCTTCAGGAGGGCATCGAGCACTTGCAATAGTGTCCGTGAGAACAGTGGCTGTGATATGCCATGCAACTGTCCGACTGTGTGCTGGTAGGTGCCTGTGGCCAGGAAGTGTAGTACAGACACCACCTTCAGTAGGGGTGGGATGGCGGTTGGGCTATCTATCATGCTGACAAGGTCAGCCTGTGTCATGTCCACAATGGCGGTTATGGTGTCCCGGTCCAAACGGTAGAGGGTGTGGATCTGCTCATCAGTGAGGTTGAACGGATGTGCTCGGAGGCGTGGGATTGCGGGCTGCCTGTGTGGTGGTAGTGGCTGTGCTGGCGGCCCTTGCTGGCCCTGCCTTGGCCTCCTCCTCCTCCTGCGTCTCCGCCGTGCGGCCGGTTGTAGTTGGTGTTCGTCTTCTTCTTGAAGTTGGAGTACTTGCAGTGCTATCAGGTCCCCCAGGGCCAACATGGCTAGTCCTGCCGGTAGCATTTCGGAGTGGGTGTGGTTGTGGGAGGCGACTGGGTGTGCAATTTATGTGTTTTCAGGCTGTATGGCCTCCACCTGTGGTGATTCATTCCACCTGTGCAAGCTGCACTCCCCTTTGGGCGGGCACGTCCCGCACACAACGCTGCAATTCGACGAATGGCATCTTGCTATTGCAATCATGTATTTGTACCCGATGGCAGTGTAACATTGGTTGATATGTTCATTCGGCTATGGTCCCATTGTTTCACATACTATCTTTGCAGTCGCGAACAGACTTGTGAAGGGTCAGTGGAGTGTAGTACTCGAGTAACGGTGGACCCTCATGCAACACTGTACCGAGCTTCACCGACGGGCGGGGCGTCCCATTTGTGAGTGAAGGCAGTTGCCATTTTCACACACAGCCGCACTAGATGGATTAATTTGTGATTTCAAGCGGCCACAGATGCCTTTTCGACGTGATGTTGCAAATGAGGAATTCGAAGGGCGGCGCTTTCGGTTTTCAGCTAGCGGCGAGGAGATGCCCACAGGTCTGACTGCAAATATAACGTTCTATTGTTCAATGTCCTTGGGACAGGGGCCATGGCGAGGATGCAATGATTGATATGAATAGTTTGGGATGCGCAATAGCGACGTGGGCGATAAGGCCGGACGTTCCCAAATACATGTTACTTCACAACACTGGAATAACGGGCTGGGGCACAGTGGATTTTGCAGGCTGCATAACGCACAGGCTCAATGGAAATTTCACATGTTATGTGAGTATGGAAACAGGCGTTTTCATTACGGGATGAGGGAATGATGTATGGATGCATGGACAGATGATTTGATGCAGAGTTTGCCATGTACAGGGCTTCTTGGAATCTATCCGCCTCCCCTGCGCTATGTGATGCAGGGCTGCCATAGTGGGACCATCGTCTATCTGGCCTTGTTGAGCCCTCCCTGTCTCGACGCGCCTTGAGACACTTGTGTCTATGCACGTTGCCAATCCCATCTGATGGATTCTGTTTTAACAGACGCATGCACAGGTACACTCGTTTGTGATAGTGTTTTCACCTCGATATAGATAGTTATGATTCGCAAGTGGTTTTTGGGTGGTGATGATCCTTTGGAGTGGCCTAGCATGCATATGGCTGTGGATTTGGTGTGATCATTGAAGTGAGTAATTCAAATGTAGTTCTGATGGCCATGCTATTATTTTTCATTTCATTTGGTTGACAGGTATCTCCTCCCCTTTTGCCACTGCCATCTGTATGCCACTCCTGCAGATGGATTTTACTCCCGACACCTGCTGCTTCGTGTTAATCAGTGGAGCAGCATTACGATCTTATGGGACGATCGCCAATGGGCCACATGCCCTTACGCAGTACTAGTGGCTAGGAGCAACATTTCGGCCTTTCAGCTGGACTAGTGCCTCCCTATTGGGACGGCCCTGCGGTTCTAGGCGCTTCCATGTTGCCTTTTCGTACGGGAATGTAGCCCCTGTGTACCATGAAGGAACAGGGCGTCACACAAGAAGTAGCTGGTCATTTATTGCGGATGCAGCCCACAATGGTGAAATGTATTTTGGAGTTCATGGCCTAATGGCTGTATGGGCTTGGAGAATTTGTTGTGCATTAAATTTCTATTCTGATATGAACCGTGTAGCGTTCTTCTTTGCAAGTGATGTGGCATATTACTATTTGGGGAGCGATGTATTGTGAGGAGATCTGCATTGGGTTCCAGCTTCGGGGTATAGTAGCGTGGTACTGTGCTGGGCGCATTTGCCTACGAAGCCCAGTGAGGTCAGGGATAAGGGCTGCCATTATGACTGTTTTGATGATGTCATGCTCAGGGGCGGGGGATTAGCTTTTGTGTAACAGATGCCGGTCAGCCAGTTGGATTGGTGTAATGATGTGATTATCGGAATATTGCTGGTCACAGGTGCCTGTGTTTGCGTGCGTTTCTTGGTGGGAGACTGAGGTCATGTCCATTTGTATAGCTTCTGTATTCGTGCCATCTGTGCCCTGCAGCTCCCATTGGGCCCTCTTGAGATTCATTTGTTCGTTGGCAGGCATGGATGACTAGTACATTTCACTGGTTGCATTGTGTGACTTCATTGCACCTACGGGGGGTTGTACAATGTGGCCAGGGAGCGGTGTACAAGCACTCAGTAGGGCCGTTTACGGTTGGTTCGCGATGCCGTTCTTCTCACCATGGCGGAATGGTACTTTCCGCCGTGCTTGATGGCGTTAGGTGCATGTCCGCTAGGGTCGGAATTCGCGTACCGTTGCGCCATGGTGGTAATTACGGTTTGGCATGGCGCGCGCGCGCGTACTTGGTGCAGTTAGCGTTGGCGTTCACTACGGTGTCGCTAATGGCATCGTACTTTGCGGTGACGGGTCATGATCGCACCGAGCGCTATTCGATGGCGGTATTGCATTTCCGCCATCGTTTTTCGATTTCCGCCAGGGTCGTAATGAGGCCCGGTGTGTTTAAAGACATTGGGCAACTTTATTACTCACGTGCCATTACTCCTTCCCACACCGAATCCAGTGGGTATTCCAGCACCCTTCAGCTTCTCTGTCTTCTGCTTCTGATCCTGGGCCTAAGGGAACAAAGGCTTACCATCCTGGAATCCAGTCTTCAGCAGCACCTGTAAAGACAAAGAAAGAACAGGTTAGCACTACGGTCTTCAGTGGCAGCGCATCTCTTACCTGGTCCATCGGCTGTCACCAACGCCTCGCGCTGCATTCCGGCATCTGAAAAACAAAGGCTTACCTACTCTTCGCATGCTCCGGAGGTCTTCGCACTGCATTCTGGCATCTGAAAGACAAAAGCTTACCAGCTCTTTGCACGCTCCGGAGGCCTTCGGCGCTGCATCCCGCATCTGAAAGACAAAAGAAGGTGTGTTTAAAGACATTGGGCAACTTTATTACTCACGTGCCATTACTCCTTCCCACGCCGAATCCAGTGGGTATTCCAGCACCCTTCAGCTTCTCTAAAGCTCCGAACTTGTACCTGCAAGATAAAAGGGACAGTTAATGCGCATCGTGAAGCAGGCTACAAGCGCTTACTTACGTGCTTCCAGGCGCTTCTATTCCTCACACGGGTTCGATCCTCAACTCTCATCAGCCCGCCATCCGCCATCGCCGGAACCCTGCAAAACAAGAGATATCATTACAAAAGACTTTTAAGACATTTGAAGTGCCCAGAACTTACCGTTCGTGCAGTTAATGACGGACAGCAGTCCTCTGAGGTCAAGAGGCCTGCACCCTTATCCAGTGAAGAAACTGGTTACGGCACCCTGCCCCGAGGCAGATGGAGAGCTCGGCGTTCACTTAACTAAGGTGAGGGCGTTAACCGTTGGGGTTCTACAGGAGAAGAGAAAGGGAAGAGGAGAGAGGCACCCTATAACCCCAGTTCATTAATCCCATATTTTCTATCTGCAGACATCTTACTCTTCGAGTCAGACATACAGTGCACAGAGGTCCAGCCCAAAGAGCCAACCGTGTGTTACACATCACCTTTGAAGATACGGCATTCACCCAGTCAAGACCGGCGCCTCTGCGGGAATCAGGTGAGCGTTACAGAACTTAAAGCCAACCGCAAAACTCCCACCCAGGCGCTATGGAAACCTCGGATACCGACCAGCTAGCCCAGTTACTTGGGGAACTAAGAGCAGAAGTGCATGCAGCCCGTCAGGAAACGAATGCTCTAAGAAGGGAACTGATTATTTCCAAGGAGCGAACAGACGATCTCGCTAGACAATTGCTACAGTCACAAGCCGGACAAACTCCGTTACCCGCATCAGGGGCAAATCTTCCTTCAACATCCTCTACGAACCCAGTGCAGATCAACCTACCTGGGAATGTACCTCTGGCTCCGCCCGAACGATTTTCTGGTGACCCAAAGAGGTTTGCAGTATTTATTAATCAGTGCCGGTTGCACTTCTTATGCCGGCCAGCAGCCTTTCCAACTGATCAAGCTAAGGTAGCTTTCGTGCTTTCGTACCTTAATGGCAATGCGGCAGACTGGTCGATCCCTCTAGTTAATCAAGATGATCCGGTTCTCCATGATTTTCAAGCTTTTCAGCTCAGTATGGAAAAACTGTTTGCAAGACATTCACAGGGGCAGGCCTTGGACAATGAGCTCCTTTCATTGCGACAGGGTAATCAAGACCTTTTGGCTTATATTGCGTCTTTCAACAGACTGATAGTGGAAACTCGATGGCCTGAGGACAAAAGGATTACGCTGTTTTATAGAGGTCTACGTGGAGAGCTCAAAGATGTGTTAGCCCAAGTAGTGAATCCCCCGCAAGACTGTTCGGACTATATTGACTTAGTCGTTCAAATTGACCACAGACTGCAGAACAGGAAGGCCGGTCGTTCCAAGTTTGATGCTCGAGTATTTTCCAAACCACCCACTCCTACCAAAGGAGTAGACTCCGGGGAACCCATGCAAATAGGGGGCCTGAAAGGACCACTAACACAAAAGGAGCGGGAAAGGAGAAAACAGCTGCAATTATGCCTCTATTGCGGAAACTCGGGGCACTTTCTTCGAGACTGTCGGGTGAAACCAGCCAAGAAGGCAGTAGGAGCTGCAGTTACCAGGGTCACAAACTCTGAGCAGGGAAACGACCTCGCCCGACAAGAATAGAGGTCCTCTTGCCGAGCGTTAAAACCAGTTCCGTGACCTCGCATTTCGTGATACCTATGGTCCTCATTAGCCCTGAACATCCGGATCGATTACATGCGATTGAAGCTTACGTCGACAGCGGTGCCATCGGCAATTATGTGGATCATGAAATGGTTTTGAGGATGAATCTGACTCTTTGTCCAAAGGCTGTAAAGGACATCATTACTACGGTGGATGGTACGGAGATAGCCTCCGGACCAGTAACGCATACCACCCAAGAAGTGACGCTAGTAAGTCAAGATGCACACCATGAGAAGATCGTGTTCGATGTGATCAAGGCCCCTCAGTTCCAGATTATTCTAGGAATTCCTTGGTTAGAGAAGCACAATCCTCAGATCGATTGGCGAGCAAGAACGGTTCAGTTTCCAGAATGTGTCTCTACTTGTCACCCTCGACCTGGTGTTGCACTGGCAGCAATTTCCTCGGAGGCTCCCCAGTTACCTCCTGAATACCTAGAATTCCAAGATGTTTTCCGGAAGGATCAGGCTAACTCTCTACTTCCTCATAGGTCTTATGACTGCCAGATAGACCTGATACCTGGATCTACTCCTCCTTGTAGTAGAATTTATGCCCTCACCGAGCCTGAGAATCTTCACCTCCGACAATACCTTGATCAATACCTAGCGAATGGGTTTATTCGTCCTTCCAAGTCCCCTGCTTCCTCAGCTTTGTTCTCCGTTCCAAAAAAAGAAGGGGACCTTAGAACTTGTATAGATTATCGCGCCCTGAACCAGATCACCGTTAAGAATAGATATCCGTTACCTTTGATCCCTGAACTCCTGGACCAAGAAAGAAAAGCATGCATATATACAAAGCTGGATCTTAGAGGAGCCTACCACTTGGTACGAGTAAAAGAGGGTGATGAATGGAAGACGGCCTTCCGCACCAAGTATGGGCTATTTGAATATCAGGTCATGCCCTTCAGACTTTGCAATGCCCCGGCCGCCTTTCAATATTTTATGAACGATGTCCTCAGAGAGCTCATAGATGTGTGTGTTGTTGTTTACATTGACGACATCCTCGTTTATTCTTCATCGGAAACTGAACATCAGAAACACGTGAAAATGGTCCTCGAGAGATTGCGTCAACACAAACTTTTCGCTAAGTTGGAAAAATGTGTTTTCAACGTGACTGAAGTTGAATTCTTGGGATTCATATTATCACCTAGCGGAGTGCGTATGGATTCAAAGAAGGTCGATGCAATTCTCAAATGGCCATCGCCATCCTCCGTAAAAGGTGTTCAAAGCATGTTAGGCTTCGCTAACTTTTACTGCAGGTTTATCCCCGAATTCTCTCGAATAGTCCAGCCCATCACCGCCTTGTTAAAGAAAAACAAACGTTTTGAATGGTCTACCGAGGCGGAACAAGCTTTCCAGAATTTGAAGACTAGATTTATCTCTGCACCGATCTTAAAACATCCTCGTCCAGAACTCCCCTACATCGTTGAAACTGATGCTTCGAGCCTTGCCATGGGGGCAGTTCTATCACAAAAGGACCCAGTAACCAATCAGTTGCATCCCGTGGCATTTTGGTCCTGCAAATTCTCGCCTCCTGAAATCAATTACACTATTACTGATAAGGAACTTCTAGCTATCAAGTCCGCCTTTAAGGCTTGGCGGCATTCTCTTCTGGGGGCCCGACACACCGTTACTGTGATTACAGATCACCGAAACCTGCAATATTTGAAAACCGCAAAAGCTCAATCCTCTAGGCAACTCCGTTGGGCACTATTCTTTGCCGAGTTTGACTTCATAATTACCTATCGACCTGGTACAAAAAATGGTAAAGCTGATGCCCTTTCTCGGATGGGAGTGGAAGAACATTTGATCAATCCTAAGCCTGTACCTATCATTCCCGAACAAAGAATTCTAGGTGTAATCGCCACACAATCCATAGAGGAAGTTAAGGATAAAGCCAGGCTACTGGTAACTCCAGCAGACATACAGAATTGACATCTGCAGGGAAAGGACTTTACGGTGAAGGACAACCTATTATATTTCCAAGAACGGTTATACCTGCCCAGCACAGATTTACAGAAAAAGGTAATCTCTTGTTATCACGATTCTTTAATGGAAGGACATCCCGGTATGACCAAGACCTCGGAAAAGATCAAGCGCTACTTCTGGTGGCCGTCTTGGAAAAAAGATATCAGAGACTTTATAATGTCCTGTGGAGTATGCGCCCAAAACAAGAGTCAAAAGGAAAAACCAGCCGGCCTCTTACGCCCTATTGACATCGCGCCTCGCCCTTGGCATACGCTTTCTATGGACTTCATCACCGATTTACCTCCATGCTCCGGATACAATACGATCCTAGTAATCGTGGACCTATTCTCCAAGATGGCGCATTTCATTCCACTCAAAGGCTTACCAACAGCAGCAACTCTGGCCCGAGAATTTCTCGAAAACATCGTCCGACTGCACGGTTTTCCTTCAGTTCTAATTTCGGATCGAGGTAGTCAATTTATTTCTCATTTTTGGCGAAGTTGCTGTCGGTCGACTCAAATTGATGTGAGACTTTCGACCAGCCACCACCCTCAAACCGACGGACAAACCGAGAGGACCAATCAAACTCTGGAACAGTATTTGCGCTGCATGCTACAACAAACTGAAAAAACTTGGAAAGATATCCTTTGGATAGCCGAATATGCCTACAATAACTCTGTCCACTCGGGAACTGGGAAGACCCCGTTTTTTCTTTTATACGGTAGTCACCCTCGAACCTCGGAGTTGGATCCACTCCAAGATCTTGGAACACCAGCAGTAGACCACCTGCATTCTACAATCACCCAAGCCTTTATGGAAGCCGTTTCTCACCTTCAAAGGGCTAAAGAACAATACAAGAAAGGAGCAGACCAACATCGGAAGGAAGCCCCCCAATATCAAGTAGGAGATCAAGTCTGGTTATCCACCAAATATCTACCTCTAAAAGGACCACGCACATTCAACCCAAGATACCTTGGTCCCTATTCCATCACTACCATAGTAAATCCAGTAGCGGTCAAGTTGGACTTGCCCCCTCACATGAAGATACATCCGGTCTTCCACGTCTCTCTATTAAAACCCGTGCAACCTCAAACCCGACTAACTACATCTCCAAAACCTATTCTAGTTGATGGAGAAGTCGAGTTTGAAGTCAAAAGCATCCTGGATTCCAAGATCTCCAAATCTAAACTATTTTACCTGATTGACGGGAAAGGATACTGTCCCCAAGAAAGATCCTGGGAACCTGCAGAATATGTCCACGCGCCTCGTCTAATCAAAAGATTTCATCGAACATTTCCTAACAAGCCCAAACCCCCGGAGAAGCCCGGTTTGGGAGGGGCCTTGAGGGGGGTGCTGTCATGATCTCTGCTTCCAAAAGATCAGGACTTGCCCGACTCCCTTGGAAGCAGACCCATAACCCCGGTTCCGAGTGCCAGCCAGTCCCAATTGGGACCTTTTGGACCCTGTCCTGGCGCCAGTGGCACCAGGCTCATAAAGATGTCCAGTCCCAGCGCTGGAAGCGCCGGGCTCATAATGCTTGGGTGGACTTACCTGCAGCAGACCATGCTGCTTACTTACCTGCCAGTTGAACCCCTGATCCTCTTCTGTTTGGGACTACTTTTCCTGTTGGGTGGGGCAGGAGCAACTCCCTAGGTTCAGAACACTGGAACTCTTCTGGAAAGCAGGAACTCTTTTCTTACCTAGGCGTGGCTGTGGAAGGAGACACCTAAGCACTACAGGAGGCTATTTAAACCACACCCGATGGATGAATCTTGCTTTGCGTTATTCTGCATTCTCTGCAGCAGAACGCTCATCGTGTCTTCTGCTTCTGATCCTGGGCCTAAGGGAACAAAGGCTTACCATCCTGGAATCCAGTCTTCAGCAGCACCTGTAAAGACAAAGAAAGAACAGGTTAGCACTACGGTCTTCAGTGGCAGCGCATCTCTTACCTGGTCCATCGGCTGTCACCAACGCCTCGCGCTGCATTCCGGCATCTGAAAAACAAAGGCTTACCTACTCTTCGCATGCTCCGGAGGTCTTTGCACTGCATTCCGGCATCTGAAAGACAAAAGCTTACCAGCTCTTTGCACGCTCCGGAGGCCTTCGGCGCTGCATCCCGCATCTGAAAGACAAAAGAAGGTGTGTTTAAAGACATTGGGCAACTTTATTACTCACGTGCCATTACTCCTTCCCACGCCGAATCCAGTGGGTATTCCAGCACCCTTCAGCTTCTCTAAAGCTCCGAACTTGTACCTGCAAGATAAAAGGGACAGTTAGTGCGCATCGTGAAGCAGGCTACAAGCGCTTACTTACGTGCTTCCAGGCGCTTCTATTCCTCACGCGGGTTCGATCCTCAACTCTCATCAGCCCGCCATCTGCCATCGCCGGAACCCTGCAAAACAAGAGATATCATTACAAAAGACTTTTAAGACATTTGAAGTGCCCAGAACTTACCGTTCGTGCAGTTAACGACGGACAGCAGTCCTCTGAGGTCAAGAGGCCTGCACCCTTATCCAGTGAAGAAACTGGTTATGGCACCCTGCCCCGAGGCAGATGGAGAGCTCGGCATTCACTTACCTAAGGTGAGGCCATTAACCTTTGGGGTTCTACAGGAGAAGAGAAAGGGAAGAGGAGAGAGGCACCCAGTAACCCCAGTTCATTAATCCCATATTTTCTATCTGCAGACATCTTACTCTTCGAGTCAGACATACAGTGCACAGAGGTCCAAAGAGCCAACCGTGTGTTACACATCACCTTTGAAGATACGGCATTCACCCAGTCAAGACCGGCGCCTCTGCGGGAATCAGGTGAGCGTTACACCCCCCAGCACTGAGGGGCACCTGCCAGCAGGCCCCCACTCATGTCCCCTTGCACACCCACCCCCCCAGCGGTGCAGGGCACCTTCCAGCAGGCCCCCACTCATGTCCCACTCATTTCCCCTTGCACACCCACCCCCAGCACTGAGGGGCACCTGCCAGCAGGCCCCCACTCATGTCCCCTTGAACACCCACCCCCCAGCACTGAGGGGCCCCTGCCAGCAGGCCCCAACTCATGTCCCACTCATGTCCCCTTGCACCCCCAACCCTCCAGCAGTGCAGGGCACCTGCCAGCAGGCCCCCACTCATGTCCCCTTGCACACCCATCCCCCAGCACTGAGGGGCACCTGCCAGCAGGCCCCCACTCATGTCCCCTTGCACACCCACCCCCCAGCACTGAGGGGCACCTGCCAGCAGGCCCCCACTCATGTCCCACTCATGTCCCCTTGAATCCCCACCCCCCAGCAGTGCAGGCCACCTGCCAGCAGGCCCCCACTCATGTCTCACTCATGTCCCCTTGCACACCCACACCCCAGCACTGAGGGGCACCTGCCAGCAGGCCCCCACTCATGTCCCACTCATGTCCCCTTGCACTCCCACCCCCCAGCAGTGCAGGGCACCTGCCAGTAGGCCCCCAATCATGTCCCACTCATGTCCCCTTGCACACCCACCCCGCAGCACTGAGGGGCACCTGCCAGCAGTCCCCCACTCATGTCCCCTTGCACCCCACCCCCCAGCAGCTCAGGGCACCTGCCAACAGGCCCCCAATCATGTCCCCTTGCACACCCACCCCCCATCACTGAGGGGCACCTGCCAGCAGGCCCCCACTCATGTCCCCTTGCACACCCAACCCCCAGCACTGAGGGGCAACTGCCAGCAGGCCCCCACTCATGTCCCAATCATGTGCCCTTGCACACCCACCCCCCAGCACTGAGGGGCACCTGCCAGCAGGCCCCCACTCATGTCCCACTCATGTCCCCTTGCACCCCCATCCCCCAGCAGTGCAGGGCACCTGTCAACAGGCCCCCACTCATGTCCCACTCATGTCCCCTTACACACCCTCCCCCAGCACTGAGGGGCACCTGCCAGCAGGCCCCCACTCATGTCCCACTCATGTCCCCTTGCACCCCCACCCCCCAGCAGTTCAGGGCACCTGCCAACAGGCCCCCAATCATGTCCCCTTGCACACCCACCCCCCAGCACTGAGGGGCACCTGCCAGCAGGCCCCCACTCATGTCCCCTTGCACACCCACCCCCCAGCACTGAGGGGCACCTGCCAGCAGGCCCCCACTCATGTCCCACTCATGTCCCCTTGCACCCCCACCCCCCAGCAGTGCAGGGCACCTGTCAGCAGGTTCCCACTCATGTCTCACTCATGTCCCCTTGCACACCCACCCCCCAGCACTGAGGGGCACCTGCAAGCAGGCCCCCACTCATGTCCCACTCATGTCCCCTTGCACCCCCACCCCCCAGCAGTGCAGGGCACCTGTCAGCAGGCCCCCACTCATGTCCCACTCATGTCCTCTTGCACACCCACCCCCCAGCACTGAGGGGCACCTGCCAGCAGGCCCCCACTCATGTCCCACTCATGTCCCCTTGCACTCCCACTCCCCAGCAGTGCAGGGCACCTGCCAGTAGGCCCCCACTCATGTCCCACTCATGTCCCCTTGCACACCCACCCCGCAGCACTGAGGGGCACCTGCCAGCAGTCCCCCACTCATGTCCCCTCGCACCCCCACCCCCCAGCAGTTCAGGGTACCTGCCAAAAGACCCCCAATCTGTTACACATTGCCGCAAGTGGTCCCTATGGGCTCGGACCCGCTTGTGCGGTGCCTTGACTACACATCCCGCTGTCCGGGAAGTTTCCTGTTCTCCTCATCCGGCTAGTAGCTGTCTAGTTGTTGCACACTCCCTTGCCGTGCGAACAGGCGATCACGTGCGGCATGGAGATCATGTGACCCTTTATACGGAAATCAAGCGACCGGCACTTTGCGTCGCTTCTGCCTTTGGCGCTCTGTGAGTTCGCTTCTGGATTACTCTCTCTCTCCTAACACTCATTTTTCTCTCAAACTAACAGTTCTGACTTACCTGTATTTACGATGCTCTGCAGAGCCGTCTCTCCGGTTTCGCTATTCCCGCTAATCCCGCTCGCAGCCGGTTCCACGGATCTCTCTCCATTGATTCCCATCTCTGCCTTCCCTCCAGCTGAGTAAGTTTCCCAATCTTTAGGGGTTCTCGTGCCTCTACCCTAGATTCTTATTCTCGTCTATCCCTATCTAGATTCTCCCGAAGCTCTTCTACTCCACGAAGCTCCGGATAATCACTCCCGATCCATCTTCAGATGGTGAGAAGCTTGCCATTACCTCCTAATTTCTCTTCTTACCTAGCTCTCTCCTCTAAACCTTCTCCCCTGTTTTTTCCCCTTGTTCAACTCTGCAGACCAGATTCCTGGGGTTATTCTTGAGGGTTCCTGCCGGAGCCATCCAATCCACTGCCTTCTACCGGACCATCTCGAACGGAAGTCGTCCAGGGTTTTCTTCCCATTTGAGGGTTTCCCTGGGAGTCCTGTCTCCTCACCCGGGTTACTTTACCTCGGGCGGAGGTGTCAGGACTTGTTCCGGGAAATCTTCCTATCTGCTTTGGGTCTTCCAATTGGAGTCTTCTATCGCCAAGGTGAGCGGGTATGGTTTAGCACCTCTGTGTGCCCAATCTACAACTTACACTCATTGTGAATTGACAGTAAGCGACGCCATAAAAATATTACCAGTATCACTCTTGGCAATCGTTATTCCAAATGGAACAACAAATGCAGCAGTTAATGGCGGCCATGCAGGCCATGTCATTAGAAGTCCAATCTCTGAAACAAGATAATGTTCAACTACGTCATCAAGTTTTCCGCTACCCCCCCCCCGTCATCCGTGCATTCCCTTATGTACGATGGTGACCCTTACAGATTAAAAGAATTTCTTGACAGTTGTACCGTCCAATTTACATTCAAACCCCGCTTTTTTCCGACCGACAAAGATAAGGTTGGCTACCTGATTTCATGTCTTTCTGGGCCAGCCTTAGCTTGGGCAACCCCTCTAGTTACGTCCAACAATGTGATTCTCGATTCTTACGCTGCTTTTACTAACAGCCTCAAAACCATGTTTGGAAGAAAGGAGATAGCAGTTGCCACACAAGAACGCCTTCTAGATCTCAAACAAGGGAACAAAGAATTACTCTGGTACATCACTCAGTTCAAACAACTCTCCTCTGAACTAGGATGGCCGGATGAAGGACTACTTACATTATTTCGGAGAGGTCTGCCAGACGAACTCAAAGATGAGGTCTCTAAAGTTCCTCGTCCTGCTAATCTGGCCGACATGATCACCCTAACCATGCAAATTGATTACCGTATGCACGAAAGGATATATGAAAAGAAGAAAGGGAAAGGAACAACACGACTTCAGTTGGATCATTCCCATTCTCTTCAAAAAATGCTGTCTTCAACTGAAGAACCCATGCAAATTGGGACCATCCGTGGACCCATTACGGCTGCCGAAAGGGAGAGGAGAAAGTTATTGAAACTATGTATGTATTGTGGATCTTCGGCTCATGTGTTGAAAGATTGCCATCTGGTTCCCCCTCGCCGCCCTTCTTTCCCTAAATCGGGAAACTCCAAAGCCTTACCGTTAGGGGAAGACCGGTAAGTGCCCAACAACATTCTTCCCCGTATGTGACCAGTATGTCTCTTGACAATTCTCTCACCAACCAGTCCATGGTGGTCGTCTCTCTTTCCATCCAGTTGTCAGAAAGAACTATCCCAGGTATTACGGCGCTAATTGACTGTGGAGCAGCCGGTAATTACGTCGATGTGGAGTGGGCAAAAGTGCACAGTATCTCTCAGGTACCAAAGACGTTGATAACTCCTATACAGGGAGTTGATGGTACACCTTTGAGTTCCGGACCTGTTAAAGAACAAACTATTCCACTTATCTGTTCTATCTCGGGTCATAAGGAAATGTTGGTTTGTGATGTCATAAGGACTGCCCACTACCCAATCATCCTTGGACTCCCTTGGCTACGATTACATAATCCGTTCATAAATTGGACTGCTGGTACTTTGTTTTTAGGATCGGACTATTGCGTCCATCACTGCCTTTCTCATGATTCAGTAGGAATCCGAATACCTTCGGATCAGACACTCAAACCCGCTGTTTCCTCCATCAATCAACTTGAGATTCCTGACTGTCATCTACCCTACCTATCCGTGTTTGATAATCCGGAATTTCCTACTCTACCTCCTCATCGAAGAGATGACTGCCATATTGATCTGCTTCCCGATCAACCCATACCTTTTGGCTGTATGTACGTTCTTTCTCAAAGAGAAAAGGCCGTATTGAAGGACTACCTGCAAACCCATTTGCGGAATGGTCTTATTTCTGAGTCAGTGTCTCCTGCAGGGGCATCATTCTTCTTCATTCCCAAAAAAGATTCAGAAGAGCTCCGTCCCTGTATAGATTATCGTGGTCTCAACAAGATTACTACCGCTGACAAGTATCCAATGCCACTCATCACTGACATTGTGGAAGCCGTTAGAGGGGCTTCATGGTATACCAAGTTAGATCTTCGTGGTGCATATCATCTCATCCGTATCGCACCCGGAGACGAGTGGAAGACCGCTTTCCGCACTCCTTTCGGACATTATGAATACCACGTAATGCCATTCGGGTTAGTGAATGCTCCAGCAGTATTCCAGAGATTTATGGATCACTTATTCGCAGACGTATTATTCCGGTATGTGATCATCTATCTCGATGATATCCTCGTATACTCCAACAACCAGGACGAACACATCCATCATGTTAATACTGTACTCGAACGCCTTCAATCCAATCATCTCTACTGCAAGGCATCTAAGTGTGAATTCCACCAAAGACAGGTCACCTATCTAGGCTTTGTTCTATCGTCCCAGGGAACCGCCATGGACCCAAGAAAGATCTCTGCAGTAGTGGAATGGCCCAGTCCAACAGGAATAAAAGACATACAGAGGTTTCTGGGATTCACCAATTTTTATCGTAAATTCATTCCATCCTTCTCTGAAATCATCCTTCCCTTGACTCGCCTTCTCAAGAAAGGTGTCTCATTTGTATGGGATGAAGCAGCCCAGAAAGCATTTGATATTCTGAAGAAGCTGTTTACATCCGAGACCGTTTTGATAAATCCGGATCAATCTAAACAATTCATAGTTGAAACAGATGCTTCCCAAAATGCATTAGGGGCTGTGCTCCTACAGTCCTCTGCGCATGGCGAGGAGAGACCAGTGGCATACCTATCCAAAACGTTTAGTTCTGCTGAAACAAATTATTCGGTACTTGAGAAGGAACTGTTGGCCATCAAACGCGCCTTTGAGGAATGGAGACATTTGCTTTTGGGTTCCCCCTTTCCAGTCTTGGTGCGTACGGACCACCAAAACCTCAAGGTTCTTCAAAACGCTTACACCACTAACAGCAGGCAAGCGCGTTGGGCATATTTTTTTTTACCCTATCGGATAGAGTTTGTTTACTGGCCTGGCAGACATAATCTCAGAGCTGATGCGTTATCCCGCAAGGATTCCCCAGCTTCTTCCTTTTGTCCGGAAAGGATGTTTCCCAACGCTAGTTTTATCGCAGTACTTACCGATTTCCTTCAAGAGATACGATCAGCCTCCAGACTTAATAAAACGCTCTGTGAAGACCTGGCATCCCTTCATCACCTATCCAAGGAAGCGGAGTATTACTTTCATGGTACTCAGATTTTGATTCCTATTCCTTCATTACAACTGGAGGTGTTAAAATTTTGTCATGATTCACGCGCTGCTGGACATAGAGGAGTCCTTCCCACTTTGGAGCTCATCCAGCGGCATTTCTGGTGGACGAATTTGATATCTGATGTCCGGGACTATGTTGCTGCCTGCAGGATTTGTGCTCATGCTAAGGCTCCTCGTTCACCCCCATTAGGGCTGCTAGCGAGAATGCCTATTCCGGAACGTCCTTGGCAGATAATCTCGACTGATTTTGTTTCTGATCTGCCACCATCGGCGAAGATGACTACTATCATGGTCACGATCGATTACTTCACAAAATTGGCGCACTTTACCCCTTTGCGAAAGCTACCCAGTGCTCCATTCATGGCCAGGATATTTCTCTCTGAAATCTTTTCTCGCCATGGCCTACCAGAGACGATTGTGTCAGATAGAGGTCCTCAGTATACCTCTCTCTATTGGCAACGGATCTGTCACATTTTGGGTGTAAAACGGGCCCTTTCGATTGGATTCCATCCCCAGACAAATGGCCAAACAGAACGATTGAACCAGACTCTCGAGGGATACTTACGGTGCTTCATTTCTGCAGCTCAAGACAACTGGGTGGAACTACTTCTGTTTGCAGAATTCGTATACAACAATTCTCTGCATTCTGCTCTCCAATCCACTCCCTTCTTTTGTACCTATGGGTATCACCCTTCTTTTGCTCCATCTGTGTCTCCCTCTGGATCTGGCTGCCCAGGTATAGACTCCCTGGTTGCGGATATCCACGAAGGGCAGAAGATTGCCAGACAGTCGTTACAGAAGGCTCAGGATCGAGCTAAGAAATATGCTGATCGTCATCGTCATGATATTAAGGACTTAACCGTTGGGGATTCCGTTTGGTTGTCTTCCAGATTTCTACCCCGTCGTTTGGTCGCATCCAAATTGTCTCCCAAATACTTTGGTCCTTTTCAAGTCCTCTCCAAGATCGGATCTGCTGCTGTTCGTCTTGCCTTACCTGCTTCCTGGTCTCGGATTCATCCAGTCTTTCACCTGTCCCAGATCAAGCCAGTAGTGAAGGACTGTTTTCATCGTGATGGGGAATCCCTACCACCTCCAGTTCTCACTGACGATGGTCCAGAATATGAGGTTGCGGCTATCTGTGACTCACAAATTCATCGGGGTCGCTTACAGTTTCTTATTGACTGGAAGGGTTATTCCCCTGCTGAGAGAACTTGGGAGCTTGCCTCTGGGGTTCATGCTTCTCGTCTTGTACGGGGTTTTTCCCTACTTCATCCGGGTAAACCCGGGGCGCCCTCCCGGAGGAGGGGGCATACTGTTACACATCGCCGCAAGTGGTCCCTATGGGCTCGGACCCGCTTGTGCGGTGCCTTGACTACACATCCCGCTGTCCGGGAAGTTTCCTGTTCTCCTCATCCGGCTAGTAGCTGTCTAGTTGTTGCACGCTCCCTTGCCGTGCGAACAAGCGATCACGTGCGGCATGGAGATCATGTGACCCTTTATACGGAAACCAAGCGACCGGCACTTTGCGTCGCTTCTGCCTTTGGCGCTCCGTGAGTTCGCTTCTGGATTACTCTCTCTCTCCTAAAACTCATTTTTCGCACAAACTAACAGTTCTGACTTACCTGTATTTACGATCCTCTGCAGGGCCGTCTCTCCGGTTTCGCTATTCCCGCTAATCCCGCTCGCAGCCGGTTCCACGGATCTCTCTCCATTGATTCCCGTCTCTGCCTTCCCTCCAGCTGAGTAAGTTTCCCAATCTTTAGGGGTTCTCGTGCCTCTACCCTAGATTCTTATTCTCGTCTATCCCTATCTAGATTCTTCCGAAGCTCTTCTACTCCACGAAGCTCCGGATAATCACTCCCGATCCATCTTCGGATGGTGAGAAGCTTGCCATTACCTCCTAATTTCTCTTCTTACCTAGCTCTCTCCTCTAAACCTTCTCCCCTGTTTTTTCCCCTTGTTCAACTCTGCAGACCAGATTCCCGGGGTTATTCTTGAGGGTTCCTGCCAGAGCCATCCAATCCACTGCCTTCTACCGGACCATCTCGAACGGAAGTCGTCCAGGGTTTTCTTCCCATTTGAGGGTTTCCCTGGGAGTCCTGTCTCCTCACCCGGGTTACTTTAGCTCGGGCGGAGGTGTCAGGATTTGTTCCGGGAAATCTTCCTATCTGCTTTGGGTCTTCCAATTGGAGTCTTCTATCGCCAAGGTGAGCGGGTATGGTTAGCACTGAGGGGCACCTGCCAGCAGGCCCCCACTCATGTCCCACTCATGTTCCCTTGCACACCCACCCCCAGCACTGAGGGGCACCTGCCAGCAGTCCCCCACTCATGTCCCACTCATGTCCCGTTGCACCCCCACCCCCCAGCAGTGCAGGGCACCTGTCAGCAGGCCCCCACTCATGTTCCCTTACACACGCTCCCCCCAGCACTGAGGGGCACCAGCCAGCAGGCCCCCACTCATGTCCCACTCATGTCCCCTTGCACCCCACCCCCCAGCAGTTCAGGGCACCTGCCAACATGCCCCCAATCATGTCCCCTTGCACACCCCTCCCCCAGCACTGAGGGGCACCTGCCAGCAGGCCCCCACTCATGTCCCACTCATGTCCCCTTGCACCCCCACCCCCCAGCAGTGCAGGGCAACTGTCAGCAGGCCCCCACTCATGTCCCACTCATGTCTCCTTGCACAACTCCCCCCCAGCACTGAGGGGCACCTGCCAGCAGGCCCCCGCTCATGTCCGACTCATGTCCCCTTGCACCCCCACCCCCCAGCAGTGCTGGGCACCTGCCAACAGGCCCCCACTCATGTCCCCTTGCACACCGACCCCCCAGCAGTGCAGGGCACCTGCCAGCAGGCCCCCACTCATTTCCCCTTGCACACCCACCCCCCAGCAGTGCAGGGCACCTGCCAGCAGGCCCCCACTCATGTCCCCTTGCACACCCACCCCCCAGCAGTGCAGGGCACCTGCCTGCAGGCCCCCGCTCATGTCCTCTTGCACACCAACCCCCCAGCACTGAGGGGCACCTGCCAACAGGCTACCACTCATTTCCCCTTGCACCCCCACTCCCCAGCAGTGCAGGGCACTTGCCAGCAGGCCCCCACTCATGTCCCCTTGCACACCCACCCCCAGCACTGAGGGGCACCTGCCAGCAGGCCCCACTCATGTCCCCTTGCACACCCACCCCCCAGCACTGAGGGGCACCTGCCAGCAGGCCCCCACTCATGTCCCCTTGCACACCCACCCCCAGTACTGAGGGGCACCTGCCAGCAGGTCCCCACTCATGTCCCACTCATGTCCCCTTGCACCCCCACCCCCCAGCAGTGCAGGGCACCTGCCAGCAGGCCCCCACACATGTCCCCTTGCACACCCACCCCTCAGCACTGAGGGGCACCTGCCAGCAGGCCCCCACTCATGTCCCCTTGCAAACCCACCCCCAGCACTGAGGGGCACCTGCCAGCAGGTCCCCACTCATGTCCCCTTGCACACCCACCCCCCAGCACTGAGGGGCCCCTGCCAGCAGGCCCCCACTCATGTCCCCTTGCAAACCCAACCCCAGCACTGAGGGCCACCTGCCAGCAGGCCCCCACTCATGTCCCACTCATGTCCCCTTGCACCCCCACCCCCAGCAGTGCAGTGCACCTGCCAGCAGGCCCCCACTCATGTCCCACTCATGTCCCCTTGCACCCCCAACCCCCCAGCAGTGCAGGGCACCTGCCAGCAGGCCCCCACTCATGTCCCCTTGCACACCCACCCCCAGCACTGAGGGGCACCTGCCAGCAGGCCCTCACTCATGTCCCACTCATGTCCCCTTGCACCCCCACCCCCCAGCAGTGCAGGGCACCTGCCAGCAGGCCCCCACTCATGTCCCACTCATGTCCCCTTGCACCCCCAACCCCCCAGCAGTGCAGGGCACCTGCCAGCAGGCCCCCACTCATGTCCCCTTGCACACCCATCCTCCAGCACTGAGGGTCACCTGCCAGCAGGCCCCCACTCATGTCCCCTTGCACACCCACCCCCCAGCACTGAGGGGCACCTGCCAGCAGGCCCCCAATCATGTCCCCTTGTACCCCCACCCCCCAGCAGTGCAGGCCACCTGCCAGCAGGCCCCCACTCATGTCCCATTCATGTCCCCTTGCACACCCACCCCCCAGCACTGAGGGGCACCTGCCAGCAGGCCCCCACTCATGTCCCAATCATGTCCCCTTGCACTCCCACACCCCAGCAGTGCAGGGCACCTGCCAGCAGGCCCCCACTTATGTCCCACTCATTTCCCCTTGCACACCCACCCCCCAGCACTGAGGGGCACCTGCCAGCAGGCCCCCACTCATGTCCCCTTGCAAACCCACCCCCAGCACTGAGGGGCACCTGCCAGCAGGTCCCCACTCATGTCCCCTTGCACACCCACCCCCCAGCACTGAGGGGCCCCTGCCAGCAGGCCCCCATTCATGTCCCCTTGCAAACCCACCCCCAGCACTGAGGGCCACCTGCCAGCAGGACCCCACTCATGTCCCACTCATGTCCCCTTGCACCCCCACCCCCAGCAGTGCAGTGCACCTGCCAGCAGGCCCCCACTCATGTCCCACTCATGTCCCCTTGCACCCCCAACCCCCCAGCAGTGCAGGGCACCTGCCAGCAGGCCCCCACTCATGTCCCCTTGCACACCCACCCCCAGCACTGAGGGGCACCTGCCAGCAGGCCCTCACTCATGTCCCACTCATGTCCCCTTGCACCCCCACCCCCAGCAGTGCAGGGCACCTGCCAGCAGGCCCCCACTCATGTCCCACTCATGTCCCCTTGCACCCCCAACCCCCCAGCAGTGCAGGGCACCTGCCAGCAGGCCCCCACTCATGTCCCCTTGCACACCCATCCTCCAGCACTGAGGGTCACCTGCCAGCAGGCCCCCACTCATGTCCCCTTGCACACCCACCCCCCAGCACTGAGGGGCACCTGCCAGCAGGCCCCCACTCATGTCCCCTTGTACCCCCACCCCCCAGCAGTGCAGGCCACCTGCCAGCAGGCCCCCACTCATGTCCCATTCATGTCCCCTTGCACACCCACCCCCCAGCACTGAGGGGCACATGCCAGCAGGCCCCCACTCATGTCCCAATCATGTCCCCTTGCACTCCCACACCCCAGCAGTGCAGGGCACCTGCCAGCAGGCCCCCACTCATGTCCCACTCATTTTCCCTTGCACACCCACCCCCCAGCACTGAGGGGCACCTGCCAGCAGGCCCCCACTCATGTCCCCTTGCACACCCACCCCACAGCACTGAGGGGCACCTGCCAGCAGGCCATCACTCATGTCCCCTTGAACACCCACCCCCCAGCACTGAGGGGCCCCTGTCAGCAGGCCCCCACTCATGTCCCCTTGCACACCCACCCCACAGCACTGAGGGGCACCTGCCAGCAGGCCCCCACTCATGTCCCCTTGAACACCCACCCCCCAGCACTGAGGGGCCCCTGCCAGCAGGCCCCCACTCATGTCCCCTTGAACACCCACCCCCCAGCACTGAGGGGCCCCTGCCAGCAGGCCCCCACTCATGTCCCCTTGCACCTCCACCCCCCCAGCGGTGCAGGGCACCTTCCAGCAGGCCCCCATTCATGTCCCCTTGCACACCCACCCCCAGCACTGAGGGGCACCTGCCAGCAGGCCCCCACCCATGTCCCACTCATGTCCCCTTGCACCCCCACCCCCCAGCAGTCCAGGGCACCTGCCAGCAGGCCCCACTCATGTCCCACTCATGTCCCCTTGCACCCCCAACCCCCCAGCAGTCCAAGGCACCTGCCAGCAGGCCCCCACTCATGTCCCCTTGCACACCCATCCCCCAGCACTGAGGGGCACCTGCCAGCAGGCCCCCACTCATGTCCCCTTGCACACCCACCCCCCAGCACTGAGGGGCACCTGCCAGCAGGCCCCCACTCATGTCCCACTCATGTCCCCTTGAATCCCCACCCCCCAGCAGTGCAGGCCACCTGCCAGCAGGCCCCCACTCATGTCCCACTCATGTCCCCTTGCACACCCACCCCCCCAGCACTGAGGGGCACCTGCCAGCAGGCCCCCACTCATGTCCCACTCATGTCCCCTTGCACTCCCACCCCCCAGCATTGCAGGGCACCTGCCAGAAGGCCCCCGTTTCATGTCCCACTCCTGTCCCCTTGCACACCCACCCCGCAGCACTGAGGGGCACCTGCCAGCAGTCCCCCACTCATGTCCCCTTGCACTCCCACCCCCCAGCAGTTCAGGGCACCTGCCAACAGGCCCCCAATCATGTCCCCTTGCACACCCACCCCCCAGCACTGAGGGGCACCTGCCAGCAGGCCCCCACTCATGTCCCCTTGTGCACCCACCCCCCAGCACTGAGGGGCACCTGCCAGCAGGCCCCCACTCATGTCCCACTCATGTCCCCTTGCACACCCACCCCCCAGCACTGAGGGGCACCTGCCAGCAGGCCCCCACTCATGTCCCACTCATGTCCCCTTGGACCCCCACCCTCCAGCAGTGCAGGGCACCTGTCAGCAGGCCCCCACTCATGTCCCACTCATGTCCCCTTACACACCCTCCCCCCAGCACTGAGGGGCACCTGCCAGCAGGCCCCCACTCATGTCCCCTTGCACACCCATCCCCCAGCACTGAGGGGCACCTGCCAGCAGGCCCCCACTCATGTCCCCTTGCACACCCACCACCCAGCACTGAGGGGCACCTGCCAGCAGGCCCCCACTCATGTCCCACTCATGTCCCCTTGCACCCCCACCCCCCAGCAGTGCAGGGCACCTGTCAGCAGGCCCCCACTCATGTCCCACTCATGTCCCCTTGCACACCCTCCCCCCAGCACTGAGGGGCACCTGCCAGCAGGCCCCCACTCATGTCCCCTTGCACACCCACCACCCAGCACTGAGGGGCACCTGCCAGCAGGCCCCCACTCATGTCCCACTCATGTCCCCTTGCACCCCCACCCCCCAGCAGTGCAGGGCACCTGTCAGCAGGCCCCCACTCATGTCCCACTCATGTCCCCTTGCACACCCTCCCCCCAGCACTGAGGGGCACCTGCCAGCAGGCCACCACTCATGTCCCACTCATGTCCCCTTGCACCCCCAACCCCCAGCAGTGCAGGGCACCTGCCAACAGGCCCCCACTCATGTCCCCTTGCACACCCACCCCCCAGCAGTGCAGGGCACCTGCCAGCAGGCCCCCACTCATTTCCCCTTGCACACCCACCCCCCAGCAGTGCAGGGCACCTGCCAGCAGGCCCCCACTCATGTCCCCTTGCACACCCACCCCCTAGCAGTGCAGGGCACCTGCCTGCAGGCCCCCGCTCATGTCCTCTTGCACACCCACCCCCCAGCACTGAGGGGCACCTGCCAACAGGCTCCCACTCATGTCCCCTTACACCCCCACTCCCCAGCAGTGCAGGGCACTTGCCAGCAGGCCCCCACTCATGTCCCCTTGCACACCCACCCCCCAGCACTGAGGGGCACCTGCCAGCAGGCCCCCACTCATGTCCCCTTGCACACCCACCCCCCAGCTCTGAGGGGCACCTGCCAGCAGGCCGTCACTCATGTCCCCTTGCACACCCACCCCCAGCACTGAGGGGCACCTGCCAGCAGGTCCCCACTCATGTCCCACTCATGTCCCCTTGCACCCCCACCCCCCAGCAGTGCATGGCACCTGCCAGCAGGCCCCCACACATGTCCCCTTGCACACCCACCCCCCAGCACTGAGGGGCACCTGCCAGCAGGCCCCCACTCATGTCCCACTCATGTTCCCTTGCACCCCCAAACCCAGGCAGTGCAGGGCACCTGCCAGCAGGCCCCCACTCATGTCCCCTTGCACACCCACCCCCCAGCACTGAGGGGCACCTGCCAGCAGGCCCCCACTCATGTCCCCTTGTGCACCCACCCCCCAGCACTGAGGGGCACCTGCCAGCAGGCCCCCACTCATGTCCCACTCATGTCCCCTTGCACACCCACCCCCCAGCACTGAGGGGCACCTGCCAGCAGGCCCCCACTCATGTCCCACTCATGTCCCCTTGCACCCCCACCCCCCAGCAGTGCAGGGCACCTGTCAGCAGGCCCCCACTCATGTCCCACTCATGTCCCCTTACACACCCTCCCCCCAGCACTGAGGGGCACCTGCCAGCAGGCCCCCACTCATGTCCCACTCATGTCCCCTTGCACCCCCACCCCCCAGCAGTTCAGGGCACCTGCCAACAGGCCCCCAATCATGTCTCCTTGCACACCCACCCCCCAGCACTGAGGGGCACCTGCCAGCAGGCCCCCACTCATGTCCCCTTGCACACCCACCACCAGCACTGAGGGGCACCTGCCAGCAGGCCCCCACTCATGTCCCACTCATGTCCCCTTGCACCCCCACCCCCCAGCAGTGCAGGGCACCTGTCAGCAGGCCCCCACTCATGTCCCACTCATGTCCCCTTGCACACCCTCCCCCCAGCACTGAGGGGCACCTGCCAGCAGGCCGCCACTCATGTCCCACTCATGTCCCCTTGCACCCCCACCCCCCAGCAGTGCAGGGCACCTGCCAACAGGCCCCCACTCATGTCCCCTTGCACACCCACCCCCCAGCAGTGCAGGGCACCTGCCAGCAGGCCCCCACTCATTTCCCCTTGCACACACAACCCCCAGCAGTGCAGGGCACCTGCCAGCAGGCCCCCACTCATGTCCCCTTGCACACCCACCCCCTAGCAGTGCAGGGCACCTGCCTGCAGGCCCCCGCTCATGTCCCCTTGCACACCCACCCCCCAGCACTGAGGGGCACCTGCAAATAGGCTCCCACTCATGTCCCACTCATGTCCCCTTGAATCCCCACCCCCCAGCAGTGCAGGCCACCTGCCAGCAGGCCCCCACTCATGTCCCACTCATGTCCCCTTGCACACCCACCCCCCCAGCACTGAGGGGCACCTGCCAGCAGGCCCCCACCCATGTCCCACTCATGTCCCCTTGCACTCCCACCCCCCAGCATTGCAGGGCACCTGCCAGAAGGCCCCCTTTCATGTCCCACTCATGTCCCCTTGCACACCCACCCCGCAGCACTGAGGGGCACCTGCCAGCAGTCCCCCACTCATGTCCCCTTGCACTCCCACCCCCCAGCAGTTCAGGGCACCTGCCAACAGGCCCCCAATCATGTCCCCTTGCACACCCACCCCCCAGCACTGAGGGGCACCTGCCAGCAGGCCCCCACTCATGTCCCCTTGTGCACCCACCCCCCAGCACTGAGGGGCACCTGCCAGCAGGCCCCCACTCATGTCCCACTAACGTCCCCTTGCACACCCACCCCCCAGCACTGAGGGGCACCTGCCAGCAGGCCCCCACTCATGTCCCCTTGCACCCCCACCCTCCAGCAGTGCAGGGCACCTGTCAGCAGGCCCCCACTCATGTCCCACTCATGTCCCCTTACACACCCTCCCCCCAGCACTGAGGGGCACCTGCCAGCAGGCCCCCACTCATGTCCCACTCATGTCCCCTTGCACCCCCACCCCCCAGCAGTTCAGGGCACCTGCCAACAGGCCCCCAATCATGTCCCCTTGCACACCCACCCCCCAGCACTGAGGGGCACCTGCCAGCAGGCCCCCACTTATGTCCCCTTGCACACCCACCACCCAGCACTGAGGGGCACCTGCCAGCAGGCCCCCACTCATGTCCCACTCATGTCCCCTTGCACCCCCACCCCCCAGCAGTGCAGGGCACCTGTCAGCAGGCCCCCACTCATGTCCCACTCATGTCCCCTTGCACACCCTCCCCCCAGCACTGAGGGGCACCTGCCAGCAGGCCACCACTCATGTCCCACTCATGTCCCCTTGCACCCCCAACCCCCCAGCAGTCCAAGGCACCTGCCAGCAGGCCCACACTCATGTCCCCTTGCACACCCATCCCCCAGCACTGAGGGGCACCTGCCAGCAGGCCCCCACTCATGTCCCCTTGCACACCCACCCCCCAGCACTGAGGGGCACCTGCCAGCAGGCCCCCACTCATGTCCCACTCATGTCCCCTTGAATCCCCACCCCCCAGCAGTGCAGGCCACCTGCCAGCAGGCCCCCACTCATGTCCCACTCATGTCGCCTTGCACACCCACCCCCCCAGCACTGAGGGGCACCTGCCAGCAGGCCCCCACTCATGTCCCACTCATGTCCCCTTGCACTCCCACCCCCCAGCATTGCAGGGCACCTGCCAGAAGGCCCCCTTTCATGTCCCACTCATGTCCCCTTGCACTCCCACCCCCCAGCAGTTCAGGGCACCTGCCAACAGGCCCCCAATCATGTCCCCTTGCACACCCACCCCCCAGCACTGAGGGGCACCTGCCAGCAGGCCCCTACTCATGTCCCCTTGTGCACCCACCCCCCAGCACTGAGGGGCACCTGCCAGCAGGCCCCCACTCATGTCCCACTCATGTCCCCTTGCACACCCACCCCCCAGCACTGAGGGGCACCTGCCAGCAGGCCCCCACTCATGTCCCACTCATGTCCCCTTGCACCCCCACCCTCCAGCAGTGCAGGGCACCTGTCAGCAGGCCCCCACTCATGTCCCACTCATGTCCCCTTACACACCCTCCCCCCAGCACTGAGGGGCACCTGCCAGCAGGCCCCCACTCATGTCCCACTCATGTCCCCTTGCACCCCCACCCCCCAGCAGTTCAGGGCACCTGCCAACAGGCCCCCAATCATGTCCCCTTGCACACCCACCCCCCAGCACTGAGGGGCACCTGCCAGCAGGCCCCCACTCATGTCCCCTTGCACACCCACCACCCAGCACTGAGGGGCACCTGCCAGCAGGCCCCCACTCATGTCCCACTCATGTCCCCTTGCACCCCCACCCCCCAGCAGTGCAGGGCACCTGTCAGCAGGCCCCCACTCATGTCCCACTCATGTCCCCTTGCACACCCTCCCCCCAGCACTGAGGGGCACCTGCCAGCAGGCCACCACTCATGTCCCACTCATGTCCCCTTGCACCCCCAACCCCCCAGCAGTCCAAGGCACCTGCCAGCAGGCCCACACTCATGTCCCCTTGCACACCCATCCCCCAGCACTGAGGGGCACCTGCCAGCAGGCCCCCACTCATGTCCCCTTGCACACCCACCCCCCAGCACTGAGGGGCACCTGCCAGCAGGCCCCCACTCATGTCGCACTCATGTCCCCTTGAATCCCCACCCCCAGCAGTGCAGGCCACCTGCCAGCAGGCCCCCACTCATGTCCCACTCATGTCCCCTTGCACACCCACCCCCCCAGCACTGAGGGGCACCTGCCAGCAGGCCCCCACTCATGTCCCACTCATGTCCCCTTGCACTCCCACCCCCCAGCATTGCAGGGCACCTGCCAGAAGGCCCCCTTTCATGTCCCACTCATGTCCCCTTGCACACCCACCCCGCAGCACTGAGGGGCACCTGCCAGCAGTCCCCCACTCATGTCCCCTTGCACTCCCACCCCCCAGCAGTTCAGGGCACCTGCCAACAGGCCCCCAATCATGTCCCCTTGCACACCCACCCCCCAGCACTGAGGGGCACCTGCCAGCAGGCCCCCACTCATGTCCCCTTGTGCACCCACCCCCCAGCACTGAGGGGCACCTGCCAGCAGGCCCCCACTCATGTCCCACTCATGTCTCCTTGCACACCCACCCCCCAGCACTGAGGGGCACCTGCCAGCAGGCCCCCACTCATGTCCCACTCATGTCCCCTTGCACCCCCACCCTCCAGCAGTGCAGGGCACCTGTCAGCAGGCCCCCACTCATGTCACACTCATGTCCCCTTACACACCCTCCCCCCAGCACTGAGGGGCACCTGCCAGCAGGCCCCCACTCATGTCCCACTCATGTCCCCTTGCACCCCCACCCCCCAGCAGTTCAGGGCACCTGCCAACAGGCCCCCAATCATGTCCCCTTGCACACCCACCCCCCAGCACTGAGGGGCACCTGCCAGCAGGCCCCCACTCATGTCCCCTTGCACACCCACCACCCAGCACTGAGGGGCACCTGCCAGCAGGCCCCCACTCATGTCCCACTCATGTCCCCTTGCACCCCCACCCCCCAGCAGTGCAGGGCACCTGTCAGCAGGCCCCCACTCATGTCCCACTCATGTCCCCTTGCACACCCTCCCCCCAGCACTGAGGGGCACCTGCCAGCAGGCCACCACTCATGTCCCACTCATGTCCCCTTGCACCCCCACCCCCCAGCAGTGCAGGGCACCTGCCAACAGGCCCCCACTCATGTCCCCTTGCACACCCACCCCCCAGCAGTGCAGGGCACCTGCCAGCAGGCCCCCACTCATTTCCCCTTGCACACCCATCCCCCAGCAGTGCAGGGCACCTGCCAGCAGGCCCCCACTCATGTCCCCTTGCACACCCACCCCCTAGCAGTGCAGGGCACCTGCCTGCAGGCCCCCGCTCATGTCCTCTTGCACACCCACCCCCCAGCACTGAGGGGCACCTGCCAACAGGCTCCCACTCATGTCCCCTTGCACCCCCACTCCCCAGCAGTGCAGGGCACTTGCCAGCAGGCCCCCACTCATGTCCCCTTGCACACCCACCCCCCAGCACTGAGGGGCACCTGCCAGCAGGCCCCCACTCATGTCCCCTTGCACACCCACCCCCCAGCTCTGAGGGGCACCTGCCAGCAGGCCGTCACTCATGTCCCCTTGCACACCCACCCCCAGCACTGAGGGGCACCTGCCAGCAGGTCCCCACTCATGTCCCACTCATGTCCCCTTGCACCCCCACCCCCCAGCAGTGCATGGCACCTGCCAGCAGGCCCCCACACATGTCCCCTTGCACACCCACCCCCCAGCACTGAGGGGCACCTGCCAGCAGGCCCCCACTCATGTCCCACTCATGTTCCCTTGCACCCCCAAACCCAGGCAGTGCAGGGCACCTGCCAGCAGGCCCCCACTCATGTCCCCTTGCACACCCACCCCCCAGCACTGAGGGGCACCTGCCAGCAGGCCCCCACTCATGTCCCCTTGTGCACCCACCCCCCAGCACTGAGGGGCACCTGCCAGCAGGCCCCCACTCATGTCCCACTCATGTCCCCTTGCACACCCACCCCCCAGCACTGAGGGGCACCTGCCAGCAGGCCCCCACTCATGTCCCACTCATGTCCCCTTGCACCCCCACCCCCCAGCAGTGCAGGGCACCTGTCAGCAGGCCCCCACTCATGTCCCACTCATGTCCCCTTACACACCCTCCCCCCAGCACTGAGGGGCACCTGCCAGCAGGCCCCCACTCATGTCCCACTCATGTCCCCTTGCACCCCCACCCCCCAGCAGTTCAGGGCACCTGCCAACAGGCCCCCAATCATGTCTCCTTGCACACCCACCCCCCAGCACTGAGGGGCACCTGCCAGCAGGCCCCCACTCATGTCCCCTTGCACACCCACCACCAGCACTGAGGGGCACCTGCCAGCAGGCCCCCACTCATGTCCCACTCATGTCCCCTTGCACCCCCACCCCCCAGCAGTGCAGGGCACCTGTCAGCAGGCCCCCACTCATGTCCCACTCATGTCCCCTTGCACACCCTCCCCCCAGCACTGAGGGGCACCTGCCAGCAGGCCGCCACTCATGTCCCACTCATGTCCCCTTGCACCCCCACCCCCCAGCAGTGCAGGGCACCTGCCAACAGGCCCCCACTCATGTCCCCTTGCACACCCACCCCCCAGCAGTGCAGGGCACCTGCCAGCAGGCCCCCACTCATGTCCCACTCATGTCCCCTTGCACCCCCACCCTCCAGCAGTGCAGGGCACCTGTCAGCAGGCCCCCACTCATGTCCCACTCATGTCCCCTTACACACCCTCCCCCCAGCACTGAGGGGCACCTGCCAGCAGGCCCCCACTCATGTCCCACTCATGTCCCCTTGCACCCCCACCCCCCAGCAGTTCAGGGCACCTGCCAACAGGCCCCCAATCATGTCCCCTTGCACACCCACCCCCCAGCACTGAGGGGCACCTGCCAGCAGGCCCCCACTCATGTCCCCTTGCACACCCACCACCCAGCACTGAGGGGCACCTGCCAGCAGGCCCCCACTCATGTCCCACTCATGTCCCCTTGCACCCCCACCCCCCAGCAGTGCAGGGCACCTGTCAGCAGGCCCCCACTCATGTCCCACTCATGTCCCCTTGCACACCCTCCCCCCAGCACTGAGGGGCACCTGCCAGCAGGCCACCACTCATGTCCCACTCATGTCCCCTTGCACCCCCAACCCCCCAGCAGTCCAAGGCACCTGCCAGCAGGCCCACACTCATGTCCCCTTGCACACCCATCCCCCAGCACTGAGGGGCACCTGCCAGCAGGCCCCCACTCATGTCCCCTTGCACACCCACCCCCCAGCACTGAGGGGCACCTGCCAGCAGGCCCCCACTCATGTCCCACTCATGTCCCCTTGCACACCCACCCCCCCAGCACTGAGGGGCACCTGCCAGCAGGCCCCCACTCATGTCCCACTCATGTCCCCTTGCACTCCCACCCCCCAGCATTGCAGGGCACCTGCCAGAAGGCCCCCTTTCATGTCCCACTCATGTCCCCTTGCACACCCACCCCGCAGCACTGAGGGGCACCTGCCAGCAGTCCCCCACTCATGTCCCCTTGCACTCCCACCCCCCAGCAGTTCAGGGCACCTGCCAACAGGCCCCCAATCATGTCCCCTTGCACACCCACCCCCCAGCACTGAGGGGCACCTGCCAGCAGGCCCCCACTCATGTCCCCTTGTGCACCCACCCCCCAGCACTGAGGGGCACCTGCCAGCAGGCCCCCACTCATGTCCCACTCATGTCTCCTTGCACACCCACCCCCCAGCACTGAGGGGCACCTGCCAGCAGGCCCCCACTCATGTCCCACTCATGTCCCCTTGCACCCCCACCCTCCAGCAGTGCAGGGCACCTGTCAGCAGGCCCCCACTCATGTCACACTCATGTCCCCTTACACACCCTCCCCCCAGCACTGAGGGGCACCTGCCAGCAGGCCCCCACTCATGTCCCACTCATGTCCCCTTGCACCCCCACCCCCCAGCAGTTCAGGGCACCTGCCAACAGGCCCCCAATCATGTCCCCTTGCACACGCACCCCCCAGCACTGAGGGGCACCTGCCAGCAGGCCCCCACTCATGTCCCCTTGCACACCCACCACCCAGCACTGAGGGGCACCTGCCAGCAGGCCCCCACTCATGTCCCACTCATGTCCCCTTGCACCCCCACCCCCCAGCAGTGCAGGGCACCTGTCAGCAGGCCCCCACTCATGTCCCACTCATGTCCCCTTGCACACCCTCCCCCCAGCACTGAGGGGCACCTGCCAGCAGGCCACCACTCATGTCCCACTCATGTCCCCTTGCACCCCCACCCCCCAGCAGTGCAGGGCACCTGCCAACAGGCCCCCACTCATGTCCCCTTGCACACCCACCCCCCAGCAGTGCAGGGCACCTGCCAGCAGGCCCCCACTCATTTCCCCTTGCACACCCATCCCCCAGCAGTGCAGGGCACCTGCCAGCAGGCCCCCACTCATGTCCCCTTGCACACCCACCCCCTAGCAGTGCAGGGCACCTGCCTGCAGGCCCCCGCTCATGTCCTCTTGCACACCCACCCCCCAGCACTGAGGGGCACCTGCCAACAGGCTCCCACTCATGTCCCCTTGCACCCCCACTCCCCAGCAGTGCAGGGCACTTGCCAGCAGGCCCCCACTCATGTCCCCTTGCACACCCACCCCCCAGCACTGAGGGGCACCTGCCAGCAGGCCCCCACTCATGTCCCCTTGCACACCCACCCCCAGCTCTGAGGGGCACCTGCCAGCAGGCCGTCACTCATGTCCCCTTGCACACCCACCCCCAGCACTGAGGGGCACCTGCCAGCAGGTCCCCACTCATGTCCCACTCATGTCCCCTTGCACCCCCACCCCCCAGCAGTGCATGGCACCTGCCAGCAGGCCCCCACACATGTCCCCTTGCACACCCACCCCCCAGCACTGAGGGGCACCTGCCAGCAGGCCCCCACTCATGTCCCACTCATGTTCCCTTGCACCCCCAAACCCAGGCAGTGCAGGGCACCTGCCAGCAGGCCCCCACTCATGTCCCCTTGCACACCCACCCCCCAGCACTGAGGGGCACCTGCCAGCAGGCCCCCACTCATGTCCCCTTGTGCACCCACCCCCCAGCACTGAGGGGCACCTGCCAGCAGGCCCCCACTCATGTCCCACTCATGTCCCCTTGCACACCCACCCCCCAGCACTGAGGGGCACCTGCCAGCAGGCCCCCACTCATGTCCCACTCATGTCCCCTTGCACCCCCACCCCCCAGCAGTGCAGGGCACCTGTCAGCAGGCCCCCACTCATGTCCCACTCATGTCCCCTTACACACCCTCCCCCCAGCACTGAGGGGCACCTGCCAGCAGGCCCCCACTCATGTCCCACTCATGTCCCCTTGCACCCCCACCCCCCAGCAGTTCAGGGCACCTGCCAACAGGCCCCCAATCATGTCTCCTTGCACACCCACCCCCCAGCACTGAGGGGCACCTGCCAGCAGGCCCCCACTCATGTCCCCTTGCACACCCACCACCAGCACTGAGGGGCACCTGCCAGCAGGCCCCCACTCATGTCCCACTCATGTCCCCTTGCACCCCCACCCCCCAGCAGTGCAGGGCACGTGTCAGCAGGCCCCCACTCATGTCCCACTCATGTCCCCTTGCACACCCTCCCCCCAGCACTGAGGGGCACCTGCCAGCAGGCCGCCACTCATGTCCCACTCATGTCCCCTTGCACCCCCACCCCCCAGCAGTGCAGGGCACCTGCCAACAGGCCCCCACTCATGTCCCCTTGCACACCCACCCCCCAGCAGTGCAGGGCACCTGCCAGCAGGCCCCCACTCATTTCCCCTTGCACACACAACCCCCAGCAGTGCAGGGCACCTGCCAGCAGGCCCCCACTCATGTCCCCTTGCACACCCACCCCCTAGCAGTGCAGGGCACCTGCCTGCAGGCCCCCGCTCATGTCCTCTTGCACACCCACCCCCCAGCACTGAGGGGCACCTGCAAACAGGCTCCCACTCATGTCCCCTTGCACCCCCACTCCCCAGCAGTGCAGGGCACTTGCCAGCAGGCCCCCACTCATGTCCCCTTGCACACCCACCCCCCAGCACTGAGGGGCACCTGCCAGCAGGCTCCCACTCATGTCGCCTTGCACACCCACCCCCCAGCTCTGAGGGGCACCTGCCAGCAGGCCGCCACTCATGTCCCCTTGCACACCCACCCCCAGCACTGAGGGGCACCTGCCAGCAGGTCCCCACTCATGTCCCACTCATGTCCCCTTGCACCCCCACCCCCCAGCAGTCCAGGCACCTGCCAGCAGGCCCCCACACATGTCCCCTTGCACACCCACCCCCCAGCACTGAGGGGCACCTGCCAGCAGGCCCCCACTCATGTCCCACTCATGTTCCCTTGCACCCCCAAACCCAGGCAGTGCAGGGCACCTGCCAGCAGGCCCCCACTCATGTCCCCTTGCACACCCACCCCCCAGCACTGAGGGGCACCTGCCAGCAGGCCCCCACTCATGTCCCCTTGCAAACCCACCCCCAGCACTGATGGGCACCTGCCAGCAGTTCCCCACTCATGTCCCCTTGCACACCCACCCCCCAGCACTGAGGGGTCCCTGCCAGCAGGCCCCCACTCATGTCCCCTTGCACACTCACCCCCAGCAGTGCAGGGCACCTGCCAGCAGGCCCCCACTCAATTCCCACCCATGTCCCCTTGCACCCCCAACCCCCCAGCAGTGCAGGGCACCTGCCAGCAGGCCCCCACTCATGTCCCCTTGCACACCCAACCCCAGCACTCAGGGGCACCTGCCAGCAGGCCCCCACTCATGTCCCCTTGCACACCCAACCCCAGCACTCAGGGGCACCTGCCAGCAGACCCCCACTCATGTCCCACTCATGTCCCCTTGCACTCCCACCCTCAGCAGTGCAGGGCACCTGCCAGCAGGCCCCCACTCATGTCCCACTCATGTCCCCTTGCACCCCCAACCCCCAGCAGTGCAGGGCACCTGCCAGCAGGCCCCCACTCATGTCCCCTTGCACACCCATCCCCCAGCACTGAGGGGCACCTGCCAGCAGGCCCCCACTCATGTCCCCTTGCAAACCCACCCCCCAGCACTGAGGGGCACCTGCCAGCAGGCCCCCACTCATGTACCACTCATGTCCCCTTGAACCCCCATCCCCCAGCAGTGCAGGCCACCTGCCAGCAGGCCCCCACTCATGTCCCACTCATGTCCCCTTGCACACCCACCCCCCAGCACTGAGGGGCACCTTCCAGCAGGCCCCCACTCATGTCTCACTCATGTCCCCTTGCACTCCCACCCCCCCAGCAGTGCAGGGCACCTGCCAGCAGGCCCCCACTCATGTCCCACTCATGTCCCCTTGCACACCCACCCCCAGCACTGAGGGGCACCTGCCAGCAGGCCCCCACTCATGTCCCACTCATGTCCCCTTGCACACCCACCCCACAGCACTGAGGGGCACCTGCCAGCAGGCCCCCATTCATGTCCCCTTGAACACCCACCCCCCAGCACTGCGGAGCCCCTGCCAGCAGGCCCCCACTCATGTCCCCTTGCAGCCCCACCCCCAGCAGTGCAGGGCACCTGCCAGCAGGCCCCCACTCATGTCCCCTTGCACAGCCAAACCCCCAGCAGTGCAGGGCACCTGCCAGCAGGCCCCCACTCATGCCCCCTTGCACACCCATCCCTCAGCACTGAGGGGCACCTGCCAGCAGGCCCCCACTCATGTCCCCTTGCACACCCACCCCCCCAGCAGGCCCCCACTCATGTCCCACTCATGTCCCCTTGAACCCCCACACCCCAGCAGTGCAGGCCACCTGCCAGCAGGCCCCCACTCATGTCCCACTCATGTCCCCTTGCACACCCACCCCCCAGCAGTGCAGGGCACCTGCCAGCAGGCCCCAACTCATGTCCCCTTGCACACCCACCCCCCAGCACCGAGGGGCACCTGCCAGCAGGCCCCCACTCATGTCTCACTCATGTCCCCTTGCACACCCACCCCCCAGCACTGAGGGGCACCTGCCAGCAGGCCCCAACTCATGTCCCCTTGCACACCCACCCCCCAGCACTGAGGGGCACCTGCCAGCAGGCCCCCACTCATGTCCCACTCATGTCCCCTTGCACACCCACCCCACAGCACTGAGGGGCACCTGCCAGCAGGCCCCCACTCATGTCCCCTTGCACACCCACCCCACAGCACTGAGGGGCACCTGCCAGCAGGCCCCCACTCATGTCCCCTTGAACACCCACCCCCCAGCACTGAGGGGCACCTGCCAGCAGGCCCCCACTCATGTCCCACTCATGTCCCCTTGCACCCCCACCCCCCAGCAGTGCAGGGCACCTGCCAGCAGGCCCCCACTCATGTCCCACTCATGTCCCCTTGCAAACCCACCCCCCAGCACTGAGGGGCACCTGCCAGCAGGCCCCCACTCATGTCCCCTTGCACACCCACCCCCCAGCACTGAGGGGCACCTGCCAGCAGGCCCCCACTCATGTCCCACTCATGTCCCCTTGCGCCCCCACCCTCCAGCAGTGAAATGGCGATCTCAATGCACAAACCAAGTCAACTATGTACATCAACACATGTCCGCCACACGAAGGCAGGCGGTACTGTCCCTGCGCATTAAAAAAATGTGCGCTAACAAAAAGCTTGTATATACAGCTCTGATGAATGTCCCATACTGTGGCCCTCTAGGACAAATGACGTGCAAAGGGGTATGCAACAAACACGTACACCCGCTGTGTTAAAAATAGCGTGTATTTCGGGGGTGCGCAGGAAGTTTCACACGCGATTGTGCCTGGGTGAGCGGGGTACGTGTACTTCAGGGGCTCGTGGGAAGTTTTATACACGATTGTGCCTGGGTGAGCGGGATACGTGTACTTCAGGGGCTCGCCGGGAAGTTTCACACGCGATTGTGCCTGGGCGAGCATGGTACATGTACTTCAGGGGCTTGTGGGAAGTTTTACACGTGATTGGGCCTGGGTGAGCGGGGTACGTGTATTACTGGGGTGGCGGGGAAGTACAGGAGGCAAATGCGCAGAACGCCCACACGCACGTGCCAAAAAAGACGCGCTAATTCGGAAACACTTACGCCAGCAGGAAGCAGGCGTATGTGGACCCGCGCAGCATAAAAGTGCACGCAAATAACAAGTAAGCTCAGATGCCAGGATGAACATACCGTTCCTAGCAGCAGTGATTGTGGGATACCACAGGAGGAGGAGGAGGATAGTCAGGCCCAGAATTTTCACACCCAGAACCAGCCTTTTTGGCATGCCTGATGACCAGGTGTATGGGAGGTACAGGTTTCCACCTCACATAATACTCGACCTGGTCAGTGAGTGGGAGGATGACCTCACATCACCCACCCTCTGCTCGCAAGCACTCAGCCCCCTGGAGAAGGTCCTCAATGTACTGCACTTTTTGGCCACTGGATCATTTCAGCGGACAAGTGCCATAGTGGGGGGGGGGTGTCACAGGCCAAGCAGTCACGCTGCCTACACCAGGTCTTGGCCATCATGACTGCACGCCCATCAGTCCGCAGGCCCATATACCTGCCCAGAACACCTGCAGAAAGGCAGGCTGCAGTCCAGGATTTCTGCGGGGTGGCACAATTCCCCAAAGTCCTAGGTGCCATTGATTGCACCCATGTGGCTCTACATCCCCCCAGGGCATCAGAGCACATCTATAGAAACTGCAAGCACTGGCGTTCCATCAACATCCAGGTAGTATGTGATGCCAAGGGAATCATCACCTCAGTATATGCCAACTATCCAGGGTCCACCCACGACAGTTTCATTTACGGAATGTCAACCCTAAACCGGGACCTAGAAGCTGGGCGGCATGGTGATACATGGCTGCTCGGTGAGTATAAATGCCACAGCACATGATTGCATGCCAGATACTGAGTAATGTCACAACCCTACTAATGATACCCATCACCACCTCGCCAGGGGACAGTGCCTACCCTCTGAGCACCCACATGATGACGTCAATTCGGAACCCCACCACGCCACCCGAGGTAAGATACAGCACAGCCCATATTCCAACCCGGGGCATAGTGGAGCGCACATTCGGAGTGCTCAAGTCACACTTTCGCTCCCTTGACCATTCTGGCGGGCAGCTGTTATACGCTCCCCTAGTAGTGTGCAGGATCATAGTGGCAGCATGTGTCCTGCACAATGTTGCAACACACAGGGGCCTGCCAGTGGATATGGTGGTGCCCCCACATCCCCAACCACATGCACGTCCGCTGCGCATGGGAGGGGAAAGGGCACGGGGTGAGGCAGCCCGAACGCAGCTGGTGGCTAATGACTTCACTTAGAATCACACCCCTGTGGAGTGCACACAGCCCTGCCACATACCAGCTGACAATCAATGATGACACAAGGGACAGTGAACTTTCACAACCATACCAGCCTGAGATTGGTCACCTGGAAGTGTCACAATGTATGCATCCCTACCTACAGAAACACCACCAATGCTGTGTCATGAAAAGACACATACGCTGCTAAATGCATTTCCCCCTTGCAAAATACAACATGAGAACAGTGCCATGTCACCCAACCCCTCCCCAGCACCACCACACAACACACCATGGCATGTCATGCTATGTGAGAGCAAACAAAGCAATCCCGAAAACCTGACACAAGTGTCACAACGTACAGTGTCCCTAATGGAAACTGGCCACACACAATATGCTCCCAGTAATGTTGAACTAACAACACATGACCAAATACTTACCAACAATACAATGCAGCTACACAAGCTCAAACATAACTAAAACATGACAGTACTAAGTTAAAGTAGTCGTAGTCTTACAACCTGAATATGCCACCACATCGCCCCCTTCCAACTGTAGTCTTGCAGGCTTCAAAACTTGTCTGTGTACTGCATACAACATGAACTCCATCTCCAAAGTAGACGGCCTTGTGAAGACATGAGGAATGAACCTGCAAATTCAGAGGGAGACATGGAAGCAGAAGCATACATAATTCCAACATGCAGTGTACAATACAACAACAATATACACAAGGAATATCTACACAGTATTGACTACAGACTGCCCATACAGCTCATGGGAGCCCAACATCACTGTGTACATCACTGTCACTTGGTCACACCCTTTGCAAGCCCATTGAAACGGGAAGCAGGAGGGGTGTGTGTCTCACGAACCCAAGCATCGAACCCAAACTCAGGACAAGCCTGCATGTGCCCAGCCGGAAAACAGTGGATGCCCACGGGAGCCACACAAGGCAACACACTGTTAAAAAATAATAAAAAATAATAAATAATAAATAAAAAATGGCCATGTGGGGGTCAGGGGGGGGGCACCCAGGAGGTCCGAGGACAGGGTGCGCACCAACAGTCACCTGTGTGGATGTTGGGAAAAAAAAACACCTCCATGGGCTCATGGCCTGCACGGCTATGCCAATGTGGGAGAACTGCTGCTGTCGCTCTCATTACCCTCTGCTGCTCACACAGGAGGTGGTGGTGCTATGGGAGGCAGCCCACGCAAAGCCCTGGTATGGTCCTCCATGGCAGCAAGCATGCGGGTGTGGAAGGTCTCGTTCTGGAGGATTATAGTGCGGAGATTCCCATGCAGCACCTGACGTGATGCCTGGATCTCCTCCCGAGTTGTCTGCATCTCAGCTGAGAGCGAACGTGTGAGCCGCTCCAGCTGCTGTTCTGTCCTCAAGTTAGTTGAAGTCTCAAGGTCAACAAGAGTCTCCCTGAGGTGATGGAGTTCTACCCTCAGGGCTTCCCTGTGGCCCTGGGACTCTATTGATATCGATTGGCGTAGAGTCTCCAGTGCCGCCCGTCTGTCCCTGTTGGACGCCAACATGTCCTCCCTGTGTGATTGGCAAATGGAGTCTGTTGCCTGCTGTAGTAGCTCCATCTGCCTTTCAGGGGGGACAATGGAAGTGGCCACCCTCTCCATTGCTTGAGCCATCATCTCAACTGATGCTTCCTGTTGGGTTGCCATACCGTAAATGGATTGTTCCCATGTGGTATTGCCTGGTGGCGTATGGCCACCGCGTCGGCGGGCACCACACCGGTTTGGGGCAAGGCGATCTACGCCTTGCTGTGTCGGCACTGTTTGAGGCTGCAGAACTGCATTCCCCCTCTGATCTGCTGGCCCAGGAACAGGATCAGATGTTGTGGAGTGTGACCCTGCACCCGTAACCGCCAAAGGCTGACTAACCAACACTGACATCCCCATAGAGGGTTCTACCCCTGGTGCAGGTGGGTTGGACAGAATAGGAAACTATTGTTCCATGTATGTATTCCAGCCTAGATACCAAGGCTGAGCACCTCTCCCCTGCACCTCAAATTACTTATTATTCCTGATTTAACTACTTTGAATCATTACTATATACACTCAAAATATAGGTGTGCACGGTGATTATCAAACTTCTTGTTATTACGTTTCCCCCAAGGGTTGGTATCACTATATTGTTGCCTGCACCCAAAATCTAATATTATGTCATTCTCCACTATAAGTGGTCTAACAGACAAAGCAGCAACCACATTGGCTTTTTCTGATAAATAAGCTATCAGAATTTTGGGTCTGATTAAAGAAACAAGTAAAGAAACTCTCATAAATGAGAACCCAGACCGGTTGATTCAAAAACTTGAACGTCTGATTAGATGAGAAATTTCTCAAAAACTTCATGCAACTACATTAGCGCAATACTTTAAAACCAAGCGCATCCCTAGAGATCTAAGGGTATACCTTAGACCTACTTTATGCAAAGAAAACAAGGATTTTGTAACTAGGTGGGAGCACATCTTAAATAAATGTTCTTTGGATTTAATCCTACTAACAATTGAGGAATTAGCAAAATCAATTAACAATCTACAACAGGAAATAGATGAGGTAACAAAACAGTTATCCAAATTGAAAACAAAAACCGAATTGGAAAAAAATTTGGAGGACACTAATAGTAAACTTGAGGGATACAGAAAGGATATTGAACAAAGGAAAATCAGGAAATTCAGAAGGAATACATTGGACTACGCGAGAGATATTGTCTACACTTGGCAAGAGTTTTACTCTAGTAACAGGACTCCACAAAACCGACCACCTAGACAACCCCAGCAGCCAAATAACAGCGACAGCAGTGAAGTCACAAGTGGTGAATTGGAAGATAGACCTACGACAAGACCAACAAGAGAACAAGAAACTGGTGGTATAGAATCCATACAAGAACCTACAGCAGGAGCATCAACACATCATCCACAGATTCCTTTTTTAGGAGGCACAAGACAAGAAGAGGAAAGTAGAAAACTGCGACAAAAAAAGAAATAGACAGAAATTTGGTGATAAACATATCCTCCAAACCTCTTACTACGACCCAACTAGAGACATTAAATCTAGGAATCTCATTCATACCTACCAACCAAACCTCCTTTTTTGAGGAAGAAGTAAACCTGTTCAAACTAATACGAAAAATGGAACTGAAAGTCTTTTTTAACAACATTGAGGATAATTTACAACCAGTAAATGAACATAAATACTTGGAACTTAAAAACAAAAGTAACTTCCATCCACAAGTGAATCATCCACTAATTAATTTATTTAAACAAAAGACTACCAAGGATTTAAAACGTATTAAATATGAACCACCAAAAACCGGCAACATTCGTAAACATCAACTATTGGTGATTAAACAGTTAGCAGAGGATAATACTTTGACCTTAAAACAAGCCGACAAAGGCGGTGCCTTAGTGTTAATGGACACTCATTTATACAATACAGGATGTTTGAAACTTCTCAATGACATCAAGACCTACTTACCACTAGATGGTGACCCGATTTTGAACATTAAGGACCTTATCAAAAATGTAGTTGACAAAGCTATGGATATGGATTGGATAAGTGAGAAAACAGCTGATTTCCTTATACAGAAACATCCAGTGACCCCAGTGTTCTATGAGTTACCGAAGATACATAAAAACAAAGAAGATCCACCATTTCGACCAATAGTAGCTGGAACAGACAGCATATTTCAACCTCTTGCAATTTACCTGGACCCTGCATTACAACCTTCAATACAAAAAACCATGACCTACCTAAAGGATACCACTCACTTTCTGGGTATAATTAACACTTTAAACTTAGTGGAGGAAGAACTTATCTTGTTCACAATGGACGTCAATAGTATTTATACTTCAATCCCGCACAAAGATGGCATAGAAGCCATGGAATGGTTTTTACTTCGGCATTCAGATGTACATATACAAAAGGTTTTTGCAATTGAACTGATCAACATCATCCGCTATAATAATTACTTTAGATATAATGGCCAATATTACCTACAAATTTCTGGAACATCAATGGGCTCATCAGTGGCCCCATCGTATGCAAATATTTTAATGCACCAGTTTGAGCTCAAATTTGTATTAGAAAATCCACTATGGAGAGACAAGATCAAATGCTGGAGATGCTACATAGATGATATTTTTGGGATTTGGCATGGAACTGAAAGTGAACTTGTGAAATTCGCAGAATCTCTCAACAACTACAATGACAGAATCGGTTTTACCATGGAGATAGGAAGATCGGAGGTGAATTTTCTTGATGTCACAATTGAACGCTCAGGTACAACACTCAAGACAAAGATATATAGAAAACCGACAGATGTCAACAGTTGCCTTCATCATAGCAGCTTCCATCCTAAACATCTAAAAGAAAACTTACCTTACAGTCAACTACTAAGACTAAAGAGGATAACATCAGATCAATCTACTCTTCAGAATGAATATGATATCATGAAACAGAGATTCCTTGAAAGAGGGTACCCAACAGAGACGATGGAAAAAGCCATAGTCAGAACCAACTTACAAGAAAGACAAGACCTCCTCCAAGGGAATACAAAGAAGGAAAGCAAAATTCTAATACATACGTTAAAGTACTCAAGCCAAAGTTTCCAAGTCAAAAGGATCATCTACAAAAATTGGGATATCACACAGACAGATAATACTTTAAAAGAACTCTTTCCAGATCCCCCTATGATGGCATACAAACGGGGTGGAAACATCAGAGACCAACAGATTAAAGCAGAAAAACCAAAAAGAACAACACAGACCACTCATACGAAGCAGAAAAAAGGTACATTCGCCTGTTTACACTGCCAACATTGCAATAATATCATAAAAGGAGATCAAGTGAGACACCCCAACAGAAGCAAAAAATAAATTTGAGAGACTACGCAACATGTGATACCAGAAATGTGATTTATGCAATTTGTTGTCACTGTGGAAAATATTATGTTGGAAAAACTAACCGGAAAGTAAAAGAACGGTGGACAGAAAACATATCCTCCATAAGAACAAAAAATGTGAAGTCACCTGTCTACAGACATTATCGAGATGAAAAACATACCATTTCACAAATGAGAATGCTAGTTCTTGAAGTGGTCCACCCACTCTCAAGAGGAGGTGATCTCCAAAAAATCTTAGCCCAAAGAGAGTTGTATTGGATACAAAAACTAGACGCCATGTACCCCTTAGGGTTAAATGAGGAATACTATTTGGGTCCATTCTTGTGAGCTTGTATACTTATCTGGAAACACAGTCATGGTACCTCTTCTCTTATTTGTTGATTCCTTTGACCACCCCTGATTTTTAATACCATAGAGTTTTTTAATATAATTGATTTTCAATAAGTTCCCTAAATTGTAGCATGTCCAACTACACGTTGTTACCAAACAGGATGAAAACCCTTCAAATTCTGGGTTCAAATGGAATATAATAGACATATAAAATTATTACAAGTGTATACTTTGATTTTTAGAATGTACACCCATTCATGGGTCAGATTCATCTAGACAAACAGTTTTATTTGTGTTCTGATACCATTTTTTGAAAAATGCATGGGAGTCTCTTTTGTATTTAAGATGACTTATCTTATTTTGTTTTTATTACTTGCTCACCAAATTATTATTATTTTGTTGAATATTTATTCTATCTCACTAACAACACTTAGTTAGGTTGTGGACATACATTGCCCACTCTCCCACTGGTCACAGTGACATTTATTATGTGCAATAACACTTTTTTTCAACACTTTTTTTCAACTATTTCAAGCCTTGAGTACCACACAGAAACACTCATACACGATCATTTAGTGCATCTAGGGAGCGTCCATACATATACAGATTCATCTACAGACAAACGAGGCGGATTACCACCTTTTGCCTCCCAGTAGGAAAACATATTCTGCTTTCTAGCAGATGCTGCCATCTGACATACAGTACGATGGGAAAACAAACCTCAATTCACTCGCGACCATGTTTACACTTAAATCCAATCAGAATTGGAGCTCGCGACGTGACGTCATCACGCGCATGCGCGGGTGACGTCACTTGCGACTATAAATATACATACCACTCTTATCCGACATTCAGGTGCGGATGGAGAATGCCCATACTCTACCTCTTACCAGCAGTCACCTTCCTGTACTGTAAGTATCCTTTAAGGCTACCTTTTCTTAGGCGGTTTGACCTTTTCTTTATAATATAGCCATGCTATTTCTCTCTTTTAGAATACTACAACCAGTTCACACTGATGCCTTTAAAAGACTACTGGGGGTGTCCTACATGACATCGTGAAGTGAGTCTAGGTTTTATTCTACACTTCATAAATCACCACGGGTGCTTGGCATTTGTCACCATTGTAGTTCTTACATGTCTAAATAGCACAGGAACAGGATCTTGTTACACCATTCCGCACTTTTTTTCTTAATAGGCTACCAATCACACTCCGATTCTATTGATGGTATTGTCTACAAACTCAATAGGCTCCCAAGCATTTGGTGAATAAGTTCATCCTTTGTTACAAGACTAAATCTCTTAAACTAATGTTATTGGTTGAAAACATGCGATGATGCCATTTTTGGTACTCCTATCTAACTAATGCAGTACCTTGTTTTGGTTCAAAAGTATAAACATGAATACATATTATTAGATAATTAATTTATTACTTTTTTCTACAGAAATTGTATTGAATGTTAAGAATACAGAACACATTGCCCCTGATGAAGAGTGAAAATTGATACTCGAAACGCGTTGGGCCACATTAAATTGTGATTTATGATTTGTTGTTATAAAATGAATAAACGACTATTTGTTGGATAAACAGAAAAGTTGTCAAGAAATAATTGGATGATTTAAGAATAACTTTGTGAGCTAAACAAAGCAATGAAATTTATTTAAAAACTGTGAAAACTACTAGGTTACTGACTGTACCTATTAAAACTTCTATACAGGCTTTTAGCCTCTTGTTGATAGTGTGCAGGGGACGCGGGTTTCCTTAAATAGGAAACTATTGTTCCATGTATGTATTCCAGCCTAGATACCAAGGCTGAGCACCTCTCCCCTGCACCTCAAATTACTTATTATTCCTGATTTAACTACTTTGATTCATTACAATATACACTCAAAATATAGGTGTGCATGGTGATTATCAAACTTCTTGTCAGAACAGAACCCCTTCCAGAAACACTTACCTGCAACGCCACATAGGTCTCATCATCTGAATCAACACCTGAATAGAGGTCTGGGGAGGTGCACCCAGAGACACCCCTGGACAGAATCGTCTGCAGCAAGAGTGGGTTCTCAACCACCACCACACCACGTCCCTCACTGGTGGCCGGTTGTGCCTCAGGTTCTTCCTGGGTCTGCACCATCTCCTCAACCTCAACAGCATCAAGTGCGTCATCCCCTGCAAAAACATGAAAGACAAAAAATGAAACAGGCATTAGCACCATAGCACACAAATAGGCCTGACAAGCTACAGAACCAGTACATGATTTACACATGTCCCACATGACTATAACCCTCCCATGCATGCACTGTCACAGAGTTGGAAGGGGAGGCAAATGTCTGACACTGATGACACCAAGATGGAAGAGCGACACATTTGCTGCATGCTGGGTAGCACTGCCGTCACACATTGGCCTGTGAGTGGCATGTCCTATACACATAAATGACACATGCCATCACACAGATGGCATGTACCATAGCCATGGTACATTCCACAAGTACATCCATATGTCAGTGAATGAGTACTGTCACCCATCCATGTGAGATGGACATGAAGAGATGAAAAATGGCACATAATGTGAAAAGATATGCCATGTGCCACACACTGCAACACATCCAGTGTACAAAAATACAGTGATTGCAGGGCCATGTACACATCAATGGTTGTGCACTTCAACATGACAGGAAACAACTAGCATGTTCCACATTCAAACAGGCCCAAAAATATCATGTGATCAGGACAATACTCATTCAGCCTGAATGGTGAAATCATTCAACTACCAAGGTGACACATGTGGGCCAATGTGGGGTTCTTCAATGACAGAAGCATGTCACATATGTCACAATAGGGCTGAGGAATGTGTTGCAAAAGTGGGAGAATTGAAACAATCAGCCTGAAAGAACACTGAAAAATACAAACAATGTTGTTGCATGATGCCACCTCAAGGGCAACTGCCGTAATGTTGCGCTAAATTACTACTGTGGGCAGAAGGGATAGTGTCACACCCAAATTCACGGCTGCAGAATGTTTTAGATGAAGCACATGGGTGACCCATACTACTCAGTCACACACACCCTCACCTGCCACTCAATCAGAACCCATCACCCAAACAACATACACATGCATTACACACACACGCATGGGCACTCACCGGACAATGTGTCATAATAGGGTAGTTCTCCCACACCTCGGATCTGTTCCTCTTTGACAAAGGTCCCAGCAACAGACTCATGTTTAGTGAGTTCGTTGTCCTCTTGTGGAGACTCACCGCCAGTCACCAGAGTAGCGGCATGACTTGAGGCCAGCTTGTTCTTTGCTCTGCGTTTCAGGTCGTTCCACCTCTTGAAGCAATCATCAGCTAAGCGCCTCACAAATCCAAGGGCACTTATATGGTTGGCGATGGTCTGCCAGTGTGCCTTACCTTGACCAGGTGTGGTCTTGGAACCTGCAGTCACCACCATTTCATGGCTATGTTGCAACACATAGCTCACAAGTGGATTAAGTTCCAAATCATTGAAGCAAGGCTTTCTTGAGGTACCGGAGTGTGTAGCCATGGCTGGAGTCTCAGCCTGTAGTGCCAGAGCACCCTTCTTCCTCTTTTTAGAAGGTGGAGCGGAGCCAGAGTGGCTAACGCCACTCTGGTCAGTAGGGGCAGAATCACCGGTGGACTGGGTTGTTGGAGTGTGCGAATGCACATTGACCATAAGGCTTGGTGCAGGCATTGTCTGAAGTGTGATGTTGGCAGGGTGAACATCAGTATGATGGACCGACACTGTCCTGGCTGGGAAAGTCAGAGCTGGGGCGGATGGAGCTGCAGCTGCCCCTGCAGCCTCACCACCCTGCATACTTGGGGCAGCAGATGACATAGCTGCCCCAGATCCACGTGGCTTGGTGACAACTTGCACCGCCACACGTGGCCTAGACTTGCTGACCTGGAAGTCAGCCAGGGAGTCATCCTGTGCCAGGTCAGGTGCCACAATGGGCTGGTCCAACAGGGGCTGAGCTGGGATGGTCTCAGCCACGTTTCCCTCAACCATGGGGGGGGTTCATGGGTGTCCCTGATTGGTCCTCCACACATGGGGGTATGTTGGCACCCTGCAAACCCGGCCACGTCCCCTACCGTGCCCACCACGTCCACCTTTTGAAGGTCGGCCACCTTTGCCTCCCTTACCACTCGGTCGCCTCCCAACCATGGCACTGATGTTGTTGTGCGTATGGGAGGAGCAGTAAACTATTGTCCTGGGCAATTGGGGGTCAAAGGGGTAGGGTACTAGTGGAATTTCGTACCCTAGTGCTCTAACAAGGCTGTCTGTGACCCCTGGGGGAAGATGACGGGTCACTCAACGCACAGGCAGCCCAAAAACAAAAATAAACGTACACGCAACCCCTCGTAGACCACGTGCATGGAAAAATGAACTTGCACTACGCTGTGGCACCCAGAAACACAAAAATAAGCGTACGCGTGATACACGCAGCCTACAATGACCTCTGAAGGGGTACGCGACACACGGGGCAAGCACAGTTGCTAAGTTGCTAAGTACGTGTGGAACTCACTGTCTGCCTGGAAAAAGAATGTGAAAAATACGTGCACACCCCCACCAAAAAAAGAATTGTACGCTGGCTGAGGAGACAGGACAAAAGGAGAAGTGAACACTGTTTGAGGAAACAGGCCCAAAAAAAGCAGAAAAATGAAAGCTGTCAGAGGTAACAGGGAGTACGAACTTGAAACGCTGTGAAGTAATCGCGTGTGAACCGACAAGAAGTACAGAATCCACCCACTCGCTCTCCACAAAAAGCACGTGCAAGGAAATGGCGTCCTACATGTACCTTTTAAACCGGCTCACATGTATACGTCACTTACGCGTGTACGCGCCCTTTCCTGCAAATACACGCGCTGACACTCGGACGTGCAGCTTTTCCACGTGTGCTCTGTCATCACGTGCTATGAGGGAAACACCCGCGCACGTCACGTCACAGACGCGCTTACGCGCTAAGGGCCTTTGGTCCAATGAAATCGCGTACGTGTGCTGACACGCTTACGCGCTAAGGGCCTTTCCTCGAATTACACGCTGACGTGCAAGATTTTCACGTGCCAAATCACTCCGTATCAAGCTGGCCACGTGTTCACACACAGAAGACCACGCTGATGCCCAGAAGGCTGAATTACTGCCCCCCAGAACCCCGAGCACGCTCCCACCTGCTATCTGCTGCTGCCTGATTGCCTGCTGCCCACATGCCCTGCCATTTGCTGCCTGCACTTCAGCCAGGGGTGCTGTTGCTGTGAACACCCCTGCTGGAACAGAAGACTCCCGACTGGGATTCCATTGCTCCACAGCCCAGCCCCAGGACCCAGTTGCCCACCCACTCCTGCCTCTGGGGTTGCCATGTCCAGCACTACACCATCTGGCTGCACTGGCAACCCCCAGCCAGAGAGGCAGAGGGCCACCAGCTTCACTGCCACCGAAGTTGGTGTCCTGGTGGAGCAAGTCCTGGGGCAGTATGATGCCCTCTTCAGAAGGTTGCGCGCCGACAAGGAAGGACGGACCAGGATCTGGACGGACATCGTGACTGCCATCAACGCGGAGGTGGTGGCAGTCCGCGAATTCCATCATGTCAAGAAGCGCTGGGAGGACTTCAGGTCCAGGACCCTCAACAAGGCCCAGCGCCTCTTGAAGGCAGCGGATGCTAAGGGGCGCCGGGGCCACCTGTCGGAAGACCAAATGAGGGTCCTGGAAAGCGTATGCCCAGTGCTCCACGTCCAGGTCCTTGAGAGGCACACCCATCTGGAGTCGAGTGGTAAGTGTATATGCATACTGATTGGAAGTTGTGCGTGTGGTGGTGTGCCAGTAGTGTGCAGGTTGTCCATGTGGTTTTGTAGGGCCATGTATGGATGTGTATGTACATGGCCGTGAGGCTGACACATGCGAGTCCTTTCATGTGTGAGACACATGGATGGTGTATTTGTGGGTAAGCATGCAGCCCAAATGCAGATGTGTGAGCACACATGTTTGAATGACTGTGTATGTCAGTTGTCAAGGTTTTGGTGTCACACATGGATGTTGGTTCCAGCTGCATGTATCTGCACTGTGTACATGTGCATGTATGTGTATCTGACAAGTGTGCAACTGTCATGCAACATGGATGCATGTGAGACTGATATGTAGAAGACTGATTGCCAGATGTGACATGGATGCCGATCTCATCACTGCGACACTTGGTGGAGGTGTACACATGCATATAAGTGTGGTGGCGTGTGTACATGTCTAGTGCACTCCCTGTGTCTCATGTGATGTCTGGCTCACCTTTGCCTGCTCATGCTGTTTTATGTGTATGGATGGTGCTGGCTGTTGCGATATGGCTGTGGAATAGCTCATGTGTGTGATTTGAAATGACATGCGTGTTGGGGATTGTGATGCCATGTCAGAAATTTGACAATGACACTCGTGTGTAACTGTCATGTGTGTATGAGTCCATTGTACAGTGCCCTAATGCCTGTGTCCAATCTCTCCCTGTCTGCAGCGTTGACTGATGAAGAGGGCGGAGAGGGTACTGTGGAGCACAGCGGCAGGGATCGCACCGCCAGCCGGAGACGCAAGGCCCAGCTTCCCTCCCAGGTTGTCATCTCGTCGGGGAGTGAGGAGTCTGGTGCCGCGTCCCAGGTCGCAGCTGCCGAGGGGAGGTCCAAGAGGCAGAGGTCGGAGTTGGACTCCTCGGCAGCAGAAGGGGCAGCTGAGACTCCACATGGCCCGACGGAGGAAGATGGCACAGAGTCATCCAGGTTGGTGGGGGGTTTGGTGGAGGAGGAGGCCATGCAAGGGACAGAGACTGGGTCTGGAGGTGGGGATTCCACTGGTGCTAGTGGTGCAGTGCAGGGACAGGAGGCAGCACAGGCCGCCGCTGAGGTGCCTGTGTGTAATCCTGTTCCCTATCCTGTGACAGCATCATCTTGCACCAGCAGGGATACCTACGTCCAGACCCGTTTTCAGGCATGGGATGATCTTACGACAACTGGCCTTCCTCTGCCTGCGGACGTGGCTATCCGGGACCGGGTTGAGCCTGTCCTGGGTGGTGTGGGGTTGTGTCAATGGGCCATGCAAGGCGAAATGCAGTCTTTTCATGGGGAGACTGCATGTCGTCTCGAATGGCTCGTTGACCACGTCGACCTTCTGGGACAGGTCACCAGGGCCAGACTCCTCCGTTTGCTGGGCCTTGTTCTGACCCCCTCCTCAACTGAACCCCCTATGCGCCAGTCGTACTCCGTGCCATCTTCCCACCCATGTGTCACCTGGGTGCCCTGTGGAGCTGCCTCTGACCCTGCGGCCAGGCTGGTGTAGGACACATCCCTGCCACAGTCGGGAGTCGGACGTCCAGCAGGGGTGGCCACCTCAACAACTGCACCCCAGCCGGAGGAGGATGTGCAGGCAGCAAGAGCCAGGGCACGGGCATAGGCACAGCAGCAGCAGCAACAAGGTGGGAGCCATGATGGCTCGGGGCCTTCGTCATCGGAGGTGCAGGCATCGGCCAGAGGGCAGGAGGACCCAGGAAGGGAAGTGTCTTCCATGTGGCAGCGGTTAAGCCATGCCATAGATGCGGAGCTGCAGCAGGCAGAAGAGGCACGGCTCACAGTGGTCAGGGCGGAGAACTCCGTGCGGAGGGCCCTAAAGCAGGCCGATTGCCTCGAGGCAATTCGCAGGGAGTTGGAGGAGAACATGTCGTCATCCCTGCGAACCCTCTGGGCCATGGAAGAGGACCGCCTCCGGGACATTGAGCAGGAGTTCGATGATGCCCTGGCCCGGGACATCCAAAAGTGAGCCATCGGACTAGCCCGCTGCCCTTGTAAATAGTTAGATAGTGTTAGGTTTCCTTTGGTTTTTTCTTTATTTTGGTTGTGCTTGGACAATGCACCACGTTTGTGTATATAGTTTTTCATTAGGTAGTATTTTTGATAGGTTTCATTTCTTCAGTTGGGATCATGGACCCTGGATTATTCATCTGTATGTAGTTCACTATTGGATTCATCTCTTTTTTTTGGATTTCCTCATGGAGCAATGGTTTTCACTTTTGTTTTTCCCTTGGATTTGATTTGTTGGACTGTGACTTTGGAAACCTTTCCTTTGGATTATGATTTCTTGTTTTTCATTATTTTACGGACATGCAGCATTTCTTTTTTATTCCCATTGTTGTTTGTTTGATTTGAATTCCATTCATGTTGCTTTTAATACATTTCTTTCTTCATACTTTGATGTGTGGTATTATCTCATTGGTTTCATGCATGTCATGATATGGGTTTTCACATTCACTTGCAACCATTGTGCGTCTGTCACGGACATGTGTTCATTTACATACTTGCCCTTGGGGTTGTAACATGTAATTGCCTTTTCTATGTGGGTGGATGCAATACTTGGTTGGGTCTTTGGGCTGGGGAGGCTGGCCATAAGGGCCATGATTGAGGATCGTCATGACCTGAGGGCACGGGGACATGAGTGGGGGCCTGCTGGCAGGTGCCCTGCACTGCTGGGGTGTGGGGGTGCTAGGGGACATAAGTGGGACATGAGTGGGGGCCTGCTGGCAGGTGCCCTGCACTGCTGGGGGGTGGGGGTGCAAGGGGACATGAGTGGGACATGAGTGGGGGCCTGCTGGCAGGTGCCCCTCAGTGCTGGGGGTGGGTGTGCAAGGGGACATGAGTGGGGGCCTGCTGGCAGGTGCCCCTCAGTGCTGGGGGGTAGGTGTGCAAGGGGACATGAATGGGACATGAGTGGGGGTCTGCTGGAAGGTACCCTGCACTGCTGGGGGATAGGGGTGCAAGGGGACATGGGTGGGACATGAGTGGGGCCTGCTGACAGGTGCCCCTCAGTGCTGGGGGGTGGGGGTGCAAGAGAATATGAGTGGGGGCCTGCTGGCAGGTGCCCTGCACTGCTCGGGGTCGGGGGTACAAGGGGACATGAGTGTGGGCCTGCTGGCAGGTGCCCCTCAGTGCTGGGGGGTGGGGGTGTAAGAGGACATGAGTGCGGGCCTGCTGGCAGGTGCCCAGCACTGCTGGGGGTGGGGGTGCAAGGGGACATGAGTGGGGGCCTGCTGGCAGGTGCCCTGCACTCCTGGGGGTGGGGGTGCAAGGGGACATGAGTGGGACATGAGTGGGGGCCTGCTGGCAGGTGCCCCTCAGTGCTGGGGGGTGGGTGTGCAAGGGGACATGAGTGGGACATGAGTGGGGGCCTGCTGGCAGGTGGCCTGCACTGCTGTGGGGTGGGGGTCCAAGGGGACATGAGTGGGGGCCTGCTGGCAGGTGCCCCTCAGTGCTGGGGGGTGGGTGGCCAAGGGGACATGAGTGGGACATGAGTGGGGGCCTGCTGGCAGGTGCCCTACACTGCTGGGAGGTGGGGGTGCAAGAGGACATGAGTGGGGGCATGCTAGCTGGTGCACTGCACTGCTGGGGGGTGGGTGTGCAAGGGGACATGAGTGGGGGCCTGCTGGCAGGTGCCCTGTACTGCTGGGGGGTGGGTGTGCAAGGGGACATGAGTGGGGGCCTGCTGGCAGGTGCCCTGCACTGCTGGGGCGTGGGGGTGCTAGGGGACATGAGTGGGACATGAGTGGGGGCCTGCTGGCAGGTGCCCCTCAGTGCTGGGGGTGAGTGTGCAAGGGGACATGAGTGGGGGCCTGCTGGCAGGTGCCCCTCAGTGCTGGGGGGTAGGTGTGCAAGGGGACATGAGTGGGACATGAGTGGGGGCCTGCTGGAAGGTACCCTGCACTGCTGGGGGGTAGGGGTGCAAGGGGACATGGGTGGGACATGAGTTGGGGCCTGCTGACAGGTGCCACTCAGTGCTGGGGGGTGGGGGTGCAAGGGAATATGAGTGGGGGCCTGCTGGCAGGTGCCCTCCACTTCTCGGGGTCGGGGTGCAAGGGGACATGAGTGGGGGCCTGCTGGCAGGTGCCCCTCAGTGCTGGGGGGTGGGGGTGCAAGAGGACATGAGTGGGGGCCTGCTGGCAGGTGCCCTGCACTGCTGGGGGGTGGGAGTGCAAGGGGACATGAGTGGGGGCCTGCTGACAGGTGTCCTGCACTGCTGGGGGTAGGGGTGCAAGGGGACATGAGTGGGACATGAGTCGGGGCCTGCTGGCAGGTGCCCCTCAGTGCTGGGGGGTGGATGTGCAAGGGGACATGAGTGGGACATGAGTGGGGGCCTGCTGGCAGGTGCCCTGCACTGCTGGGGGGTGGGGGTGCAAGGGGACATGAGTGGGACATGAGTGGGGGCCTGCTGGCAGGTGCCCCTCAGTGCTGGGGGGTGGGTGGGCAAGGGGACATGAGTGGGACATGAGTGGGGGCCTGCTGGCAGGTGCCCTGCACTGCTGGGGGGTGGGGTGCAAGGGGACATGAGTGGGGGCCTGCTGGCTGGTGCCCTGCACTTCTGGGGGGTGGGTGTGCAAGGGGACATGAGTGGGGGCCTGCTGGCAGGTGCCCTGCATTGCTGGGGGGTGGGTGTGCAAGGGGACATGAGTGGGGGCCTGCTGGCAGGTGCCCTGCACAGCTGGGGGTGGGGGTGCAAGGGTACATGAGTGGGGGCCTGCTGGCAGGTGCCCTGCACTGCTGGGGGGTGGGAGTGCAAGGGGACATGAGTGTGACATGAGTGGGGGCCTGCTGGCAGGTGCCCTGCACTGCTGGGGGGTGGGGGTGCAAGGGGACATGAGTGGGACATGAGTGGGGGCCTGCTGGCAGATGCCCTGCACTGCTGGGGGTCGGGGGTGCAAGGAGACATGAGTGGGGGCCTGCTGGCAGGTGCCCTGCACTGCTGGGGGTGGGGGTGCAAGGGGACATGAGTGGGACATGTGTGGGGGCCTGTTGGCAGGTGCCCTGCACTGCTGGGGGGTGGGGGTGCAAGGGGACATGAGTGGGGGCCTGCTGGCAGGTGCCCTGCACTGCTGGGGGGTGGGGGTGCAAGGGGACATGAGTGGGACATGAGTGGGGGCCTGCTGGCAGGTGCCCTGCACTGCTGGGGGGTGGGGGTGCAAGGGGACATGAGTGGGACATGAGTGGGGGCCTGCTGGCAGGTTCCCTGCACTGCTGGGGGGTGGGGGTGCAAGGGAACATGAGTGGGACATGAGTGGGGGGCTGCTGGCAGGTGCCCTGCACTGCAGGGGGTGTGGGTGCAAGGGGACATGATTGGGGGCCTGCTGGCAGGTGCCCTGCACTGCTGGGGGGTGGGGGTGCAAGGGGACATGAGTGGGGGCCTGCTGTCATGTGCCCTGCACTGCTGGAAAGTGGGGGTGCAAGGGGACATGAGTGGGACATGAGTGGGGGCCTGCTGGCAGGTGCCCTGCACTGCTGGGGGGTGGGGGTGCAAGGGGACATGAGTGGGACATGAGTGGGGGCCTGCTGGCAGGTTCCCTGCACTGCTGGGGGGTGGGGGTGCAAGGGAACATGAGTGGGACATGAGTGGGGGGCTGCTGGCAGGTGCCCTGCACTGCAGGGGGTGTGGGTGCAAGGGGACATGATTGGGGGCCTGCTGGCAGGTGCCCTGCACTGCTGGGGGGTGGGGGTGCAAGGGGACATGAGTGGGACACGAGTGAGGGCCTGCTGGCGGGTGCCCCTCAGTGCTGGGGGGTGGGGGTGCAAGGGGACATGAGTGGGGGCCTGCTGTCATGTGCCCTGCACTGCTGGGGAGTGGGGGTGCAAGGGGACATGAGTGGGGGCCTGCTGGCAGGTGCCCCTCTGTGCTGGGGGGTAGGGGTGCAAGGGGACATGAGTGGGGGCCTGCAGGCAGGTGCCCTGCACTGCTGGGGGGGTGGGGGTGCAAGGGGACATGCGTGGGGGCCTGCTGGCAGGTGCCCTGCACTGCTGGGGGGTGGGGGTGCAAGGGGACATGAGTGGGACATGAGTGGGGGCCTGCTGGCATGTGCCCCTCATTGTTGGGGGGTGGGTGTGCAAGGGGACATGAGTGGGGGCATGCTGGCAGGTGCCCTGCACTGCTGGGGGGTTGGGGGTGCAAGGGGACATGAGTGGGGGCCTGCTGGCAGGTGCCCCTCAGTGCTGGGGGGTGGGTGTGCAAGGGGACATGAGTGGGACATGAGTGGGGGCCTGCTGGCAGGTGTCCTGCACTGCTGGGGGTGGGGGTGCAAGGGGACATGAGTGGGGGCCTGCTGGCAGGTGCCCTGCACTGCTGGGGGGTGGGGGTGCAAGGGGACATGAGTGGGACATGAGTGAGGGCCTGCTGGCAGGTGCCCTGCACTGCTGGGGGGTGGGGGTGCAAGGGGACATGAGTGGGGGCCTGCTGGCAGGTGCCCTTCACTGCTGGGGGGTGGGGGTGCAAGGGGACATGAGTGGGACATGAGTGGGGGCCTGCTGGCAGGTTCCCTGCACTGCTGGGGGGTGGGGGTGCAAGGGAACATGAGTGGGACATGAGTGGGGGGCTGCTGGCAGGTGCCCTGCACTGCAGGGGGTGTGGGTGCAATGTGACATGATTGGGAGCCTGCTGGCAGGTGCCCTGCACTGCTGGGCGGTGGGGGTGCAAGGGGACATGAGTGGGACATGAGTGAGGGCCTGCTGGTGGGTGCCCCTCAGTGCTGGGGGGTGGGGGTGCAAGGGGACATGAGTGGGGGCCTGCTGTCAGGTGCCCTGCACTGCTGGGGAGTGGGGGTGCAAGGGGACAAGAGTGGGGGCCTGCTGGCAGGTGCCCCTCTGTGCTGGGGGGTAGGGGTGCAAGGGAACATGAGTGGGGGCCTGCGGGCAGGTGCCCTGCACTGCTGGGGGGTGGGGGTGCAAGGGGACATGAGTGGGGGCCTGCTGGCAGGTGCCCTGCACTGCTGGGGGGTGGGGGTGCAAGGGGACATGAGTGGGACATGAGTGGGGGCATGCTGGCAGGTGCCCCTCATTGTTGGGGGGTGGGTGTGCAAGGGGACATGAGTGGGGGCCTGCTGGCAGGTGCCCTGCACTGCTGGTGGGTTGGGGGTGCAAGGGGACATGAGTGGGGGCCTGCTGGCAGGTGCCCCTCAGTGCTGGGGGTTGGGTGTGCAAGGGGACATGAGTGGGACATGAGTGGGGGCCTGCTGGCAGGTGTCCTGCACTGCTGGGGGGTGGGGGTGCAAGGGGACATGAGTGGGGGCCTGCTGCCAGGTGCCCTGCACTGCTGGGGGGTGGGTGTGCAAGGGGACATGAGTGGGGGCCTGCTGGCAGGTGACCTGCACTGCTGGGGGTGGGGGTGCAAGGGTACATGAGTGGGGGCCTGCTGGTAGGTGCCCTGCACTGCTGGGGGGTGGGAGTGCAAGGGGAAATGAGTGCGACATGAGTGGGGGCCTGCTAGCAGGTGCCCCGCACTGCTGGGGGGTGGGGGTGCTAGGGGACATGAGTGGGACATGAGTGGGGGCCTGCTGGCAGATGCCCTGCACTGCTGGGGGTCGGGGGTGCAAGGGGACATGAGTGGGGGCCTGCTGGCAGGTGCCCTGCACTGCTGGGGGATGGGGGTGCAAGGGGACATGAGTGGGGGCCTGCTGGCAGGTGCCCTGCACTGCTGGGGGGTGGGGGTACAAGGGGACATGAGTGGGGGCCTGCCTGCAGGTGCCCTGCACTGCTGGGGATGGGGGTGCAAGGGGACATGAGTGGGACATGTGTGGGGGCCTGCTGGCAGGTGCCCTGCAGTGCTGGGGGTTGGGGGTGCAAGGGGACATGAGTGGGACATGAGTGGGGGCCTGCTGGCAGGTGCCCCTCAGTGTTGGGGGGTGGGTGAGCAAGGGGACATGAGTGGGGGCCTGCTGGCACGTGCCCTGCACTGCTGGGGGGTGGGTGTGCAAGGGGACATGAGTGGGGGCCTGCTGGCAGGTGACCTGCACTGCTGGGGGTGGGGGTGCAAGGGTACATGAGTGGGGGCCTGCTGGCAGATGCCCTGCACTGCTGGGGGGTTGGGGGTGCAAGGGGACATGAGTGGGGGCCTGCTGGCAGGTGCCCCTCAGTGCTGGGGGGTGGGTGTGCAAGGGGACATGAGTGGGACATGAGTGGGGGCCTGCTGGCAGGTGTCCTGCACTGCTGGGGGTGGGGGTGCAAGGGAACATGAGTGGGGGCCTGCTGGCAGGTGCCCTTCACTGCTGGGGGGTGGGGGTGCAAGGGGACATGAGTGGGGGCCTGCTGGCAGGTTCCCTGCACTGCTGGGGGGTGGGGGTGCAAGGGAACATGAGTGGGACATGAGTGGGGGGCTGCTGGCAGGTGCCCTGCACTGCAGGGGGTGTGGGTGCAAGGTGACATGATTGGGGGCCTGCTGGCAGGTGCCCTGCACTGCTCGGGCTGGGGGTGCAAGGGGACATGAGTGGGACATGAGTGAGGGCCTGCTGGTGGGTGCCCCTCAGTGCTGGGGGGTGGAGGTGCAAGGGGACATGAGTGGGGGCCTGCTGTCAGGTGCCCTGCACTGCTGGGGAGTGGGGGTGCAAGGGGACATGAGTGGGGGCCTGCTGGCAGGTGCCCCTCTGTGCAGGGGGGTAGGTGTGCAAGGGAACATGAGTGGGGGCCTGCGGGCAGGTGCCCCTCAGTGCTGGGGGTTGGGTGTGCAAGGGGACATGAGTGGGACATGAGTGGGGGCATGCTGGCAGGTGCCCCTCATTGTTGGGGGGTGGGTGTGCAAGGGGACATGAGTGGGGGCCTGCTGGCAGGTGCCCTGCACTGCTGGTGGGTTGGGGGTGCAAGGGGACATGAGTGGGGGCCTGCTGGCAGGTGCCCCTCAGTGCTGGGGGTTGGGTGTGCAAGGGGACATGAGTGGGACATGAGTGGGGGCCTGCTGGCAGGTGTCCTGCACTGCTGGGGGGTGGGGGTGCAAGGGGACATGAGTAGGGGCCTGCTGGCAGGTGCCCTGCACTGCTGGGGGGTGGGTGTGCAAGGGGACATGAGTGGGGGCCTGCTGGCAGGTGCCCTGCACTGCTGGGGGGTGGGAGTGCAAGGGGAAATGAGTGCGACATGAGTGGGGGCCTGCTAGCAGGTGCCCCGCACTGCTGGGGGGTGGGGGTGCAAGGGGACATGAGTGGGACATGAGTGGGGGCCTGCTGGCAGATTCCCTGCACTGCTGGGGGTCGGGGGTGCAAGGGGACATGAGTGGGGGCCTGCTGGCAGGTGCCCTGCACTGCTGGGGGATGGGGGTGCAAGGGGACATGAGTAGGGGCCTGCTGGCAGGTGCCCTGCACTGCTGGGGGGTGGGGGTACAAGGGGACATGAGTGGGGGCCTGCCTGCAGGTGCCCTGCACTGCTGGGGGTGGGGGTGCAAGGGGACATGAGTGGGACATGTGTGGGGGCCTGCTGGCAGGTGCCCTGCAGTGCTGGGGGGTGGGGGTGCAAGGGGACATGAGTGGGACATGAGTGGGGGCCTGCTGGCAGGTGCCCCTCAGTGTTGGGGGGTGGGTGAGCAAGGGGACATGAGTGGGGGCCTGCTGGCAGGTGCCCTGCACTGCTGGGGGGTGGGTGTGCAAGGGGACATGAGTGGGGGCCTGCTGGCAGGTGACCTGCACTGCTGGGGGTGGGGGTGCAAGGGTACATGAGTGGGGGCCTGCTGGCAGGTGCCCTGCACTGCTGGGGGGTGGGAGTGCAAGGGGAAATGAGTGCGACATGAGTGGGGGCCTGCTAGCAGGTGCCCCGCACTGCTGGGGGGTGGGGGTGCAAGGGGACATGAGTGGGACATGAGTGGGGGCCTGCTGGCAGATGCCCTGCACTGCTGGGGGTCGGGGGTGCAAGGGGACATGAGTGGGGGCCTGCTGGCAGGTGCCCTGCACTGCTGGGGGATGGGGGTGCAAGGGGACATGAGTGGGGGCCTGCTGGCAGGTGCCCTGCACTGCTGGGGGGTGGGGGTACAAGGGGACATGAGTGGGGGCCTGCCTGCAGGTGCCCTGCACTGCTGGGGGTGGGGGTGCAAGGGGACATGAGTGGGACATGTGTTGGGGCCTGCTGGCAGGTGCCCTGCAGTGCTGGGGGGTGGGGGTGCAAGGGGACATGAGTGGGGGCCTGCTGGCAGGTGCCCTGCACTGCTGGGGGGTGGGGGTGCAAGGGGACATGAGTGGGACATGAGTGGGGGCCTGCTGGCAGGTGCCCTGCACTGCTGGGGGGTGGGGGTGTAGGGGACATGAGTGGGGGCCTGATGGCAGGTGCCCTGCACTGCTGGGGTGGGGGTGCAAGGGGACATGAGTGGGACATGAATGGGGGCCTGCTGGCAGGTTCCCTGCACTGCTGGGGGGTGGGGGTGCAAGGGAACATGAGTGGGACTTGAGTGGGGGCCTGCTGGCAGGTGCCCTGCACTGCAGGGGGTGGGGGTGCCAGGGGACATGATTGGGGGCCTGCTGGCAGGTGCCCTGCACTGCTGGGGGGTTGGGGTGTAAGGGGACATGAGTGGGACATGAGTGATGGCCTGCTGGCGGGTGCCCCTCAGTGCTGGGGGGTGGGGGTGCAAGGGGACATGAGTGGGGGCCTGCTGTCAGGTGCCCTGCACTGCTGGGGAGTGGGGGTACAAGGGGACATGAGTGGGGGCCTGCTGGCAGGTGCCCCTCTGTGCTGGGGGGTAGGGGTGCAAGGGGACATGAGTGGGGGCCTGCGGGCAGGTGCCCTGCACTGCTGGGGGGTGGGGGTGCAAGGGGACATGAGTGGGGGCCTGCTGGCAGGTGCCCTGCACTGCTGGGGGGTGTGGGTGCAAGGGGACATGAGTGGAGGCCTGCTGGCAGGTGCCCCTCAGTGTTGGGGGGTGGGTGTGCAAGGGGACATGAGTGGGGGCCTGCTGGCAGGTGCCCTGCACTGCTGGGGGGTTGGGGGTGCAAGGGGACATGAGTGGGGGCCTGCTGGCAGGTGCCCCTCAGTGCTGGGGGGTGGGTGTGCAAGGGGACATGAGTGGGACATGAGTGGGGGCCTGCGGCAGGTGTCCTGCACTGCTGGGGGTGGGGGTGCAAGGGGACATGAGTGGGGTCTTGCTGGCAGGTGCCCTGCACTGCTGGGGGTTGGGGGTGCAAGGGGACATGAGTGGGACATGAGTGGGGGCCTGCTGGCAGGTGCCCTGCACTGCTGGGGGGTGGGGATGCAAGGGGACATGAGTGGGACATGAGTGGGGGCCTTCTGGCAGGTGCCCTGCACTGCTGGGGGGTGGGGGTACTGGGGGACATCTGTGGGGGCCTGCTGGCAGGTGCCCTGCACTGCTGGGGGGTCGGGGTGCTGGGAGACATTTGTTGGTGATCATATTGCAACATGACATGTGGCTGGTAGGGGGGCATGCCCATGGTTGATGTGCTGCCTGCGGGACATGACCAGGGTTGCGGGCTAGTCCCCTGTGGTGTGGGCTGCCTGCAGGGGCCCTGGAGGGGGTAGAGGGGACACCTGGGAGGACCCACACTGCCAATTCACGTGTAGGACTCCCAGCGCACCCCCCGCCCTGACAGCAAATTCACATGTGAAAGTTCATGCGCACCCCTAAAATACACGTACCCAGGCCAATCGTGTGTGAAACTTCCCGCGCACCCCTGAAATACACGTACCAAGCCCAATCGCGTGTGAAACTTCCCGCACACCCCTGAAATACCCCTACCCAGGCCCAATCGTGTGTGAAACTTCCCGCGCACCCCTGAAATACACGTACCCAGGCCAATCGCGTGTGAAACTTCCCGCGCACCCCTGAAATACACGTACCCAGCCCAATCGCGTGTGAAACTTCCAGCGCACCCCTGAAATACACGTACGCAGGCCAATCGCATGTGAAACTTCCCGCGCACCCCTGAAATACACGTACCAAGCCCAATCGCGTGTGAAACTTCCCGCACACCCCCGAAATACACGTACCCAGGCCAATCGCGTGTGAAACTTCCCACGCACCCCTGAAATACACTTACCAAGCCCAATCGCGTGTGAAACTTCCCGTGCACCCCTGAAATACCCGTACCCAGGCCCAATCGTGTGTGAAACTTCCCGCGCACCCCCGAAATACACGTACACAGGCCAATCGCGTTTGAAACTTCCCGTGAACCCCTGAAATACACATACCCAGGCCAATCCCGTGTGAAACTTCCTGGGCACCCCTGAAATACACATACCCAGGCCATTCACGTGTGAAACTTCCCACGCACCCCTGAAATACACGTACCCAGCCCAATTGCGTGTGAAACTTCCCGCGCACCCCCGTAATACACATACCCCACTCGCACAGGCCCTTTCGCATGTGAAACTTCACGTGCACCCCAGTAATACACATTCCCCGCTTGGCGTTTGCTGTTTGGCAGCCCTGTAAACTGGTCCAGGGTTAGCGCAGCCCTTTGCGCTGAATTAGGAATTTTGATGGCTTTTCCTTGCGCGAGGGCGTTCTTGGGGGCGTAACTGGCGCTGCTGCAGGGTCGCTGCGCCACTCTACGCCACGGCTGGTTTTGGAGGCTAAAATCAATGAATACGCTGTGCGCGGGAATCGATTTTAGCGCACACGGCTGGCGCAGACATTCGCACGCGCACACTGTGCACCAGGCGTGTGCCCCACTTTTGTACGAAATTCTATGAATTACCCTGGAAATCTTTAGGTCTTGTTCATGCGCCGGATTATATGTACATTTTGGGATCCATATTTTGCTGGCGTTTCTCAAATTCCCTCCCCCTTTGGCATGATCCCATGGGCTGCACCCTGGAAACAGCAACCCATTCTCCTGTGGGATCTACGTAACACTCAAGGCAATTCTCAATGTCTGGAGGAGGTGCCCAAAGGGTTCTTGGTGGGCCTATGCGATGATCATCTTGGGTATTGGCTCCATCTTGGGTATTGGTTTTATGTCTACCTCATCTGTTTGTGTGTTTTCAAGTCTCTGAGGAGAAGTGGCCTTCTCTATTTTTTCTGCAAGCATTTTATACCATATCCAAGAGACACACAATAGGCTCTTATTACTTGATAGATGCACCAAATGAGGATTAAGAAGATCAAAATTGGTAAAATTATTCAATAGATGTTTGTCAACCAGTTGAAAATGTGTGTCAACTAGATACTTTCACTTTTAATCCTCCCCTCATCTCCCATTTCAATGTTTAAAGTATGCAAGACTTTTATTGCGATAGTGAGGGGCCCATTACCTTTGTTTTGGGAGGTAGGTGCAACAGGAACTACCGATTTTCCTGCAAACACCTCCGTCCATGGGTTTGAGGAGCTCGAGGAACATGCTATTTTGAAGTGCCATAATACGAATCGCCCTCAGTTCTTCTCTTATGGCATTGCGTCTGCGTTCAGCCATGTTTGATAGCTGGACCAGGTCCAGCATGTTATCTGCAACCACTTTACCTTAATGGTTGCTTGTATTCCAGGAGCAGTGAGTGAGGCAAAGAATGTCTCAGTCTTGGTGAATAGTCTGTATTGAGTTGGAATGTGTTCTGGGGCTTTGTATGCTTCCTTGTTGAGGTAATTGGACCTCTTCATGTGATTTAAATGTGTGAGTCATTCTGTCTTTGGACTGCTGGGGGCACACTAGGGACCAAGTCTTCTTGGGAATTGATAAAGGCTAAGCAGGGATAAAAATTACTGGGGCGTTCAATTATATGAGGGAGCACACCCCATTCCACGATTATGGTAGATGGAAGTAAGTATTGGGTTCACATTGCCAGAAGAGATCCATGATAGTAACTGTGCCGTCTTGTAATGCTGGTATTGTGATGGTTTGATTGCATCCTTTATTTTGACCCACTGGCACATTTTCCTTTGCCTTTTAGCTGAGGTTGTTTGTGTCATCATCTGCTTCTCGATGGAGCTCTGTTGCTGTGCTGGTGTCTTTTCTGATGTCTGAGATGTGGATGCAGGTTTTGCAATGCTTTTGTTTCACTGCGATAGGAGTAGCTTGGACAATTTCTAAGGGTCTACATACTTGGGCTGGCGTCATTTGAGATTGTGCTGTCATGTGTAGACTTTGTCCCCGGGATGCAGTTGGCTTGATGATGCTGCTTCAGTGTCATATTAGGGCCCAGTGCTGTTTCTTTGTAATTACCTGATGAGATAAACTTGTGCACCTGTTGAAAGATTCCTAAGGTTTATATTAAATTCTGGCTCAAGAATTTCTGTGCTCCTGTGAGCATCTGTCAGTGTTTGCGTTGGAGTGACAGGTGTGTGCATCCACCTACCTGTGACCCCCTCATCCAGTGACTATTGGTGGTCTTTGCTTAGCTGGATGTACAAACTGAACAGGGCCAGGGGTAAGCAATAGAGCCAGATTTTTTTCATCTTGGCACACATCATAGCTAGTTTGTTTTTCAGCAGTTAGTTTAATCTCCCAACACATGTGTTGGCCTTGTGGGTGATATGCTGTGCATAGCTTGTGTTTGATGCCCAGTAATTTAGTTATCTCTTTGAGGAATTTGTTTGCAAAATGAGTACCGTTGTTGGACCTCAGGACACTGCATATTCCCCACCTTGGAAAGACCTTCCATACCATAAAATTGGCGTCATATTTTGCATAAGTGTTTATACAACAACCAGCCTCAATCCAACGGAAAAATGGACATAGAACCGCAATCATATACCTATATGTACTGCACCTGTTCACCATGTTGATAAAGTCAACATGCAATTCTTTGAATAGTCCTTTTGGACGGAGCAATGTTGCTCGTACGGTCTTCATGGTGTAATCAGGGAGAAACATGTGCCACATTGTGCAGTTGGACACAAATGTATCCACTTGTTCTGAGAGGTTTGGAACGAACCAGACATTGCTGCGGTCGGCAGTGATGTGCTGATTAGGTGCATGTGTTGGGTAATTGGGCTGTTCCAGTTCAATGTTTAACAATTCTAGAGACATTACTATTTTACCTGTGTGGTACTGTCTCCACAACATATCTGTGGGTGACAATGTAAATTCATTTTCACCCATAGTGCTTTTTGTCCTGCTGGCAAATCTTCTTGCTGTTCTACAATCTGTGTCAGAGACACAAAACTGTATAAATCTGGTAACTGTTCCTGTTGCACTGTTATGACAGGCGTGTTGTTCTCCATCGGAAAGGGCATGTATGCTACCTGTTTGCCGGCTGCGTCACAGCTGCGTTTCAATGCAAAATTACATCTTTTCTTTTTGTGTCCACTGCACACTTCACAATTTCTAAATGTAGAGAACATTTTAATGCATCTATTAAAATGACTAACAGTCCAGCATGCTAGGCGGATGATCCATCAGGTCTCCTGGAGCCTCTTATTTTCCATCTCGATAATACTGAATGAACAGCGAATGTCACATATGCTGAATCTGTGTATATAGTGACATCTTCGTCCGATGACCCTTCAAGTGCTTCTATAAGTGCGATGGGTTCTGTTACTCGTGCTGACATGTGTGAGGATAATCTCTTCTGAATCACTATTTGATATTTTTCTTCATGATACTTTGCATTTCTCAATACTGCTGCACCTGTATGTCTCTGACCACCCTCCTGATTTATGGTTGCTGAACTGTCTACACATAGTACTTCTCCTATGTCAAGTGCATCCTCACCTACTCTGTTCCTGTCTTCTGATTACCCCTTGTACACTGCACAGTCATGTACCTGATCTTATGGCTCTACGGGCTGTGCTACAAATGTTGCTGGGTTTACAATGTGCCTTCTCACTATCTTGATGGCTTGGTTGGACAATATCATCTCATATCCAGATGTTCTTTGGGTTGTGAGGGTGGATTGTATTCTCTCTAGTATGGTGAAAAATGCATGTTCAACATACAGCATTATGGGGCAGCCCATGGTGATCATAGCAGATTTCTGAATTGCAAATGTGACAACTGCTAGAGCCTGTTCACCTGGAAAATGTCCCTGCGTGTCTGGGTCTAAAAACTCATTGTAGTAGGCTAGTGGTTTGTGTTTCCGTGGTGATTTCTGTATGAGTACTGCTGTCATCACCTGTCCATTTTGTATGTGAAAACAGACCTGTTTGTTATAGTCTGGTATTGCTAATACTGGGGCATTGCTGATGGCCTTCATTTGGTAATCAAAGCACTCTGTCATTTAGTCTGTTTATTGAAGGGGATCTTTCTTTTTCTGGGCACCTTGGAGTGCTTGCAGTAAGGGCCTGATATATTGGCAGTATTCAAAAATCCATGTTCTACAATAATTACATAGCCCTAGGAACTGCTGCCATTTCTGTCACTGACTTGGGTTGTGGTGTGTTTTTGCCTGCTGTCGCTCTGGCTGGAGTAACCCACCTCCCTGCTGATGAGCGTATCTGTCCTAGGTACAATATCTCCTTTTGGCAATATTGCAATTTCTCTTGATCTACTGTGTATCCTTCATCCATGAGGAGTTGCAGGTGCTTGATAGTGTTCTATATGCACTATTCTTCTGTGGTGCTGCATACTAATAGATCATCTTCATATTATAGTATTGTGCTTGGCATCTGTATGTTTCCCAGGTCCATCTGCAGGGCCCTGTTGAAGACACTAGAGGACTCACAGTACCCTTGTGGTAAACATGTGTGCTGGTACCTCTGGCCGTGGAAGGAGAATGTGCTAAGGTATAGATTAATTGGGGTGCAAGGGCACAGAAAAAAAAACATGTTTGAGGTTGATTACAGTGAAGTATGTCATGTCTGCAGGGATGTTGCAGAGTATTGAAGCTGAGTTAATCCCTAATGGATACTCTGCTTCCACTATATTGTATGAACCTCCACGATGACCCTTTTGCTTTCTTCACTGGGTATATCGCTGTGTTGCATGTTGAGGTGGAAGGTTCTATGATGCCCTGCTCAATCAGTGCTGTAATTGTTTCACATATTCCCTCATCTGTTTCTCTGGATAGTGGGTATTATTTCACTCGTGGAAGTATTTCTCCTAGTTTGAGTTTGATTCTTACTGCTCCTGTGCTATTGAGCTTGGGGCCCTTTAGGAACGTGCATGCAATAGATGGGTTCACACAGAATAACAAAAAAAGGTGACACAGTCTTTCCTGAATTCAAGGATGATCGTGAGGTGCAGGGGAGTGTAATGCTACCCTGACACTAGGGTTCAATAATCTGAAGAACATGATGAAACAGTGTCCACGGGCTGTGGAAATCTCGCGTCCCCTCCACACTGAGAGGTCGATTCATGGAGAAAACGTGCGCCGAAAATCCCAGCGCAAGCGGGCGCAAGGTAGCGCAAGCGTGACAAAACGCAGCGCACGCGTGCGATTCAAGGAAGACGCTGCGCGTGTTTCCCGCTGTCCGTGCGCCCAATCCTGCCATGGCGCACGCAGACACACACGGTGTGCACTACGCGCACAGCAAAAGCGCACTTAGCGCGGCGCACACAACCAAAGTGGGCGGAACAGTGGGCGTAACACGCGGAATGGGGAATAACGTGTGAAAAAGAAGGCGTAACTGGGGAAGTACTGCAGGGAACTACACGGAACGCCCACACGCACGCCAAAACCCCGTATTCATGGATTCGAATACGGGAAACCCGCGCACGGCAAAATACGCACATAGGCGTTAACGCGTCCGCCACACGAAGGCAGGCGGAACCGTCCCCGCGCACAGTATAAAAGTGCGCTCAAACAACAAACACGTATATACAGCTACGATTAATGCCCCATTTGTCGCAGCACTAATCGTGGGACACCGCAGGAGGAGGAGAATAGCCAGGGCATGCATTTTCGCACCACGGACAAGCCTTTTTGGGATGCCTGTCGACCAGGTCTACGGCAGGTATGGGTTTCCACCCCATATCATCCTAGACCTGGTCAGGGAGTGGGAAGATGAGCTTACATCCCCCACCCTTTGCTCCCAAGCATTGAGCCCCTTGGAGAAGGTGCTCAATGTCCTGCATTTTTTGGCCACTGGGTCATTTCAGCGGACTACTGCCATAGTGGGGGGGGTCTCACAGGCCACGCAGTCACGCTGCCTACACCAGGTACTGGCAATCATGACAGCGCGCCCCTCAGTCCGCAGGCATATATACATGCCCAGAACACCCGCAGAAAGGCAGGCCTTTGTCCTGGATTTTTTCAGGGTGGCACACTTCCCCAAAGTGCTCGGTGCCATAGATTGCACCCATGTGGCCCTACGTCCACCTAGGTCCACTGAGCACATCTACCGAAACCGCAAGCACTGGCATTCCATCAATGTACAGGTGGTATGCGATGCAAAGGGAATCATCACCTCTGTCTATGCAAACTACCCTGGCTCCACCCATGACAGTTTCATATACAGAATGTCCGCCCTGAGCCGGGCCCTGGAAGCTGGGCAGCATGGCGACACCTGGCTCCTAGGTGAGTACAAATGCCTTTGCACATGCATGCATGTCACACACACACACAAACACACAAACCCCAATAATCACAACCATTTACACCTCCCCAGGGGACAGTGCCTACCCTCTGAGCAACCACATGATGACGCCAATCCAGAACCCCACCACACCACCCCAGGTAAGATACAACACCGCCCATATTGCAACCAGGGCCATAGTGGAGCGCACATTCGGAGTGCTCAAGTCACGTTTCCGCTCCCTTGACCGCTCTGGTGGGCAGCTACTCTATGCCCCACCAGTAGTGTGCAGGATCATTGTGGCAGCATGTGTCCTGCACAATGTTGCAACATGGCAGGGCGTACCGGTGGACATGGTGGTGCCCCCACATCCCCAACCACAGGCACAGGCGCTGCCCATGGGAGGGGACAGGGCACGTGGCGAGGAAGCCCGGACCCAGCTTGTGGCCACATTTTTCACCTAAACTCCCACCCCTGCGGAGTGCACACAGGCCTGGCACATACCAGGTGACAATCGATGATGACAAAGAGACAGTCAACTGTCACAACCCTACCACCCTGAGATAGTTGCCATGGAAGTGCCACATTGTCTGCATCCCTAGCTACTTAAACACAAGCTATCCTGTGTGACCAAAAGGCACACATATGACATGACATGATATGGCCTATACACAAGTATTTCAAGGTGCGATGAGGCAGGGAGGGGGGAACAAGGGAAGACAGACAGCGATACTACTAGGCCAGGTGTCATTTAGATTTTGCAAGTGCAGGGGTAGGGGGAAGGGAAAAGTGCAAGGGGAAGGGGAGGGGGAGAGTGCAGTACAGGGTAAGTAGACTAAAAAACAAATACATAGGCCAGCTGGTGGCAACTGCAAAGGTAAGTGCAGACAAGTGCTGGGAAGGGGGGACTGTAGGGATAGAGAGACAGTCCCGCAGTGCAGGGGTTGCCAGGGAGGCAGTGCAAGTGGAGAGTGGCTGGGCCAGGGACCGAGGTCGGTGAGAGTGGCCCAGTTGCAGATCCAGAGCAGTTCCAGTGAAGAATTTTGCAAGGGAGAGGCAGAGAGAAAGCAGAAGCAAAGAGGAAGGTCTTGAGGTGCTTCCCGAACCGGAGATGGTTCTCCTCAAGTTCCAGTGAGGCAGGAAGGCTGTTCCAGAGGGAGGCCCTTGCCGCGGAGAGAGATCTACCCCCAGCTAGTTGCTTTGAGAAGCGGATGACCCTGACATGCAAGTTGTGAATCACACACACCTGCAAAACAGGCCATGGCCATCACTGTTATGTCACTCAAACCCTCCCAAAGCACAATATGACATGGCAAGCAATACCCATACACCAACACAGTAACAATAAGGTACACATTGCCATGTCCAAAATGTACAGTGGCATCAGACAATGATGCCTGACATGGAATCAGATGAAATGACTGACCAACAACCTCCCACCCAAAATAAGTAATTTCCAAATGCATTACAAGAGTTAAAGACGTAACATAACAATGAATGCCTGTCTACATGCACATTGTTCATTGCAAAATCAACACTGCAGCTTCTGTGTGCTGTGTCCACCTCCTGCAACACACTGCTCAGCGCACAGCACAGTGAACAGCCATTGTGTGTGATGCACACCCTGAGCATCACATCTAGGCGACAGACCACATCAAAAAGCAAATTAGGCATGTACAGAATCCATAATTGGTCACAGAACATGTGCTGCAGGGACACAGTGGGCACCAGAAGGCAGACAGTGTACATGTGGATATGCAAGGGTGGTTGTACATGTAGTGCATCAGAGTGCAAGTGTGTGGGTAGTAAGGACATGCACTCAACATATGCATGTGCAATCAAGTGACCATCAGTGTCCTCTACGCATCACATGTGAACATTCACCATGTGTACACCCCAGCATGTCAAACCACAACTATCCCCTCGCACCTGAAAGGTAAACACAACACATGAACAGGCATTGATCAGCAGAATACAACATGTACATAGGATACCACCATTACAATGTCAGGGTTCCCATCACACTGCAGGGCAAGGCAACTATCAACAACAACCCCCCCCCCCCTCACAAATGACCATGACCCACTGAACAACTGCACCTGTGTCATGGAGCCTTCAACCCTCAATTCCACCTGGCCACAGGATCACCTTTCCCCTTCGTCACCATCTCCCACCTTGTGTGTAAAAAGGTGCCTGCACCCTCAGAGTCCACACTCATTTCCAAAATCACAAAATCCAAGCCAGAAAACTGAACCAGAACACCCTCCAGTAGATGACTTGACGTAGCAGTACCTCACAAAGGCCAAGTACTACCACAATGATGTAACAACCAAGGTAGCACAGTAAAACAATGTCACAACAGGATGTGAACCATGTGTGGTACATAACATAGAATGATGCACCATGAATGGATGTGTACTGTCACAGGTCCCGTGTACAGGCGCGGGAGTGTCACGAAACAACCACCCCGACCGTGTCCCGGGTGCCTGCAAGGTCAAACTCACACAGGCCTCTGAAACCCTGGTGGGGAAGGAGGGTCAGGGATATGCAGTCAGGACAGGTGTTGGCACACTGGAAAACTGGAATGAGTGGCAGGAGAGGGGAGGAGGAATGACACATGAAAGTTGGGAATGCACAAAAATGTACTACCTGCATGAACACATACACAATCCAAACAAACTTGGACATCATTGTCATGGCCTTGTGTGGTCCAGGCTTAGGAGTGGCACGAACCAACCACCCCCTCTAGGGTTTTGGCGCCTGCAAGTTTGGGGCTTACACAGGCATCCACAACCCCAGCGGGGAAAGAGGGTTATGGAATGTTGCTTGGATAGGTACAGGAAGCAGGAACACCGGTTAGAGGGTACAGGGTTCAAAATTGCATAGGATTCCGGGTGATTAGGGGAAAAAAACATAACAAATTGAATTACACATTCATCCATGCATTAGTGCACCCCCCAGCAAGCCTGTGCAGAGCAGTTTGAAAGAAAAACAACAAGACACTTAGCTCTAGTTTTGAGTGCTGGCCTCCTGCCTGCGCACTCTCAGGTCCGGTTACAGGAGCACTGCAATGCTGCAAAGAGAGCCACAGCCAACAACCTGTACGTGCCCATTACACAAAAACACACCACCAAACATGCCCCATAGCAACAAACTACTCTACAAACAGACAATCTGGTGTAGATGCTTCGTACCCATATATAACATTACCCCTGTGATGGGTCATACACAGTCAATGCAATAAGTCAGCCGCCAGTGGGTGCGTGGCAAATGGAACACCAACGTGTCACAATTCACACATCATGCAATGTTCCCTGGGTAAGCAGACAGACCGATATAGCAAGGCATGACTTCAGAGCAAGTTGTGTACCACCATGACCGAAACAAAGTTGGCAGTGCATTTATCAAAATGTACATGGAAATGAAATGCACTGCACCCGAGTATGTCCCTTGCTGTATGTCCCTGTGAACTGCCGCTTTCCATGTCTCGGAAGGCTACATGGTTGATACAAGTGCCTCAATGGACCTTGGTGTACCGGAGGGTATGTGCCACTGCCCCTGCAGGTGTCCCAGACAACCTTACAATCAACAGCCATCAGTCCACCAACACATCTGAGCTGCATTGTGTGCTTAAACACCAATATCCGTCCAAGATCACCCTCAGTGCTGTGACTAAGCCTGCATGTGCAACTCGCCTGGTGCAAGCTTTGCTGTGTTGTGGCCCCCCTGTGCTGCTCACCTTGCCTGGAGTTCCTTGGAACATGTCAGCAGTTCTAAGGCACAGTGAGTAAAAGCAGTGGCTGCGAACTCTCAAGTGGCTAATAACCACTGAACAGGTTATCAGGCCTTGTTCTGTCGAGAGAGGGGCGCCCGCTACCGTTGCAAACTAAATTTCAAGGAACCTGGGATTGGTAACCCTAGGTCTCCTGGGGGCAACCAGACGTGGTCTCCCTCTCACTGTGCTTAGAGAGGCATCAGCTTCACCTCACTGATGATCCCCAACAAGGGTGAAACACGTGTATGGGGTTGCTGGTGGTACTCTCGTTCAGGTTGGAATTGCCATTGCATTTCGGTGCTGGACTGCCCCTGGGCAGGACAAAGACTGATATGCAAATGGATATTTCCCATCTGTGAAAGGCACAGTGAGTAAAAGCAGTGGCTGCGAACTCTCAAGTGGCTAATAACCACTGAACAGGTTATCAGGCCTTGTTCTGTCGAGAGAGGGGCGCCCGCTACCGTTGCAAACTAAATTTCAAGGAACCTGGGATTGGTATCCCTAGGTCTCCTGGGGGCAACCAGACGTGGTCTCCCTCTCACTGTGCTTAGAGAGGCATCAGCTTCACCTCACTGATGATCCCCAACAAGGGTGAAACACGTGTATGGGGTTGCTGGTGGTACTCTCGTTCAGGTTGGAATTGCCATTGCATTTCGGTGCTGGACTGCCCCTGGGCAGGACAAAGACTGATATGCAAATGGATATTTCCCATCTGTGAAAGGCACAGTGAGTAAAAGCAGTGGCTGCGAACTCTCAAGTGGCTAATAACCACTGAACAGGTTATCAGGCCTTGTTCTGTCGAGAGAGGGGCGCCCGCTACCATTGCAAACTAAATTTCAAGGAACCTGGGATTGGTAACCCTAGGTCTCCTGGGGGCAACCAGACGTGGTCTCCCTCTCACTGTGCTTAGAGAGGCATCAGCTTCACCTCACTGATGATCCCCAACAAGGGTGAAACACGTGTATGGGGTTGCTGGTGGTACTCTCGTTCAGGTTGGAATTGCCATTGCATTTCGGTGCTGGACTGCCCCTGGGCAGGACAAAGACTGATATGCAAATGGATATTTCCCATCTGTGAAAGGCACAGTGAGTAAAAGCAGTGGCTGCGAACTCTCAAGTGGCTAATAACCACTGAACAGGTTATCAGGCCTTGTTCTGTCGAGAGAGGGGCGCCCGCTACCGTTGCAAACTAAATTTCAAGGAACCTGGGATTGGTAACCCTAGGTCTCCTGGGGGCAACCAGACGTGGTCTCCCTCTCACTGTGCTTAGAGAGGCATCAGCTTCACCTCACTGATGATCCCCAACAAGGGTGAAACACGTGTATGGGGTTGCTGGTGGTACTCTCGTTCAGGTTGGAATTGCCATTGCATTTCGGTGCTGGACTGCCCCTGGGCAGGACAAAGACTGATATGCAAATGGATATTTCCCATCTGTGAAAGGCACAGTGAGTAAAAGCAGTGGCTGCGAACTCTCAAGTGGCTAATAACCACTGAACAGGTTATCAGGCCTTGTTCTGTCGAGAGAGGGGCGCCCGCTACCGTTGCAAACTAAAGTTCTAGGATGTTAGTCTGCAATCCCTGTGCCTCTGCTTGTGCACACATGTGCATGTGGGCACCATCAAACATGTCCAAAATTCTGACGTCCAATGGGCCATGTCTGCTGGCAAAGGTGCTCTGGAGGCTCATACCCCTGCAGAAAGGGCATGAAACACATGATTAATGCTTTAGAGTCATCTGTGTGTGTCTCTTCAGGCTTCTCATTACTTGACCATGTCAGAGAGTTACATCAGAAATCACACCACCAGTCCGTCTTTCACATCCAAAGTGTGGAACACTATCTACGGCATGAATTGCAACAAGCTGTGTACAGTAAAGATAAGAAACATACTACACAATGCATAGCAATGAATGTACACATTAATCATGAAACACCCCATCTAGCAAAAGCTGAACAGTGGACAATAACACCGAAATCATCCCCACTAGGGGTGTAAACACAAGTCACACAGCACTAGACATGCCACAGATATGACAGTCCAAAGCCCTTGTGTAATAGCTTGTGACACCGAACCATCCTTGCGAGCCCATGGATAAGGGAGGCAGGAGTGGCATATGTGAGTCAAGGACCCCAAGCAGCAAACACATACACAAGACAAGCCTGAAGGGCCCAGATGGAACAGACAGTGGATGCCTTCAAAAGCCACAAAGCACTGCACCGTCACATGAAAGCACAATAGACAAGCAATTTTGAACTATATTAACTAATTACACTAACTATGGAAAACCTACATTACCTAATTAAACTAACTATCAAACAGAAACTTAACTAACTAAACTAAAAGAAAAATCAAAAATGGCCACATATGACCCGGGGGGGAGGGGAGGCACCCAGGAGGGGGAGGTACAGGGTGCTGCTCAACATCCACATGCGATGATGCTGTGCCAAAAAAAAAACCTCCATGGGCTCAACCCCTGCACAGCCCGACCTATGTGGGAGATAGATGGTCGTCCGAGTCTGGCTCATCCTGGAAAGGAGGACGTGGCCCAGTAGCCTGACCATGCCTAGCCGCAGCTTGCCCCTCGTCGGCAGCAAGTCTGCCGGACGGGTGAGCCTGGTTCTGTGTGGCGATGTGACGTAGGTCTGCATGCAGAACCTCACGTGATACACGTGCTTCCTCTTGCAAGGTAGCACGTGTAACACGGAGTTCCTCCTGCAAGGCCTGGCTGGACAACCGCTGCACCTCCCGGAAAGCCTGTAGCTCAGCCGAGATGGTACGCTCAAGCTGTGCAAACCTCTCCTCTGCCCGCTGCCTCTGGGACATCATAAGGACATCCAGAGTGGATTTGAGGGAAGCATACTCCTCCCTCAGGGCATCCATGTGCGCCTCTGCGTGAGCAGCAATTGCTTGACGCAGAGATGACATTTCAGCCTGGCGTGCCCTGTCTGAGGCCGCCATGCCCAGCCTGAGCGAGCGGGCCGTGGACCGTGCCGCCTGCTGCTGGAGAAGCACCTGCCTAGCAGGGGGGAGCACAGATTGGGCCACACGCTCCATGCTCTCAGCGATGTTCTCCATTGCTGCCCCCTGCCGTTCTGAATTGGCAGTCATGTCTTGCTCCCACTCAGTATACTGCGGTTGCGCGCGGCGGCCGCGTTGCCGGGCTTGACCCCTGCTGACCCAAGGACCGGGGGTCCTCGCTGTGTTGGCACCGCCCGCGGCTGCACGACTACATGCCCCCATCGACGTGATGTCCCAGGCACATCAGTGACTGGTGTGGAGGGTGACCCTGCGTCCCGATCCACTACGGGCGGAGGGACCAAGACTGTCTGATCCCTCAGTGCAGGTGTCGCAGACAGAGGAGTGTCCACATCAGAATCACTCACCCCTGACACATGGACTTGATGCTCATCCAACTCAACATCGACGTCAGAGTCGTCATCAAGGCTGGACTCATAGGCATCCAGAGACAAGATGGACTGTAGCACTTGGGGGTTTTCGTGGCCTACCACCCCACGACCCCCACTAGTGCCGGGTTCATGTAGTGGTAACAACCCTGTGTCTGGCATGACAACACCATCCTCCGCCTCCATTGCGTCATCACCTGAAAAATAGAGAGAAAAAAGGTCACTACACATGTCAGAAGCACACAACTCACACACACACCGACAGCAAACGCATCAGGCAGACATGTGACACACAACATATAACCTGGCATGCATGCTGGGTCAACTTTGAATTGCTTCTGTGATCACACCTGTTGAAAGGTGGCAGTTTCCATGGAAGTGGGTCTATGCAGTGCAGAAAATGTGTACGCAACCCACTACCTGCATGTACAAGGACTCCATGGTGTGTGCCAGGAAATGTGAAGGCAGTGCAATGTGAAATTCAGGCATCACATGCATTGTGCATTCAATGTGTACCATATCTAGAAGCCAAGCACCCCTCCACCCCAGTACCAAAGCAGGGATGCCTAGCATGGTATCAAAAGGCTGACCATACACCTGTGTATTGACAGGCAGTGTTGACTGGCATCAACAGCTTAATGTGATTCAAGTGACAACACTGCAAATGATGATGGGACAGTAAGCAGGACACATGATGAAAACTCTGGATGCCGCCCATGTGTGAAGAAGACAGAACAACAGTTGGACAGAGTCATTGGCCATTGAACAGGCTTAGGCCTGTGAGCCACACAGATTGTCAGACCCTAAACAGGTGTGCAACGCAGTACTGAGCCACAGTTGACATGGGAAGGCTGATGAGATGCCATGCAATCTATGTAACCAAGGACTTGTATTACAGTGATCATCCAGTCAAGGACACATAGGGGCATGCGTGCAACGCACATGGAGCATGAATTGGCACTCATGTCCCTGCGGGACATCTGACCTATGCACAGTACAAGTGAGATATCCTGCATCAAGTACTAAGGCTGTACCACACGGCATATGTCTGGCAGATTCTGCGCTGGAAGTTAGCATCTACACAGGACGCATGAACAAGAAAGTACACATTGGCAAGATTGAAGCAGACCAGTGCAAAGGTGGAACTGGGGTGCAGAGTGGCGGAGGAGGGGCAAGGGAGCATGCCTACATGGAGTCCCTGCATGCAGGCAGAGGAGACATGCATCACGGAAGCATTGCATTACTTACACATCAGAACCATGTACACGTCACATGTAGTGGCAATCATGCACAACACATCCCACAAGTGAAACAAACACGTCCTCAACAAACACGCATCAACACTCACTGGACTGGGCATCAAAGTCCAGCATCTCTCCCACTCCTTCGACCAATTCAGGTGGTATGAACTCTGCAACGTGTGTCTCATGCGGAGTGAGCTCTTCCTCCTCTGGTGCAGGCCCACCGCCAGTGTCCACGAGGAAGTCCAGTTCCTGCTTGCATAAAGGCTTCTTCCTCGACGTGCAGGAGGTCGTGGCTGTGTGTGGGGTCCCAGCCTGTGCTGCAGGTGCAACCTTGCTCCTCTTGGACTGTGGCGCAAACCCTGGCTGGCTAATGCCACCCTGACCAGTATGGCCAGTGGGTTCGGTGGATTGAGCTGAGGGAGTGGCAGGTGGAGGGACGACCAAAGGCCTGACTTGTGTCAGTGGCAGCTGGGTGCCCTCTAATGGACCTTGCGCAGCAACATCAGCTGTGGCAGGGTCATTGACCGCAAACGGTCTTGTTGGCAGACTCACAACCGGGGTGTTGTTGGGTGCTTCTGCCCCTGCACTTTCCAACACCCGGCTGTTCGGGGCAGCAGATGACATGACTGCCCCAGGGACACGTGTCTTGGTCTGAGCAGCCCGGCCTGCCCCTATGGTTTCCCTCCAGGCCTGTTGGAGATCTACCAAGGGCTCCTCAAGTGCCAACGCAGCCTGCGCTGGCAGACCCTGAGCCTTGGTGGCAGTGTCCACAGCTGCACCTGCAGCTAGCACTACCCTTGGGCCCATGGCAGTCGATGGAACGGACTGCCGGGTCACACGGGCGCCAGTGCCAGATGCAGAAGCTGCATCCCCCAGAACCACAGGGGGTGGTGGCATGACTGCACATTGTGCTCAACTGGCACACCCCTGCCTCTTCCCCCTCTGTGGTTGCCCTGTACACCCTGGAGTTCCCCAACTCCCTGGTCACCACGGCCACATCCCCGACCACGCCCGCCACAAGGAGTACGACCAGCTGAGGCGCCCCTCACCTTTGGTGGCCTCCCAACCATGGCACAGATGTAGTAGTGCCGGCACAGATGGAGTGGTGCCAATGGGAGGTGTACACCACAATTGACCTGGGCAATTGGGGTGAAGGGGGTGGGAAGCAAGATGTTAACAGACCCCCTGCACCTGCAAGGCTGTATGTGACCCCGGTGATGTAGTGACGGGTCACGCAACCCTCAGGCACCCCAAAACTGCAGTAAAACCGTGCACGCAACCCTGCAGCCTACTTGCGTGGATTCAACCTCCGCAGTACGCGGTGGCACCCAGTAACACGAATAACACGTACGAGTGGGACACGCAGGCTACTATCACATCGAAAATGGGTGCGATACACAGGGGCACCCGCAGTGGGAAAAAGAGCGTGTGCGACTCACCGTCTGACTAGCGCGATGCAGAAAAACATGCGTAGCCAATACCCCTGCCAAAAGAAGAGATACGTCCTTGATAGCTGTGAAGTTGTGATGGCGCGCGAAACATCAGGAAGCAGCAACACACGTCGGTCTCCACGAAAGGCACGTACAGCGAACTGCTGGGCCCGCTCACCTTTAACCCGTGCTGAGGGAAACGCCCGCGTGCGTCACGTCACTTACACGCATGGGCCCTTTCCTCGGATTACACGCGGAGGGGCAGTTTTTCACGCGGGCTGAAATGCCCATGCACGCCTGCGCGCCTCACGTCACAGGGGCGCTTGCGCTTGAGGGGCCTTCTGTCCAATTAAATTGCGTATGCGTGCAGACGCGCTTACGTGCTAAGGGCCTTTCCTGGAATTACACACTGACGTGCAGAATTTTCACGTGCCAAATCACTCCGTATCAAGCTGGCCACGCGTAAACACACGGAAGACCACGCTCCTGCCCAGAAGGCCGAATTACTGTCCCCCAGAGCCCCGAGCACGCTCCCACCTGCCATCTCCTGCTGCCTGACTGCCTGCTGCCCACGTGCCCTGCCATTTGCTGCCTGCACATCAGCCAGGGGTGCTGTTGCTTTGACCACCCCTGCTGGAACCGAAGACTCCCGACTGGGATTCCATCGCTTCACAGCCCAGCCCCAGGACCCAGTTGCCCACGCACTCCTGCCTCTGGGGTTGTCATGTCGGGCACTGCAACATCTGGCACCACTGACAACCCCCGGCCAGAGAGGCAGAGGGGCACCAGCTTCAGTGCCAGGGAAGTTGGTGTCCTGGTGGAGCAAGTCCTGGGGCAGTATGATGCCCTGTTCGGAAGTTCCCGCGCCGACAAGGAAGGACGGACTCGGATCTGGACAGACATCGTGACTGCCATCAACGCGGAGGGGTTGGCAGTCTGCGACTTCCAACATGTCAAGAAGCGCTGGGAGGACTTCAGGTCCAGGACCCTGAACAAGGCCCGGCGCCTCTTGAAGGCAGCGGATGCTAAGGGGCGCCGGGGCCACTTGTCTGAAGATCAGATGAGGGTCCTGGAAAGCATATCCCCAGCGCTCCACGTCCAGGTCCTTGAGAGGCCGACCCGTCTGGAGTCGAGCGGTAAGTGTACATGCATCCTTATTGTGAGCTGTGCGTCTGGTGATGTTTCAGTAGTGCGCAGGTTGAACATCTGTTTGTATGGGGTCGAGTATGGGTGGGGGTGTACAGGGCCGTGAGGCTAACACATGCGAGGGCTGTAATGTGTGAGACATGGATGGTGCTTGTGTGTGTAGGCTTGCATGCCAAATGCATTTGTGTGGGCACACATGTTTGGATGAATGTGTATGTAAGTAGACATGTTCGTGATGTCACGCATGTATGTTGTTTTCAGCTGTATGTATCAGCTCTGTGTACATGTGCATGTGTGTGTATTTGACAAGGGTGCAACAGTGATGCAACATGGATGCATGTGACAGCGGGATGTGGAAGCCTGATTGGCAGATGTGACATGGATGCCCATCTGAACACTGCGACACTTGGCAGAGGCGTACACATGCATGCAAGTGTGGTGGTGTGTGTACATGTGTAGTGCACTCCCTGTGTTGCATGTGATCTCTGGCTCACCATTGCCTGCTCATGCTGTTGTATGTGTATGGATGGTGCTGGCAGTTGCGATATGGCTGTGGTATGGCTCATGTGTGCAAGTTGAAATGACATGTGTGTTGGGGATTGTGATGGCATGTCTGATGTTTGCCAATGCCACTCATGTACAACTGTCATGTGTGTATGTGTCCATTGTACAGTGCCCTGATGCCTGTGTTTTATTTCTCCCTGTCTGCAGCGTCAACTGATGAAGAGGGCAGAGAAGGTGCTGTGGAGCACAACGGCGGGGATCCCACCGCCAGCCGGAGACGCAAGGCCCGGCTCCCCTCCCAGGTTGTGATCTCGTCGGGGCGTGAGGAGTCTGGTGCCGCGTCCCAGGCCACAGCTGCCGGGGGGAGGTCCAAGAGGCGGAGGTTGGAGTTGGACTCCTCGGCAGCAGAAGGGGCAGCTGGGACCCCACAGGGCCCAACGGGGGAAGATGGCACGGAGTCATCCAGGTTGGTGGGAGGTTTGGTGGAGGAGGAGGCCGTGCAAGGGAAAGAGATGGGGTCTGGAGGTAGGGATTCCACTGGTGCTAGTGGTGCAGTGCAGGACCAGGGACAGGAGGCAGCACAGGCCGCAGCAGAGGTACCTGGGTGCAATCCTGTCCCTGATCCTGTTCCTGCATCATCTTGCACCAGCAGGGATGCCTACGTCCAGACCCGTTTTCAGGCGGGGATGAGCTCACGACAACTGGCCTTCCTCTGCCTGCGGACGTGGCTATCCGGGTCCGGGTTGAGCCTGTCCTGACTGGTGTGGCGTTGCGTCAACGGGCCATGCGAGGTGACCTGCAGTCTTTTCATGAGGAGACTGCACGTCATCTCGAATGGCTCGTTGACCGCGTTGGCCTACTGGGACAGGTCACCCAGGCAGGATTCCTCCGTTTGATGGGGCTTGCTGCGACCCCCTCCTCAACTGAATCCCCTATGCGCCAGTCGTCCTCCGTGCCATCTTCCCACCCATCAGTCACCTGGGTGCCCTGTGGAGCTGCCTCTGACGGTGCGGCCAGGCTGGTGGAGGATGCATCCCTGCCACAGTCGGGAGTCGGACGTCCAGCAGGGTTGGCCACATCAACGACTGCACCCCAGCCAGCGGAGGATGTGCAGGCAGCAGGAGGCAGTGCACGGGCAGAGGCAGAGCAGCAGCAGCAACGTGGTGGGAGCCATGATGGCTCGGGGCCTACGACATCAGAGGGGCAGGCATCGGCCGGAGGGCAGGAGGACCCAGGACAGAAAGTGTCTTCCGTGTGGCAGCGGTTGGGCCACGCCATAGATGCGGAGCAGCAGCGGGCGGAAGCGGCATGGCTCACGATGGTCAGGGCGGGGAACTCCATGCGGAGGGCCCTGAGGCGGGCCGAGTGCCTCGAGGCAATCCGCAGGGGGTTGGAGGTGGACACGTAGACAGCCCTGCGGACCCTCGGGGCCATGGAGGAGGACCGCCTCCAGGACATTGAGCAGGAGTTCGATGATGCCTTGGCCCGGGACATCCAAAAGTGAGCCGTCAGACTAGCCTGCTGCCCTTGTAAATAGTTCTGTAGTTATTGTTAGGTTTCCTTTGGTTAAGCATTTTTTTGGACCTTTTGGACAATGGGCCACATTTTTGTATATAGTTTTTTTTATTAGGTAGTGTTATTAGATAGGTTTCATTTCTTCTGTTGGGATCATGGACCATGGCTTGTTCATATGTATATAGTTGACTGTTGGATTTTTTTTTTTTTTTACAATTTTCCCATGGAGCAATGGCTTTCAATTATAATTTTCCATTGGATTTTCTTTTGTGGACTGTGACTTTGGACACCATTCCTTTGGATTATGATTTTTGGTTTGGATTATTTCACGGACATGCTGCTTTTTATTTTTTTAAATTCCCATTTCTGTTTGTTTATTTTTGATTCAATTTAAGTTTCCTTTAATACATATTTTTTCTTCAAACTTCAATGTGTAGTATCATCTCATTGGTTTCATGCATATCATGATATGGGTTTTGAGATTCACTGACACCCATTGGGTGTATGTGAGGGACATGTGTTCATTTCCAAACTTGCAATTGGGGTTCTATCATGTTATTGCCATTTCTAAGTGGGCGGATGCAATACTCGGGTGGGTGTTTGGCATTTGGAGGCTGACCATAGGGACCAGGGATCTAGATTGTGATGACATGTTGGCTGGGGAACATGAGTTGGGGCCTGGTGGAGGGTGCCCCACAGTGCTGGGGGTGGGGGTGCAGGGGAACTTGAGTTGGGGGCCTGCTGGCAGGTGCCCCACAGTGCTGGGGGGTGGGGGTGCAGGGGAACATGAGTTGGGTGCCTGCCGACAGGTGCCCCACAGTGCTGGGGGGTGGGGGTGCAGGGGAACATGAGTTGGGGGCCTGCTGGCAGGTGCCCCACAGTGCTGGGGGATGGGGGTGCAGGGGAACATGAGTTGGACATGAGTGGGGGCCTGCTGGCTGGTGCCCCACAGTGCCGGGGGGTGGGGGTGCAGGGGAACATGAGTTGAACATGAGTGGGGGCCTGCTGGCAGGTGCCCCACAGTGCTGGGGGGTGGGGGTGCAGGGGAACATGAGTTGGACATGAGTGGAGGCCTGCTGGCAGGTGCCCCACAGTGCTGGGGGGTGGGGGTGCAGGGGAACATGGGTTGGGGGCCTGGTGGAGGGTGCCCCACAGTGCTGGGGGGTGGGGGTGCAGGGGAACATGAGTTGGACATGAGTGGGGGCCTGCTGGCAGGTGCCCCACAGTGCTGGGGGGTGGGGGTGCAGGGGAACATGAGTTGGACATGAGTGGGGGCCTGCTGGCAGGTGCCCCACAGTGCTGGGGGGTGCAAGGGAACATGAGTTGGGGGCCTGGTGGAGAGTGCCCCACAGTGCTGGGGGGTGGGGGTGCAGGGGAACATGAGTTGGGGGCCTGGTGGAGGGTGCCCCACAGTGCTGGGGGGTGGGGGTGCAGGGGGACATGAGTTGGGCATGAGTGGGGGTCTGGTGGAGAGTGTCCCACAGTGCTGGGGGGTGGGGGTGCAGGGGAACATGAGTTGGACATGAGTGGGGGCCTGTTGGCAGGTGCCCCACAGTGCTGGGGGGTGGGGGTGCAGGGGAACATGAGTTGGGGGCCTGGTGGAGGGTGCCCCACAGTGCTGGGGGGTGGGGGTGCAGGGGGACATGAGTTGGGCATGAGTGGGGGTCTGGTGGAGAGTGTCCCACAGTGCTGGGGGGTGGGGGTGCAGGGGAACATGAGTTGGACATGAGTGGGGGGCTGGTGGAGGGTGCCCCACAGTGCTGGGGGGTGGGGGTGCAGGGGGACATGAGTTGGACATGAGTGGGGGCCTGGTGGAGGGCGCCCCACAGTGCTGGGGGTGGGGGTGCAGGGGGACATGAGTTGGGGGCCTGGTGGAGGGTGCCCCACAGAGCTGGAGGGTGGGGGTGCAGGGGGACATGAGTTGGGCATGAGTGGGGGCCTGCTGGCAGGTGCCCCACAGTGCTGGGGGGTGGGGGTGCGGGGGAACATGAGTTGCGGGGCTGCTGGCAGGTGCCCCACAGTGCTGGGGGGTGGGGGTGCAGGGGAACATGAGTTGGACATGAGTGGGGGCCTGGTGGAGGGTGCCCCACAGTGCTGGGGGGTGGGGGTGCAGGGGGACATGAGTTGGACATGAGTGGGGGCCTGGTGGAGGGTGCCCCACAGTGCTGGGGGGTGGGGGTGCAGGGGAACATGAGTTGGGGGCCTGGTGGAGGGTGCCCCAAAGTGCTGGGAGGTGGGTGTACTGAGGGACATGAGTGGGGGTGCAGGCTAGTCCCCCGTGGTGTGGGCTGCCTGCAGGGGCCGTGGAGGTTGTGGAGCGAACACCTGGGAGGACCCACACGGCCAATTCATGTGTAGTACTCCACGGAACCCCTGAAATACACGTACCCTGCTGATATCGCGTGTGAAACTTCCCTCACACCCCAAGATACACATACCCAGGACATTCGCGTGTGGAACTTCCAGCGCACCCCTGAAATACACGTACCCTGCTGATATCGCGTGTGAAACTTCCCGCACACCCCAAGATACACGTACCCAGGACATTCGCGTGTGAAACTTCCCGCGCACCCCAAGATACACGTACCCAGGACATTCGCTTGTGGAACTTCCAGCGCACCCCTGAAATACACGTACCCTGCTGATATCGCGTGTGAAACTTCCCGCGCACCCCAAGATACACGTACCCAGGACATTCGCGTGTGGAAATTCCAGCGCACCCCTGATATACACGTACCCTGATGGAATTGCGTGTGAAACTTCCCGCGCACCCCTGAAATACACGTACCATGCTCGCACAGGGCCAATCGCATGTGAAACTTCCCGCGCACCCCAGTAATACAGGTACCCTGCTGAATTCACGTGTGTAAGTTTCCGCGCACCCCGAAATACACGTACCCAGGACATTCGCGTGTGGAACTTCCAGCGCACCCCTGATATACACGTACCCTGCTGAATTCACGTGTGAAACTTCCCGCGCACCCCTAATGTACACGTACCCTGATGGAATCGCGTGTGGAACTTCCCGCGCACCCCTGAAATACACATACCCAGCTGAAATAACGTGAGGTACTTCCCGCGCATCCCAGTGATACACGTACCCCGCTTGCCATGCTGGTACAGGGTTAGCGCAGCCCTTTGCGCTGGATTGGGGATTTTGATGCCTTTTCCCTGCGCAAAGGGCGTTCTTGGGGGCGTAACTGGCGCTGCTGCAGGGTCGCTGCGCCACTGTGCGCCACGGCTGGTTTTGGTGGCTGGAATCCATGAATATGCTTTGCGCGGAAATGTATTTTGGCGCACGCGGCTGGCGCAGGGATTTGCACGCGCACACTGTGCGCCAGCCGCGTGCGCCACTTGTGCGCTGAATTGTATGAATTACCCCCTAAAAGTGTTTGTCAAACAACAAACAATCATTAGTTGATCATTTTTATGAGTAAAACAACAAATATTTTAGAAAATCAAAAGCTTAGTGAGTGGGCCACCCACTTGTTTTATATATATATATTGAAGTAATTCACATCAGGATTGTCACTCAAATTTCATTCTGAATTGTATTGCAACCATGTTTACAAAATAAGACATTTTTCAATTTACATTAATTTCATAAATCAACAAACCATTAACAAACAATCTAAGTTGTAGACTCATACATTTCTGCAATGATCAATACATCTTGTCCATTGTATATGTGTCTATCTTTTTGGTACGGTACAAAGTACAGAAAAATAAATGGCAGAAGATTAAGCTAAACGCGTTTCGGGATTCTAGTTCCCTTCTTCACGGGCAACAATTAAGGCTTAGAAAATGTTTATGATTTTTTAGGATCTTCTAATTCATTATGTGCAATCTGTTTAATTAAAGAGATAGTAGAGGCATTTTGCATTAGTAAAAATGTTTTCTCTCAATAGAGTCATGTTTCCTAAGAACCATGTCTTACATGGCAGTGCTGTACCTCTCATGGCCGCCACCTTCATGGTCCCCTGCTGAGGTATTTGTTAGAGGCTAGGTTGGTTTGAGGTCAATTATTCATATTCATGAAGTAGCCTGCAAGATTAATGATTTGTACGTAGTTATAGGCTTTAATGAATAGTTTGAATCAACTAAAGTTGTGTCCATATTCTATCTTCCTACCTGTTCGATAGCTGGAGAAATTCAGGTTCCACTGGGTCGGACAAGTGCTTTACTACTGGGGTGTCTTCTGTAGTATTCAAAATTCGAGGCCCGCTGGGTCGCAGGATCTGTGTGGTAGGTAATGTATTGTTTCTTTCAAAATCTTCCATTGTCATTCTCATTAGGAATCAATAATTAAATGTGGGCACTTTAAGGCCAGCTCACCTTTTGGGTAATTCTTCCTTATCTGGCAGCGGTCATAAATGTGTTCATATAATGTATTAGTTGTACTGGTCCCACTCTCTCTTCAAAATCTGCACAATAAAATAATAAAATGATTTTCTAATATACTTTCCTATCTCCACTTAGAATTATTGATGTATAATTCCCCTTGAATGGTCTTCTTAACTCCGTGGGTAAAGCGTCACTGCGGGCCGTGCTAGTGCTGTGTAGGTAAGGTATTATTATCTGTGCAGATGGTATCTGCAGATGGTATCTCTCTCTGCTGCCGCTGTGTTAACTGTGGGATCTGAAAAAGTTTAACATCACACAGCGTGTAAGTAGGCACCGGTGTGTGGCAGATGTATATTTCTGACTTCAATTATTATTTTATTGTGCAGATTTTGAAGAGAGAGTGGGACCAGTACAACCAATACATTACCTACCACACAGATCCTGTGACCCAGCAGGCCTCGAATTTTGAATACGACAGAAGACCAATGACTTACTGAGTGCCTTGTATGAGATTATATGTGTTCTTGTCCTTACGCCTTCATGTCAGCGCACTGACACTTGCGAGCTACTGCCACTATATAATCAAATAAATAAAATAAATAAATACACTACACTCTAGGAACGCAACAAGGTACGTTGAAAGACAGCTCAGATATGCATTATGAAAAGGGAACCCACAGGACCATGTGACTAATGGAACATGCAACTCTGCATGACAAGGGGTGAAAGTTGAACTTTGTCTGTTTGTACCTGTCTAGCAGTGCAGAGTAAAACACAACATGAATGTAGCACAGAACAGTACTTGAAGGTGTCACAAGGGACAAATGTGCTGGGGGAGTACCCTACGGGTAATTTATCCTGTCACAAAGACATGTGCCACGCATGGCAACCACATAGGCTACATCCAGAATGATGACCCTTTAGCATGAGTCTGTACGTAACTGACCGGGGCTACACCCACCACATTAAGGAACCCACTCATTCCAAAGGGAGAACCCTTGATTGGCTAGCTGAATCTAACTGCTGCATCAGCCTCCAGGACAACATACCTTGTGCATGGTCAGACCATCACACAATCCTCTTTAATATTAAAGCCACCATCCAATGCCCCAAACAAGAACATGCCCCTGCCACACAGACCAGAAACAAAAGAGACATTACTAAAGCAAAACTGCTCCCCCTTATCCTCCCGCTATTAAACAACATTGCGTCCTCATGCATGGATCCTACAGCACTAGTTGACACCTTCAACCAGTTCATGCTTAAAGTATTGAACGTCGACGGGGGCGTGGCCAACGCTGATGGCGTAAAGACGTGACTGTGTGGAGCTCCCGTCCCGATCCTGGCCTAGATCCTTTATTCGACCCTTATTCCTGGCCCGATTGTGTGCCAAAACTTATACCCAAGTGGGGGAAGTGATTCTGACCCCGTTCGGCGCTGGAACGAGAAGAATCGGAACCAGCGTCCCCGAAAACGCAACCTCGGAACTGACGCCCCCGAGCGAAACAAGATGGCGGACGACAGCGAGGCCTGACGGAGGGGCGGACCGAGCGGGCTGCGAGGCGAAGGGAAGAGGTTCCATCGGGCTTCGCCTCCCCTGTCCCTACGCAAGTGGCGGAAAGACCCCAGCAAAGTCATCGTCCGAAAGACCGGACACCCTCGCTTTTCCCTGCTCCTCGGGACTCGTCCTGCCGCTGGATGCCACCGAGCACACGAGGAGACCACCACACTGCCAAGGGGAGCGGACGGAGTCACATCCATCGCCCCGGGACCACTGCGGAGGGGACACGAGATGTGCATAGCCCACTGACGCGATCTGCTGACCGCGAGGAGCTCTGTGCGAAGGAGCGGCGGAGACCTAAACAGGCCCCCAGCTGCCGCGGGGCCCTCCTCCTCTCTCCCCGAACGGACGGCCCGAGGACGGAGGAGTGAACAGTTTACCCACCAACGCACCGGTAAGCTTGCAGACCCTATCCTAGCGCTTGGGAGCCGGAACTCGCCTGTACCATAGACGACGGGGCCCAGCGAGGCCACGGCCCGGAGTGTCGGGAAATCGCTGAGCGCCCTGTCGCACTGCCGGGGGAACACCCTGCATCGTGTCGCCAAGGAACACCGCTGCTCTTCACTGAAATACGCCGTCCTGTGGGGCCGACGGAGGGCTCATCCCTGTTGCCACACTACCAGGTGGGACAAATGTCTACTTCGCGCAACAAGAACAGGGGTGCCACAATCATGGACTCATTCTCAGGGGCTAAACCCAAACAGCCCAACCAACATGAGATCCCCACGCAGACTGAAACCCCAACAACTGCTACCGACCCCAGCAACGCCCAAGTGCTCCAAGCTATCGCAGCACTCCAAACGTGCATGGAGACTAGGATAGACGAACTCAAGGTGGACATGCAGCTAATCCGCCAAGACGCCCGCAACATGGCAGAAAGAATAAACAAAGTGGAAATAAACCTCCGGGACACCACGGACACTGCCAAGGACTTAAAGCAGAAAGTCATCACACTTGAGAGGCAAGTGGCTCATCTTGAAGCGAGATCCGAAGAAGCAGAGGGTAGAGCCCGCCGCAATAACATCAGAGTCCTGGGCGTTCCGGAGGGGATGGAAGGCGCTGACCCCACAGAATTTATCGAGTCCCTACTAATGCAGGAAGTCGGAGCTGGCAAACTCACACAGGGCTTCTCCATCGAGAGAGCCCACCGCGCCCTACAAAAGCGGCCCCCTCCGGGATCACACCCTCGCCCAATGATTGCCAAGGTCTTGAACTTTCGTGACAGGGAAACAATCCTCAAATTCTCGAGGGATGGAGGTGACATCAGACGCGATGGCTCCAAGATTGTAATCTATCCCGATTATACCCCGCAAGTCCAGCGAGCCAGGAACTCGTTCATACCTATCAAAGCCCAACTGCGGAAGTTCGACCTTAAATACATGCTACTGTACCCCTCGCGCCTCAAGATTCTACACAAAGGTAAAGCCGTCTACATGGAGACCCCGGCGGCAGCCACTATGTGGATGGAACATAATAACCTGGCCGAGGAGAGGACCACGTTTCGACACCCAACGGCTAAACCCAAACAGATCCGATACAACAATGATTGATTAGTTCTCTCAAGGACGGGAGTTCCGCGGACCACCCCACAGACATCGGCGCAACCCACCCCACCCCAAGCATGGCTGGCCCAAGGCCAACACCACAACCGCACCACATGACCTGGACAGGCCGATGGGTAGCGGATGCCCCCGAGCGTTGTCCTCCCAGAACAGCTGCTGGGAGCAACACACAGTTAACTTTTTTGTTCAATCCACCTGTTCGAGTGGAAGTTAAATTCGTTTATAAGTCTCCGATTAACACGTCAACGCAACAATCAAGGCCAACAGGAAGAAAGCAGAGCATAGACCCTGGGGGCGACCACTCGGCACACAGAGCTGGCTCAAGGAGGGTGGAGCCAGCGCCCTGGCCACATTGCCATCATCATGCCCACACGCCTTAAAATCGCCACCTGGAATGTGAGGGGCTTAGGTACCTACTTACGCCGGAACAGAATAAAATCCTATCTACACAGAAAGAAGATAGGGTTGGTCCTATTACAAGAAACACATCTAACCAAGGAAGCCATGGCAGCACTCCAATCATACTGGGGTGGACAAGGGTTTGGGTCCGCATACTCCAAATTCGCCAGAGGGGTGTTCACCTGGATCAGCCCTCACATCCCCTTCCAGCTCACCAAAATCGAACAGGATCCCGATGGAAGGTATGTCATAATTCTGGGCCACATTGAACAAACAGAGATCTGCATAGTCAACTCATACCTCCCCAACAACAACATCCCTGCGCACCTCACCAAGTTAAGCACAAAGATTGCGCCCTACAGAGATGCATTCCTTATCTGGGGAGGCGACTTTAACTGCATCAGTGACCCTGCACTCGACAGGTCGACCCCCCCCTTGGCTGGCCCATCAACTGCCACCACCGCCCTGAACACCATGCTGAACCGCCTAGACCTGGTCGACATCTGGCGGGAACAGCACCCCAAGGATCGTGGCTATTCCTTCCACTCCTCACCGCATAATCTTTACACCAGAATCGACTACCTCTTCATTGGCAGAGAGAGCTTCCCCCAGATCGACTCTTCCAACTACCTGGGCCGCACCATCTCTGACCACTCTCCCCTTGTAATTGAATGGAACATCACTGGACCCAGATCCCCCATACCCACATGGAGGATGCCCACTGAGGCACTTAAAGACCCCGAGTTCAGAGAAAGCCTTAGAGAAACCATAGAGAACTACATCAATGAGAATAAAGGCAGTGTAGCCCACCTAAGCACGGTCTGGGATGCTCTCAAAGTGGTTGTAAGGGGAGAGGTCATAGCAAAGGCCGGAGGCATGAGGAAACGCCTAAGAACTGAACTCGAATCACTAGAAGCTGAAATAGAACAGCTAGAATCCAACACCCTGGACCTCCAACCACAGGAAGTCAAGCTGGCCAGCTCTAGGGCCGCCTGCAAGGAAGCCTGGGACAGATTGGCCAAATTTGATTATATCACCAGAACCAACAGAACGCACGCCCATGCCGACAAACCTGGCAGACTACTCGCCTGGCTGTGTAAGAAAGAACACCCTAAGTTCCCGACCACTGCCCTAAGAGATGCCGATGGCACGCTACAAAGGTCCCAACAGGGAATTAACGACACCCTTAGGCTGTTCTACACCCAGCTGTACTCCCACGCTGAAGAGGTACCCCCCGAGGACATCTCAAACACCCTGGACGAAATTGGCTTGCCCCTTCTCCCCCTGCCACACAGGGAGGCTCTAGATGCTGACATCGATATAGAGGACATAAAAGACGCCATTAAGTCACTGGCCACCTGCAGGGCACCGGGCAGTGACGGGCTGCCCGCTGAATTTTACAAAGCCTATGAGCCGGAACTGTCCACGCTGCTACACGAGGTATTCCAAGAAGCCTACGAGTCGGGCACCCTGCCCGAGAGCATGCGAGAGACTTTATTGGTTCCGCTCCTCAAGCCTGGTAAGCCTGCGGATGACTGTGACTCCTATCGCCCTCTCGCTATGCTCAATTACGATGTTAAAATTCTCACAACCATATTGGCCAAGCGGCTGTCCAGGGTGATCGGAGAAGTGGTGCACCCCGACCAGAGTGGCTTTGTGCCGGGCCGCAACACCACTGCCAACCTACGCAGATTACAACACATATTGTCACATCCCTCTCACACTGGGCAAGCCCACACATTACTTTCTTTAGACGCCATCAAGGCATTCGATTCAATTTTCTGGGAATGGCTGATTGCGGTACTCAAGGAGTTTGGCTTCGGAGAACGATTCATTCGCTGGATCATAATTCTCTACACCAAGCCGCGAGCACGGGTGAAGACTGGTCGACTCATATCCACGGCATGGGATATACAAAGGGGCACACGGCAGGGCTGTCCGCTCTCCCCCATGCTATACATAATAGGGCTTGAACCCATTGCCATTTTTTTCAGGAAACAATTCTTTGATGCTGGTATCAGGATTGATGGGGTGGACCATATAATTTCCCTGTACGCGGATGATGTTCTCCTCTACGTGAGGGATCCGCAGCTGAATGTCCCAACTATGCTGGAGGTCCTTGACAACTTTGCCAAGGTGTCAGGCATACACTTTAGCAAACGCAAGTCCTGTCTGTTTCCGCTGGGCGCCCTCAGGGACACACATGTTGATGACCTCCCCTCACTGGGTATAGGATGGTGCCCCACTACGTTCCGCTATCTAGGCATTAATATTTACCACACGCCTGAACTCATGCACGCCAACAACACGGTAGCGGCACTTCCCCCCTTGCGCAAGTCAATCGGGTTTTGGGCTCGCCTCCCCCTATCCATGATGGGCAGGGCTTCCATCATTAAGATGATCGTCCTCCCCAGATTTCTCTATGGCTTCCAAAACATTTCGTATTACATTAGGGCTCCCTTCTTCCGTCTCTTAGGGAAGATACTTACAGACTTCCTGTGGGGAACTAGTAGGCACAAATTTGCATTATCCACCCTGACCCTCCCTTACGAGCAGGGAGGCATCCGGCTCCCTGATCTGGAGCGTTACTATCTGGCTGCTCAACTAAGCTTTGTGGCTAAATGGCTAGCCGATGATGTTACCCCTGAAACACTGCTCTTACAGCACTCGACGGCCCCAATCCGATTAAATGAACTCATTTGGGCCCCTCAACGTCTTGTGGGGGGGATACCCTTCTTAGCTACCCTGGGTCGTCAGGTATGGCAAAGGGTTAAAAGTCTTCTCCGCCTACAGCACAGTTACAATCCAGACACACCGCTCTTAGCTGACCTATGCCAGAACTCAGTAGACCTTGCCTCTATTCGACACTGGGAAAGGCTGGGAGTATACACGTGGGGGGACCTATACAGTGAGGGCACTTTCCGGGACTTCTCCTCCTTGCAGCTCGATGATGGCGTCCCAGCCGGTCAATTCCTTTGGTACGTAAGGATCCGCAATTTGGCTAGAACTAAATGGGACACGTGGCCTGAGGAGCCCGAATCCGACACCTTCATAACGCACCTATACAGCCTGGGAGACGGGTGGAGGCCTGTGTCCCGCATATATAGCCACCTAATTGACAGGCCTAACCCCCGCAGCAAGGACCTCAAAACCAGGTGGGAGAGTGATTTGGGCCACGAACTGTCCGAAGCTGAATGGAATAGAGCATTAGCGTTCCCCAATGCGGTATCCAGAAACTCTAGATTTAAATTAATTCAACTCAACATGCTATATCGATCATACTTGACACCGCTTAGAATAGCCAAAATATATAACCTACCCCAGCATAACTGCCCATGGTGTGGTAGAGATGAAGCCAATCTATTACACATGTTCTGGGGATGTGTCCAGGTCCGGAGACTCTGGGCGAGAGTTGAACTCCTCTGCAGCGAGGCAGGCATGACCAGATATGAATGGACTCCGTCAGAGTGCCTCCTCGGAACGTACCCCAGACTGGCCAAGTTCAAACACTCAGTCAGACTAATGGATCTGGTATGCATTCTGGTCAAAAGGACCATTGCCATGGCTTGGAAGCGACCCAGAGGCCCACAATACCAGGCATGGCACAATGAACTTGAGCGCTGGATAGGGGCGGAAACTTCAGCTTGGGAGAATGGTCTTACCACTTCCCCCGAAGACACGAGCTTGGGACTTGCTGCCTGGAAAACACTCACCTGGGCCTTACTTAACCCCCCCAATGACGATAAACCCCCCTGAACAATCAGCCCCCTGTTGACTCACAATACCTGAAACGGAACACTGGCACAGTATCCAACCTGTGCTCTCCTGCGGCCAGACCCCCCCCTTTTTGTTGCTTACATCATTGACATTATGGAGACTCGTTAATGTTGTTATTGTTTTGTTATTTCTGTTTAATTGTTTCTTCACAAAAGATCTATTTTGATGTATTCCAAATTACTACCACTGTGATTGTTTGGATCAGTGACGCAACTGTTTTATAACATAAACCCCAATAAAGAAACTCGAAAATAAAATTAAAGTATTGAACGTCATTGCCCCAATCAAACTTAGGAAACCCAAACCCCGAGCTCACCTCAACTCATGGTTCACCCCACAAGAGAACTCCGTAAAGTAAAACGCTCTGCCGAATCTCGATGGAAAAGCCACCACTCCGATGCCAACAAAGACTACTTAACCATTGCCTCCCTTAACTACAAAGAAGCCATCTTCCATGCAAAAAAAGACACTTACAAAGGCTGCATCATGGAAGCCAAATCCAACAACAAAGAGCTCTTCAAGATCCTTAAAGAACTTGAATCTTCTGCAACCCCCCCGGACACATGTAGTAAGAACAGCTTGTGGTGCACAAACATACAAGCTGCCCTCCTAGGTAAAATTACCACGCTCCCGGCAAAAATTAATGCTAAACAATCCTGTCTCCGGATTGACAACCAGCCTTCTCCTTCCACCCGCACCACATCCCCCCGGCTCTACACACAAGCCCTTAAGCTTCACAGCCCTCAGTATCAGTTAGGTTGAAAACATCATCAACAAGCTTAAATCAACCAACTGCCAAGGCAACCTTTGTCCAGCCCTAACTATTAAGGAAGCGGCACACAAACTAGCCCCTTTTATCACCACCCTCATGAACACATCCTTCAAAACAGGCATTGTCCCTAACAATCTAAAATATGCATGGCTCATCCCCTTACTCAAAAAGCCCCCTCTTGACCCGAGCATGCCTACCAACTACAGGCCCATTACCACGGTTCCCTTCCTGCTTAAAATCCTTGATCGCGCAGCTTACCTCCAGATTCAGGAATACCTCGAATCTAACAAACTCCTTGGTCTTAAGCAATCAGGCTTCAGGCCTAGGCATGGGATTGAAACTGCCCTTATCGATTTGAAAACACAAATCGAGGACCTTAAAGACAAAGGGAAACTGCTCTGTTGCTCCTATTAGACCTATCTGCCGCCTTCGACCTTGTTAACCACTGCATCCTTTGTCAACACCTTTTTCAGCCGCCAATTTTTCAGACTCTGCCACTTCCTGGATTAGATCATTCCTCTACAATAGATCTATAAGAGTCTTCTCCCCCTCCCTGGCCACTGAACCCTCACCCATTCCTTGCGGCATGCCTCAGGGCTCCTGTGTATCTCCCACACTATACAACGTGTTCACCAAACGTCTCTTTGATATTCTTGACTATCTGGGTGTCACATACACAAACTATGCCGATGACACCCAGATACTTGCCCCTATCACTGGAGAGTATTTGGCGGACACCAAATCACTGAATGACGTCTACCTGGTCATACAGGCCTGGATGGCTCAACATGAGCTATGTCTTAATGATGATAAGACTGAGCTCCTCATCCTTGGTCCACAATATCACCTCAGCAAACTTGATCATGCTTTTAAGTCTTTCATCATTGACAGCAAAACCATTAAGGTCTCTAATGACACCAAAACCCTCAGTATCTACCTTGATTCCACCCTGTCTCTCTCCAGACAAACCAACTCTGTTACATATGCCTCTGCCTACACGTGCAAACTGATTATGGCTTGTCGCCCCTTTCTCTCCACGTCTAACTGCATTATTTTAGCCAGAACTCTTGTCATGTCCAAGATCGACTACTGCAATGCTCTTTATCTGGGAACCAGTCAACGGAACAAAAACAAGCTACAGGTCACCCAGAACAACACCATCAGAGCAGCCATTAATATTCCAACAAACAACCACATTTCAGACACCAGAGACAACCTGGGCTGGCTCTCAGTAGCCCAAAGAATTTCACTAAAAAAACTCTGACACTAACTCATAAGTGTCTCTCTAACCAGGCTCCCACATGCCTCTCCAATTGATTTACACCCCACACCTCCATTCGCCCGCAGTGATCTGCCCAAGCCAACTGTCTCACCCTCCGCAGGTTTAAGTGATATAAAGCGGGTGGTTGCAGGTTCCCGGTGCTATCAACCAAGTTATGGAACTCACTGCCCTCCACACTCAGGTCCGAACCCTCCCCTCACGCCTTCAAAAGTAAAACTAAATTGTGGCTTCAGGATAGTGACAATTAAGCAGCGGCCCTTCTCGCTATCTGACCACATCTTACCATACTCTGATTCATCTGTGTATTTACCTGCTAATGTAAACCTTGTATGCATATGACCTGTATATAACCTCTACTGTAAATTTTGTAAATTGTGACTATACATGTCTCATGTTCTTTGCTGTACTACATGCTGTATTATATGTCTTTGTAAACTAACCTAAGATATGTACCCAGATGCCCGTGGGCCAGGCGCGCTTTACAAATAAAGACATTCAATTCAATTCAATTCATGCTTTACCCATGGCTCTTATACAAATGCACCAAGATGTGCCAATATGTAAAGGATGTGGGTGATGCATGACTGGCAAAACACAGGAGGCGCAATGACAGACACTCACCTGATCTGTCCTCATAATTCTCCAGGCCTTCCATGCCCTGCACCTGTGCAAGGACAATGAATTGGCCTCTTCATGCAGTGTCAGTTGCTCCTCCTCTGCTTGACCCCCTCCAGTTGCCATTGCAGAGGCCAGGTTGACACTGAGATTATGCTTGGTGCAATAGGTGGGATCATAGGTGAGATCATTCCAGCACTTCACAACCTTTTCAGCAGTGCGCATCTCCACCCCTAAGGCATGTATATGCTCCGTGACATGCTGCCAATGCACCACACTTTGTGCTGATGTATGTGTGCTTCCCGCATATATGTCATGATGGTGAAGTGTGTTGTAGTCAATGAGGATATGGAGCTCCTCATCAGTGAAGTTCTTCTTCCTCTGCAGGCCATTGTCCTATGTCATGTGTTGGGAGTGGCATGGGGTGTTGGAGCTGCCCCAGTCTGGCTGGAAACATGTTGGCATCCAGGTGTCAGGCCACCTGTTAGGCGGAAACCTGTGCAGTTCCCTTTGGGACCACTGCAAAAGATTTAGGACTACAGGCGTTGGCGGTTAACCCACTTGGTAGCAGTCTGTACCACACAGATTCACTTGGTAGCTGTGGCTGAGCAGTCAGACTTCTCTCAAGAAAAGTTGGTCAGTATGTGGAGTATACAACATAGGGCAATTCTTCACAGCAAGACAAGCAAACACGCAACGAGGCTTAGTGTAAAGATAGTAAGTTATTTATTTATAACACAACATCTATGGAAAACACTAAACCAAATCACGGCAAACAAATCAAACACAATTACTCTACGGAGTAGAAAACGATCAATCCCCCTAGCAAAATATCGACAACTCTAGGTTCTACCGGTACCACTTATTTTCAGACAGAGGTGTATACCTCAACCTAGATGACACTCGATTATTAATTAGGACGGGAGAGAAAAAGATAGGCAGGTTATGAAATCAACACAGTTCAATCCTATGCGGATAAAATGCAAGGCAGGAAGGCAAGAATCACAATAGATCATAAAGTTCAGAGGCCAGGCCCACTCGGAGAGAGGCAAGGCGCGATGTCCCAAAACGTCTCTAGTGGAGATGCATTCAAGTCTTTATAGCAAATTGTTATCGGCAGATTGAACCAGTTCAGAGCAAAGAATGAGCAAAACTTGGAGGCGACCCAGCGGAGCGGAGAGGATTAAGACACCTGGCTCGAACCGAACGAAAGGGAAGCCATGCGGACACGGTACCTTGTTGTGGAGGCCAGCTCCAGCGGGGGCAGTTGTTCCTGGTGGTGGGTGCACGTCGGGTCTTGGCCAAGAGTAGAGATGATCTCGTCGTCGAAGGAAAGTAAAGTCCGGTGCACCACCAGGGAAGAGACCAGCCGTGGAGTGCTCCGTCACAAGGCACCACCTTTTGGTCGCGGTACAGGGCTAGTGGCTATCCGGTTGCCGAGGTGCTCTGCACGGGCAATTCGACCACTGCGTCCTGAGGCAAATAAAAAGCAAAGGGGACTGGTTGTTCCCACCAGTCAGGTGAAGAGACTCTCTGGCAGGGAGATCTCCTCTGTCGTCGGGAAGTGGTGAGTCGGTTCCGCAGGGCTCCACCGGAGGTGTCGTCATGCAGGTCGGCTCAGCGTTACCCTCGTCGGATTCTTAGGTCCTGTGGTGACTTCTGAAGATCCAATCCCAAAAGCCCTGCTTTTATGCAGAAGACCCCCATTCATTCAGCCTAGCTGTCAATCAACACATGCTAAGTGGTGAGCAGGAAGGCTCACCACCTTGGCCAATCACTCCAGAGTGCGACCTGAGTTGGCAAGGCAACTCGGTCCAGGGTGCCTAAACCCCCTCCCACACCCCTGAGGTAACCCAGACAGAATGGCACCAGTTTGGAGGGTCTCTGTACAGAGGCCCGCCAAAAGTGGAACAAAGGGCTCAACCTTTGATTTAGGAGTCACAGAGACGAACACAGACACCATTTTAAAACCGAGTTCTGGCAGAAAATACCATTCGATAAACTTATTTAAGATAAGTAGATCGGTGGTACGTCAGCGTTTAATGAGAAAAAGTATTAATCTCCAACAAAGGGATGAATCCCATAGGGTTAGGTTCGGGATCGAACATAACAAGTAGTTTCCACCGCCACCAGCCAAAACTCGATGAGGGGGGACGGGACAGTGCCCCCTCGAGTAACAGATCCACGAGTAGTCGAATTACCCCTACTACTACGTCCACAATAAGATGTTTGGTACTATTTCTGTTAGTAAATTTAGGTCTAGTAAAGCCAATGGTGACTTTACATGCCCGGGGAGACAGTAGTCAGTCCCCGGGTATGGAGTCTATGGTGGGGGACCCGCTAGGGCGCCCCCGTGTTACGACACGTAGGGTGCGGTGTAACACACATAGAAAAACATATGAGACCCTATGGAGTAAAAGACCCCATAGCCCATCGAACACATTGACATTTCAAAGGAATTACACAGATACATGTCCAAGAGTGGGAGAAAAGAGTCTCACTCTTGGCAGGATGGAAAAAACAAACTCCAGAAATCCAGCAAAGCTGCTGGGGGACTCACTAGGTTAGGAAATTCAGCCTAAACAGAGAATTCTCCCTAACACTCGTCCCCCCCCCCAGAATAAGGGGCAGGAAGATTTAATCCACTCCTGGATGAATCTCATACCTCTAGTCGATGACATACATCCTAGAGAGACCATCAGCATTTTGGTGGTGACACCCTGACCTGTGCTCAATGGTGAAATCAAACCCTTGCAGGCAGATCGACCATCTCAATAGTTTTGGGTTCTCCCCTTTCATTTGCATTAACCATCTCAAGGGTTGGTGGTCAGTCTGAATAACAAAAGTAGAACCATACAAGTACAGCCTAAACTTCTTCAGAGCCCACACTATAGCAAAGCACTCTCTTTCGATTGTAGCCCACCTTGTTTCAGGATCCTTCAGCTTGCGGCTGATGAAGCAAACGGGGTGCTCCCTACCTTTCCCATCCAGTTGACTGAGTACGGCACCTATCCCTACATTGGAAGCATCTGTCTGCACAATGAAGTGTTGGCGGTAATCAGGAGCTCTGAGTACTGGGGCTTGGCAAAGAGCCTGTTTCAGGTTTTCAAAAGCCTGATTGCACTCCTCGTTCCATTTAACCTTTTTAGGAAATTTGGGCGAGGAGATGACATTCAGTGGAGAAGCTATGGTCCCATAGTTCTCTATGAAATTCCTGTAATACCCAGTGAGGCCTAGGAAGGCTCTCACCTGGGTTTGAGTAGTCAGTGTTGTCCAATTTTACACAGCTTTAATCTTACTGAGCAATGGCCTTATTTCTCCACCGCCTACCTCATGCCCAAGATAGACTACCTTACTCTGTCCAATTTGGCATTTACTTGCCTTTATGGTCAGATTGGCTCGTCCAAGAGCCTGCAAAACATCTCTCAGGTGGATTACATGTTCTTCCCAGGAATTGCTGAACACTGCGATGTCATCCAAGTATGCCATGCAGAAGTCCTCCATTCCATTCAGAACCTGGTTTACCATCCGTTGAAACGTCGCAGGTGCATTCTTCAGTCCGAAAGGCATTACCTTAAACTGGTATAAGCCAACGGGGGTAGAAAATGCAGTTTTCTCCTTGGCATGGTCTGTCAGGGCTATTTGCCAATAGCCTGACGTCAAGTCAAATGTGCTGAGGAACTTGGCGGCGCCAAGTTTATCCACCAACTCATATGTTCTTGGCAAAGGGTGGGCATCAGTCGTGGTGACTGCATTAAGAGCTCGATAATCCACGCAGAATCTAAATTCTTTAGCTCCGGCCTTTAGTACTAACACAACTGGGCTAGAACATGGACTAGTAGAGGGCTCTATTAGCCCAAGATCAAGCATCTTGCTGACCTCACCTTTGATGTGGGTTCGTACGTTTTCTGACATTCGGTATCCTCTGCTTTTGACTGGCAGACAGTCACCAGTGAGTATGTTGTGCTGGCCCCAAGGGGTCAAGCCTGGTGAAAGCGAGAACAGAGAGGCAAACTGATTCAACATAGATTTGCACTCTTCTTGTTGCTCGGGTGTCAGATTGTAGGAGAGATTCACTCCTTCAATTTTTTCATCTAAAGGTAAGCCTCTGAGGAGATCCGGAAGAGCTTCACTCTCTTCTTCTTCCTCAGATGATGCTAGAAGCAACGCTCCTACACAGGTCGTGAGACATACGCTTTAAGTCGGTTGGTGTGAAAGACTGTCAGAGCCTCCTTGGGATTGCCCAAGTCCACCAGATAGTTAACCTCTCCGAGTTTACCCACTACTCGGTAGGGTCCCATCCATTTATCTTGCAAGGCCCTCTGCCTTGTTGGGATCATAACGAGAACAAGCTGGTCTTGAGAGAACTCAACCATGTTAGCCTTTTGATCGTGCCAGTGCTTGACCAATGCTTGTCCAGCTTTCAAGTTATCGCTTGCTTCCGTCATCATGTGCGACATTCTCCTCCAGAGACCTATCACATAGTCAGTCACTCTGACTGGCTTGGGGGAAGGAGCACTCTCCAACCCCTCCTTAATCAGGGCCAATGGACCTCTGACGGGATGACCATAGAGCAGTTCGAAGGGAGAGTAACCTACTCCCTCCTGAGGGACTTCTCTATAAGCAAAGAGAAGGCATGGCAATAGAAGGTCCCACTTACGCTAAAGAGGTTCCTCTAGAGCACTTATCATGCTCTTCATGGTTCGGTTGAACCGTTCTACCAACCCATTGGTTTGTGGGTGGTAAGCCGTTGGGAACTTGTAAGTTACTCCGCAGGTTTTCCACATGGCTTTCATGTAGTGGGACATAAAGTTTGACCCCCTGTCAGAGATTACTTCCTTAGGAAACCCGACCCTGGTAAAAATACCAGGGAGGGCCTTAGCCACAGCCGGAGCTGTAACAGTCCTCATAGGAATTGCCTCAGGATACCTAGTAGCATGGTCTACTACAACAAGTATAAACCTGTTGCCTGAGGAGGTTGGAGGATCAAGGGGACCAACGATGTCAATCCCTACTCTCTCAAATGGGACTCCCACAACCGGGAGAGGCACTAACGGTGCCACGTTCTTGGATCCAACCTTACCAGAGATCTGGCAGGTGTGGCAGCTCCTGCAGTGTTTTTCTACTTCGGCCCCCATCTTTGGCCAATAGAAGTAGAGCGAGAGCCTTTCCTTAGTCTTCTTGAAACTCAAGTGACCAGCCAAAGGAATCTCGTGGGCTAACTGCAAGAACAGTGGTCTGTTCTCTTGGGGTACTACAAGGTGTTTGTAGTCTCCAGGTGCAGACTCGGTCGGTTCACTGTAGAAGAGGCCATCTTCCCAGTGCAACCTGTATTTCCCAGGCTCTTGCCCTTCAGCCTGAGCTTCTGCCTGATGGCGAAGACCTTCCAGAGTTGGACATTCTCTCTGTCCCTTACTGAAGTCTGCCCTGCTGGGTCCACCTTCTGCCAGTAAAGAATGCAGCTCAGGATGGTCAACAGGATCCAGATCTCCAATGAGTTCCTGGCCTTCCATTAGCTCTTCCTCAGAGTCTAATTCTACCACACAGGGTTGTACCTCCCTCTCTGCCTCGGCTGGAGGTGGAGTTACGGGTGTGACGTTGGACAACCGCGGGGAAGTCCGTGTCGGCTGCACTGGAATGCTGGCTGCTGGTTTCGGGATAGAAGTCTTAGGTTTCCCCTTCGCTTCTGATTTCTTTGAAACAGCGGCCGACAATTCCAGTGGAGCAGGAGTGTTTTCTTTCTTCATCATCTCCCCGAGAGTACCGCGCATGGTCCTCTCTCTTGCAGGTCTGGTTAGCTCCTGTAACCGTTTACTAGGAGTTCTGGGAGTATGCAATACAACTCAGAGAGTTTTCAAATCGTTACTCAACAGTACGCGTCCTGGTACCTCACTCTGTATGCTGACAGGTATCTTCACAGTCATGTCGTTACACTGGATGAGAACTGGTAATTGGGGAAGCATCTGCACAGGCCCTCCAGCTAACTTGGTGAGGCGTTTGGGTGCCTTAGCAACATCCTCAGCCTGAAAAAAACGATTTATCCCCCACAGTTATGCTGGCCCCGGTGTCCCTAATGGCAGGAGTCTCCTGACCATTCACCTGGACACTGTCCTTATAATACTCTTTAGTATTATCGGGGATAGAATTATAGACATCTAAATTCTGTTGTTCCCACAACCCCAGAGATACTAAAGAAACGCTGGCTGAGACTCCAATGGGTTCGTCAGCTAGCAGTAGAAAGTTTCCACTTGCCATTTGGACTTCCTCCTCTGGAGTGAAGGCTAAGGAGACAAGCTGGACCCCTGAAGGTTTACCCTTAAATCTGGGATCTCCTTTCACGTGGTCAGTCGAGCCACAAACAAAGCATTTACCGAATGATTTCTGGAATGGAGGCTTGTTCTGACCTCCTTCCGGTTTGGCACCAGAAGACACACTATTCTGCTGTGGTTTTCCCGGTGGCTTACCCTTCTGGTTTTGTTTGGGGCCCTCTTTGGAATGTGAGTTATTCAAAATCTCTTTTGAGTCTTTTTTAGGCTGTTTTCCCTCATCCTTTTTTCTGAGTTGCCCCAGAATCCTTATGAGTAGCCCTGTTGGCAACCCACAAATCAGCAGCCTTAGCTAGTGCCCTGGAATCCAATTCCTTCGAATCAGCCAAGTGCTGTCTGAGCTCAGGAGAACAGGCATCATAAATAGACTCCAACATAAAAAGATTTCTCATACCCTCATAAGTGTTCACTTTGTAACCCTTAATCCATCCCTCTAAGTTTTTCAACCCTTCACTCACCCAGGTAGCCCAAGGGGTACCATCATGCTTTTTGAGGGTCCTAAACCTCTTAAGATACTGGGAAGGGGTCTTCCCGAATCTAGCTATCAAAGCTAGTTTCACACTTTCGTAATCCGTCTTATCCGCCTCCCCCAACTCCATTACCACATCAGTCGCAACAGGAGGGAGCCTAGAGAACAACCAGGGAAGCAACGCATTCCCGGTGATGTCCTGGAGCCCATGATTGTATTCAAACAGTTTCAACCAATCCAACACATCCAATCTCGGTTCCTATATACCCACTAATTCCTTTGGCATCCGGGGTCTTTTGGGACTGGAGCTCCTAGAGGAACCAGAGGAGAGAGAAGCATTTTCCATAGACAACTTTTTCATTTTTAACTCGTGATTAAGTTCTATTTCTCTGAGTCTCAACTCAGCTTGCTTCTGCTCAGCCTGGGCATTCATCCATCTGAACTTGAGCTCTTGGTTTCATTCAGATTGTGCCAAGAACCGTTTATATTCTAATTCGAGCTTCATTTTTTCAAGTTCAAAATAAGCAGGGTTACTTGTGGGACCTGGTATGGGCCCCGTAGGCACAGCTGGTAAGGCAGGTAGAGGAGCGGGGGAGACAGTTTCGTTAGCCTCTCCGTCCTCGTCAGCCTCTTCATCGCTATCATCAGAATTACGATTCAGATCAACACCATTACTGTATCTACAGTTGCTGGAGAGATTGGTTCCTCTGAACCAGTACCCAGACTTTGGTTCGCCAGCAATCTCTCTTTTAGTTCTAACTTCTTGCCTCTTACAGAAAGATTCTCTTGCCTACAGAGAGCTTGCAAACTCTCAGTATTTTCACCTGACAAAGACTGTTGACTGTAAGTTTCCATCGTAGACATGTTTTTTGAAAGTTGCTTTTTAGTGCTAAGTCTTGTGGTTAGTTATCCTACAGCGTCGAAAAGCACTCTAAACTGTATACTCGATACAAATCCCACCGCTGCCACCAGTGTTAGGCGGAAACCTGTGCAGTTCCCTTTGGGACCACTGCAAAAGATTTAGGACTACAGGCGTTGGCGGTGAACCCACTTGGTAGCAGTCTGTACCACACAGATTCACTTGGTAGCTGTGGCTGAGCAGTCAGACTTCTCTCAAGAAAAGTTGGTCAGTATGTGGAGTATACAACATAGGGCAATTCTTCACAGCAAGACAAGCAAACATGCAACGAGGCTTAGTGTAAAGATAGTAAGTTATTTATTTATAACACAACATCTATGGAAAACACTAAAGCAAATCACGGCAAACAAATCAAACACAATTACTCTACGGAGTAGAAAACAATCAATCCCCCTAGCAAAATATCGACAACTCTAGGTTCTACCGGTACCACTTATTTTCAGACAGAGGTGTATACCTCAACCTAGATGACACTCGATTATTAATTAGGACGGGAGAGAAAAAGATAGGCAGGTTATGAAATCAACACAGTTCAATCCTATGCGGATAAAATGCAAGGCAGGAAGGCAAGAATCACAATAGATCATAAAGTTCAGAGGCCATGCCCACTCGGGGAGAGGCAAGGCGCGATGTCCCAAAAAGTCTGTAGTGGAGATGCATTCAAGTCTTTATAGCAAATTGTTATCGGCAGATTGAACCAGTTCAGAACAAAGAATGAGCAAAGCTTGGAGGCGACCCAGCGGAACGGAGAGGATTAAGACACCTCGCTCGAACCGAACGAAAAGGAAGCCAGGCAGACACGGTACCTTGTTGTGGAGGGCAGCTCCAGCGGGGGCAGTTGTTCCTGGTGGTGGATGCACGTCGGGTCTTGGCCAAGAGTAGAGATGATCTCGTCGTCGAAGGAAAGTAAAGTCCGGTGCACCACCAGGGAAGAGACCAGCCGCAGAGTGCTCCGTCACAAGGCACCACCTTTTGGTCGCGGTACAGGGGTAGTGGCTATCCGGTTGCCAAGGTGCTCTGCACGGGCAATTCGACCACTGCGTCCTGAGGCGAATAAAAAGCAAAGGGGACTGGTTGTTCCCACCAGTCAGGGGAAGAGACTCTCCGGCAGGGAGATCTCCTCTGTCGTCGGGAAGTGGTGAGTCGGTTCCGCAGGGCTCCACCGGAGGTGTCGTCGTGCAGGTCGGCTCAGCGTTACCCTCGTCGGATTCTTAGGTCCTGTGGCGACTTCTGAAGATCCAATCCCAAAAGCCCTGCTTTTATGCAGAAGACCCCCATTCATTCAGCCTAGCTGTCAATCAACACATGCTAAGTGGTGAGCGGGAAGGCTCACCACCTGGGCCAATCACTCCAGAGTGCGACCTGAGTTGGCAAGGCAACTCGGTCCAGGGTGCCTAAACCCCCTCCCACACCCCTAAGGTAACCCAGACAGAATGGCACCACTTTGGAGGGTCTCTGTACAGAGGCCCGCCAAAAGTGGAACAAAGGGCTCAACCTTTGGTTTAGGAGTCACAGAGACGAACACAGACGCCATTTTAAAACCGAGTTCTGGCAGAAAATACCATTCGATAAACTTATTTAAGATAAGTAGATCGGTGGTACGTCAGAGATTAATGAGAAAAAGTATTAATCTCCAACAATGGGACGAATCCCATAGGGTTAGGTTCGGGATCGAACATAACAAGTAGTTTCCACTGCCACCAGCCAAAACTCGACGAGGGGGGACGGGACAGTGCCCCCTCGAGTAACAGATCCAGGAGTAGTCGAATTACCCCTACTAGTACGTCCACAATAAGATGGTTGGTACTATTTCTGTTAGTAAATTTAGGTCTAGTAAAGCCAATGGTGACTTTACATGCCCGGGGAGACAGTAGTCAGTCCCCGGGTATGGAGTCTATGGTGGGGGACCCGCTAGGGCACCCCCGTGTTACGACACGTAGGGTGCGGTGTAACACACATAGAAAAACATATGAGACCCTATGGAGTAAAAGACCCCATAGCCCATCGAACACATTGACATTTCAAAGGAATTACACACATACATGTCCAAGAGTGGGAGAAAAGAGTCTCACTCTTGGCAGGATGGAAAAAACAAATTCCAGAAATCCAGCAAAGCTGCTGGGGAACTCACTAGGTTAGGAAATTCAGCCTAAACAGAGAATTCTCCCTAACACCACCTGTGGACTGGGGCCTGCCATGTCCTCCTGGGGCTGGGTCAGATGTCTCCACACCACACCCGATCCCCTGAGTCTGGTGTAGATGTCTCTGCACCACGTCATCGACTAGCTGGGGCTGGGGCTGGGCAGGTGTCTCCACACCACGTCCCCGACCTCCTGGGAATTGGGTAGGTGTCTCCACAGCACGTTCCCCACCCCGACCCTGTCTGCCCCATTTATCTCTTGGGGCCTTTACACTTGTCTCACGGATGTAAGAGATGAATGGAAGGCACACCAAGTTATGGTCCTGGGCAAAATGAGTAAGGGAACAGTCTATGTGATGTGCGACATAGATGTTCTGTCCATACACAACACCTGGAATGCTTCCAAAAATGAATACAGGGGTACGCAATAGCAGTGGCACCCAATAACACAAAAAGTGCATACGCGACACCCAGAAAGCTCCAAAAATGAAAAAAGAGGTACACAATACGCAGTGGCAACCTCAAATAGAAAAATTCTTTACACGACAGACAGTGGCCATCAAAATGGGGGTATAAATATGAGCGGATGCACAGAGGTATAACCCCCCAAAATAAAAATAACAGTACACTTCCTGAAAAGAACAGATTGTGTGGTCCTCAAAAAATACATGGAAATGACAATACTCTGTCTTGGTTCCTTCACACACAAAGCCAGTGATGAGTTTCCTTGTCCCTATGTATCCTCATCAATGCGGTGAGATGCATAGTCATGTTGCGTGCAGTGCATGTCACGTAACTTACGCACTGAGGGCCTTTACTCCATTTTTGGCGGCCTTCATAGTGTTACACGGAAGAGCCACTCTCCTACCTCTGTGCAATTTTGCGTGCCTCATCCTGCCCTGTGCTGCCTCCCATGTTGCTATCGGCTGCTGCAAGTCAGTCCTGGGAATGTGCTTGTTGCTCACCTGCACTGTGTTATCAATGCCTTTCAACCTGCCATTGCCTGTGCTACTGTCTCTGGCCCTGTGACCACCTCAGCTGCTTTTCCGGACTCCCACCTCAGCATACCACCACCACTGCTCCACAGCCCATCTCCAGGACCACGTTACCCACCCACGCCTGCCTATGGGGTTGCCATGTCTGCACCTTCTTCCTCAGACTAGAGTGGCAACACTATGGCAGTAAAGCAGAGGGCTAACATCAGTTACAGGGAATTTGGCATCCTGGTGGGGATGGTCCTGGACAACTATGATGCCCTCTTTGACCCAGCAAAGCATTGCGGCAAGAAAGGACCCCGCCAGATCTGCAAGGACATAACAGCTGTCATCAACGCGGAGGGAGTGGCAGTTTGCTGCTTCAATTCCATCCACAAGCGCTGGAGGACTTCAAATCCATGACCCACATCAAGGCCCTGCACACCATTAAGCACAGTGCAACCGTGGAGGTGCACCGTGCGCGCAGGTGCAACTCTATATGAACATCATGCGGGTCCTGGCCAGGTTCTACCTAGTGCTGCATGCCCAGGTCTGCATGTGGCAAGAAGGTCTGGAGTCTGTGGGGTGAATAGGCATGTGGTGCAATGGCCAATGGGACATGTGTGTTGTGCATGTGCATGCATGTTTGTGTTGTAACCCTTGTGTTGGCTGCATGTGTTTATCAGCAATCAACATCAGCATGCAGTCCATGTGTGAGGTGTGACGTCTGTGGATTGGACATGCCCTGCTATTGACAGAATGTGTCGTACAGTTGTGCCAAGCGTGTGCATGCCATGTCACTAGTGGTTGAGATGTGCTTGGATGCCAAGTGTGCCAGATAACTATGTGATGGCCTTGTCATGTGCATGCATGATGCCCATGCTGTTGTGCCAACATAGGCACTGTGTGACTATACATCCCTCACATATGGAAGTGACACATGCATTTGGATGTTTGGCATTGTTACGTTGCAGCATTGCTTTTGCTGGCACTCTGATGTGATTGGTCATGGTGCTGCTTGTGCATTCAGAGCTAATGATGGTGCATGTTATGTGTAAGTACCTGGGGCTATTGCATGCCAACGTGTGACTGTGCTATTGAGGAATGCATGTGTTGCATGCGCACCAGATGGGTTTTGACTGTAGCATGTTGTTTGTTGTGATTGTATGGAGAGGTGCCCATACAGGTGTTTGCATGGCCATGCCCGGTGCATTGCAATTCTGGTTGGCTACTGGTGGTCAGGATTCCACTGTGTGTCTCGTCCATAATGTGTCCAGGCCAATGGGTCAGCACATCAGTGCTTCCATGCAGTGGGTGTGTTTGCATCCTACCAGTTAACTCCCTGCCCACCCCTGTGCCCCTGTGGCAAGTCTCCCATGGGTGTGCATCAGGTTGCAGTTTTGTCACATTTACTTTCCCACTGTTACATGTAATTCATCATGGTTTGTGTCTGTGCAATGCCCATATTTAGCAGACTTTACCTGTGTATTTGTCATGATTGTTGTTTGCATCGTGCCAGGGTTGTTGTGTTGTTTTGGATGTCGATTGAATGTCCTAGTGTGGGGTTGGGGTTTTGTTGTTTATGACTTTGACAAACCATATTTCTGTGAATGTTGTTGCTGCCGCACTAGCTTCAATTCAGTACACTGATGTCGCTGTTCTGTGTCTCCTTTACCACAGTTGTTGTAGCTGATGAAGAGGGAGGAAGCGGTGTTGGGGAGCATCGATGCGGGAAACCTTTCACCAGACAAAGACAAATGCCCCAGCCACTCCCCGGTTAGAGCTCATCTGTGGGGAGCGATGTGGCTGAGGTAGCACTTGTAAAATCAGGCAAGGCTGTTGGGGGTAAGTCCATGGAGGTGAAGGTGTTAGGGGACTCCTCAGAGCAGTGGGACAGGGTGAAGCCACACAGGGGCCATCCACAGTGGAAGATACCTTTGAGACATCCAGGCTTGTGGTGGGGGGGAGGCGGAGGAAGTGGACGTGGCAGCACAACCCATGGGGTCACATGATGTAACACTTTCCAAGAGGCATGAGGCTGTGCAGGCCACTGTGTAGGTGCCCTATGCAAAATCCTGTCCCTGGGCCATTCGATCCAGCACTGCATGCCTTCCGGGATGCCTCCAACCAAAACAGCATCCCATTAGCGGCTGATGTGTCCATCATGGAACTTGTGCTACCCCTGCTGGCGGGCCTGACGAGGTGGACCAGAGGCATGCGTGATGTTGGACAGGCTAGTCATGACCTGCTTATCCATCATCACAATGTGGTTTACCATGTTGTTGCCTTGCTGGCAAATGGCCGGTTCCCTAGTGGAGTCTGTGGGCTGCCCACTGCTGCAACCTCCTCCTCGGCTTCCTCCTTTGTACGCTAGTCATACTCTGGGGTGCCTTCCGGACCCTATACCAGCACATCCTCTTTGCACCAGTCCCACACCCAACTCCCTGTTTGGTGGATGTTGTATCCCCGTCAGAGATGGAAATCACAGGTACAGCAGCTGAGGTGGTCACCATGCCTACCCAGGCACCGACAAAAGCCCTGGCAATGGCGGGGCAGCAGGCAACAGAGAGCAGTGCAGGTGTTGTACATCCTAGACAAAGATCATCTGTTCAGATGGCGTACCAATGCAGCGTGCCCAGGGCTCAGTGGCAGCAGGTGGCAACTAGAAGGAGGCAGAGTGCTGCAGGATAGTCCACCACAAGCCCACAAGGAGGCAGGAGGCTGCTTGGAGGCAGGCGGACCATGTGGCAGCACTCAATCCTGTATCTTCCGTGTTCCATGGTTACGAGAGGCAGCTGCTGGCAGAGAGGCAGCGGGCGCATGAGGCACCAGTGACTGTGTCCATGGCTGAGTTTGCGCTGCGTCAAGTGATGAGGCGAGCTACCACCCTGGAGGCCATTTGAAGGGCAGTGCAGAACTGAAGTTCATTTGTGTGTCTGCAACATTCAATGTTGACATTTGACACATTGCATCTCACCATTGCAGGTCATGTGTATTGTGGCGTGCCTGTGTGTGATGTTGTTGCTGTGATGGTTGTGGGTGGAGGATTGCACATGTGCCTGACATGTAGGGATGGGTCCATCAGGCAACTCGGGCTTGCACTGGGTGTTTGGAACTACATGTACATGTGCATCTTCACTGTGTGTTTGGCCTCAATGTGTTTGGCCTCTGATGTCTTGCTCCACCTCTGCCCCCGGAATGCTGTTGTGAGCCATATTTGCTCATTCTGTGTGGCAGCACACATTTCCTGTCTCAGTGAGTTATGCACTCTCTGACTGCCCTCACATCACCAATGCACAGGCTGGTCAGGTTGGGGTCCCTGACAGGGACTTTGCCACCCCTTTCACCAGAATCACTTATGCTCAGGCTGTAACGTGCTAGGTCATTATTTGTTGTTCTGGCCAATGTTCAAATGGGTTTACTTCTGTCCTAAGGCCACATTAATTTGCTATGCTTCGGTGCCTTTGCGGTGGCCCATAGTCAACATGCAAATGACACTTTGCATTGCATACACTTGTCACATGTGGATGGGGTGGCCACAGTGTTGTTGGTGCAATATGGCGAAGTCTGGCGGGGGTGCTGCAGGTTTGGGGCTACAAGTGAGTGACAGTGGATGATCCAGTCCTGGAATGGTGTTTGGTGCTTCCTGATGATCGTGTAAGCAGTAGACAGGTTGGGGCTCAGCTACATGGTGGAGACAGACCACAGAGGTTCAGGTGAGTTGCAGCCATGCATTGTACTTGTGTGGGAGACTGTCAGGGGGCTGGCTGAAGTAGTGTCAGAGGTGAGGAGGGCTGGCTGGCAGAGTCTGGTCTTGAGGGGGTGCCTGGGGAGAGTGTTGGAGGTGAGGGGTGCTGGTGGGTGGTATCTGGACTTGAGGAGGCTGCCTGGGGAAGTGTCAGAGGGGAGGACAGTGTGGGGAGGGGAGTTTACTGTCATGTGGCTGGCTGGGGGTAGTGTCAGAGGTGAAGGGGGCTTGTGGCTGGTCTCTGGACTTGAGAAGACTGCCTGGGGGTAGTGTCAGAGGAGAGGACAGTGTGGGGAGTGGAATGTACTGTCAGCGGGCTGTCTGGGCGTAGTGTTGGAGATGAGAAGGGCTGATGGGTGGTGTCTGGAATTGAGGGTGCTGGATGGGGTAGTGTCAGAGGTGAGGGGGGCTGGTGTCTGGATTTGAGAAGACTGCCTGGGGGTAGTGTCAGAGGAGAGGACAGTGTGGGGAGTGGAATGTACAGTCAGCGGGCTGTCTGGGCATAGTGTTGGAGATGAGAAGGGCTGATGGGTGGTGTCTGGAATTGAGGGTGCTGGATGGGGTAGTATCAGAGGTGAGGGGGGCTGGTGGGTGGTGTCAGGACTTGCAGTGACTGGATGGGCTAGTGTTGGAGGTTTGGGGGGCTGGTGGGTGGTGTCAGGACTTGCAGCGACTGGATGGGCTAGTGTTGGAGGTTTGGGGGGCTGGTGGGTGGTGTCCAGACTTGAGGGGGCCAGCTGGTGTTGTGTTTGAGGTGACAGAGACTGGTGGGTGGTGTCTGGGCTTGAGAGGGTTGATTTGCAGTAGCGGTATATGCCAGCAGATTGGGTTCCTATGGTGTAGGGGGATGCACTTGTAGTTTTGCATGGGTGCCGCCTTGAATTACGAGGGAGCCCACCTGTTTTTGCTGGGGTGTAGCCTCGACTTATGAGGGAGCTCCCGTGTTTCGCATGGATGCCGCATTGACTTGCGAGGAAGACAAAGCTCTTTTGCAGGGGTGAAATCTCCACTCAAGAGGGAGCTCTCGTGTTTCTGCAGGGGATTCTGCATTGACTTACATGAAAGGTTGTGTATTTTCAGTGGGGCACTGCCACGACTTACTTGGCAGGCCGCGTATTTTCGCAGGGATGCCGCATTGACATGGGCGGAAGGACGCATGCTTTTGCAGGGGTGCAGCCTCAATTTATGAGGGAGCCCTGGGGTTTTTGCTGGGGTGACACATTGACTTGCGAGGAAGGCTGCATGCTTTTACAGGGGTGCAGCCTCGATTTACGAGGGAACTCTCGCATTTTCGCATGGGTGCTGCACTGAATTGCGAGGGGGGCCACATGCTTTCACTGGGGTACAGCCTCGACTTGTGAGGGAGCTCTCATGTTTTAGCAGGGGTGTTGGATGGTGGATCTGAGGTGGATGCAGAGGTTTGCACTTAAGTTGGGATATGGCTCGGCTTTTAGTTTTTACGTGGAGCATGTTGTTAGCGTTCCTCACGCAGCTCTATTCCCTTTGCGTGTCTCCTAGAAATGCACGTTTGGATCCATGAATACGTGGAGCTCGCTGATTTGCTTATGCACCCAGGCTTAATGCAGTCTTTTCCATTAATCGGGCCCTAACACTTTATACTCATAATTGGAGGGGATTCCCATCACAGCAAACTAATTTCTAAACGTTCATCATATTGTTGCTATGTTAGTCTTTATAACAATCGCTATCTGGCGCAGGCACATTTCCAATGATAGCACCTGTTGTGCTATAAAACAAAGTACACACATATGCAGGTTTATCAGCGTCAGACATAGGAAACGCTGAGTCATCCTTACTGGAATGAGCTATTGTAATCTTGCCTGCAAACGCAGATAGATTTCTGCAATTTGTGCTTAACACACTGCAATCAAACTTATAAATATGCATGTCAACTTTGGCAATTGCATATGATCAATATAATTCCCACAGAACTCTTAAAATGCTACCGGAATTGTGGCTCCAAGGTGGGGGCACAGGGCAAGTGCACCTTTATCCCGCCCATAAAGACATCTTTGGATGCGGGGTTCATAAATCCCAAGCATATATTACCCAGTACATGTGCACCATGTCATGTATGGAAAAGCCATGTGTTGTAAAGAGGTGTTCAAAAAGGATAATCTCCTGAAAGTGCACGTACATGCTATACGGCTTAGTATTGTGAAATATCTTGATACATGAAAGCGCAGACATTGGCACCTGGCCAAATGGAGAACATATTCCTAGTATGAGAAAGTATGCAGCACGATGTGAGCTTATCTCAAAGAGCCCAAGGTACATAGTAGAGAGGGAAAGTAAATATTGTGATGGAAGGCATTGTTCATTGGTATGCCTTTCCGCATAGCCTAGCTGCTCGGTACTCAAGCCCCTGCTCAGGACATTTGTCCCCTTTAACCTGCTAAATGTATGTCCATCCAGAATGGCAGTGTCTGTTTTCTTTTTATCTGCCCTCTGTGCGCATACACTACCAGCCAGGGTAAACGAGTCAATGGTTATGATTGATGATGCCAATGGTGATTTCATGTCTTGCGCGGGGCTTGAGCAGTTCACAATAGCATGCGTTTTCTCTCATAACTAGCCTTTCTGTGGTGTTTCGGTTTTGCATTGCACCCATAAGGTCCTTGTGCCCCTTATGTTCATCTAGTATATAGCAATTAAAAATCTTCCCATTCTCTTGTATCAATGATCCTTCCCATCCCACCATTATATAAACTTCATTGTCTCTCCCACACATGCAGCTCCACTTGGCTTCTTCACAACTCTAGCTAGTGTTTGCAGTGGTCAGTACTTCCCTCTGTCCAGCATGGCCACCTCTCTCTCTCTGTCTCTCTCGCTCTCTCTCTTTCTCTCTCCCTCTTCCTCGCTCGCTCCTGCTCTTTCTTTCTCTCTCTCTCTCTCTTTCTCTCTCCCTATTCCTCTCTCGTCTTCCTCTCTCGCTCCTGCTCTTTCTTTCTCTCTCTATCTCTATCTCTTTCTCACCCTTTCTCTCTTGCCCCCCCCCTCTTTCTCTCTCGCTCTTCCTCTCTCTGTCTTCCTCGCTCTCTCTCTCTCTCAGTTTGTCTCTCTCGCTCTCTCTCTCACTCTTTCTCCCCCCCTCTCTCTCTTTCTCTCTAGCCTTCCGCCTTCACATCATACTGAATTTTGGTATCCAATCAAACTATAAAGGCTGTCTCCGGTTTACCATTAGCTCACCCTTTTTCGCAGCAAGGATCACTGATTTGGACAATGCAGAATGTTTGCATTTCAGCCAATGTTCGGCTAAGCAATTATTTGTAGCTGACGTTAGGTACACCACAATTATTCAAGCTTTTCTTGTCTTGAGGTAAATTGTAAGAATGCGTATCCACATCATTAATAATAGTTAAACATGTCATAAAGATAGTCATATGGCTGACTCGCACCCCTTACCAGTCTTCTAATTCCACCCAATGAACTGGAACTTTTAGGGAACTAACCAATCCAAACTGGAGATGGTGTATACCATGTTGAATTTGCTTGGTAGTAAGTCATTGCCCCATTGCCTTCTCTCACATTTGGAATCCTAGTTTAAGGAAGTAAGACAGTAGACAGCTAATGTTTTAGATACCTGCTTTTGTATTGGCCTTGCTGCCAAATCTACATGTTATTTATTGACAGTATGAGATATTGGTGTTGTTGCTTTTAACTAATTGTTAAGAATTTTTTTATAGACATAAACAATCTTCGGAAAACACTATAACTCAAGATGCAAATTAATTTGAGTGATGTCAGTGGAACCCAAACCCGGCAGGTTATTTTGCAATTAAATTATGTAAATGAGATGCATTCAAAAATTGGCAGAGCATCATACATCTGCTGAAGCTTTGCTGCAAGATTTTTAAGAGATTACGAAGGAAGTACTTTTTAGGGGTTGTTAATTGTACCTTATTGACATTTCCAAGCCAAAATATTTTGTCGGCACCCGGCAATGGGCCCTTCCATGACTTCATGAATTATGCAAAGTGTTCTCCAAAATGTTCTGCAATGGGTTTCTTGTTATCACATACAAACATAGCAATGAACTGCTCCTAAATATGACTTCTAATTCCCTGAACTGAAATGCTTACAATCATATTAGAATTGGTAGCAAAGTCATTAAAGTTTGCCAACAATCACAGAGGGATGCTGCTACCACATTTACTTGGAGAAGGAGGTATTATTTAGTTACACTTAAACTAGAATATGCCTGTGTGGAGGCGGGGGTATTCGTTCAATAATTTTCCATACTCTTCAAGCACATGACGATGTACAATATAGACACTGGGCTCGATTCATGGAAATGTGCGCAGAAATCCCGCAACGGCCGCATGCTAAAAAAGGACGCTGTGCGCAGAATAAAAAATGTGCACCCCGAGTAGTCATGGAATCCTTTGCGAAAAGTAACCGTATTCGCAAGTCGCGACCAGAACGCCCCAGACATGGACACACACAAAGCACAAACAACCAGATAGCTACTTTGCGCGCTCCACTGTCCCCTTGGGGCGAATACACGCATCATTCAAACAGTACATCGGGTCCCTAACAAGCAGACCTGCATCTCTGGGACCCTGCGCAGGGTCCCCCATAACTGTTCCCGGCACCCAGATAACCTGCGTATGAAAAATTGTAACTTGGTCTAAATTCAGAAAATTTGCATAAACCGTTCCTGCACCCTGCTACACTGCTTAGACACACACCAAAGTTACATCGGAACCATGATTGAGTACACGCACCCCGAAATCCGACATACAACCCCACCTCTGCACTGCAAATGCTACGTTGAAGTGTACTTACACCTGCCTTTGAGTGGCAGATCGTATGAAGGACTTGCATGGACATTTCACAGCTGAGAGGTTGCATGATCAAATTCATGAATATGTCTTGTGACTCGCAATTGTGGGCATGCGAGGGACTGCCTCACAAGTTCTTCCCCATTTTTGGTGTTCCGTCCTTTCCCAGCCGTCTGTGTAAGTCACGCCCAGGCTCTGCCTGGAGTCTCGCGCAAGGCCCTCAGCGGCTCATGCAGACGTGCCAAGCCAGCGCAATCTCCACGTAAATCCATGGAAAGTGTTCTGCATTCAATTCTATGAATCCACGAAGGCGGATGTGCACACACTTGCGCATGCAAGTACACTATTTTCCGTGCAAATAATTCCCTGAATTGGACCTATTGTGTTCATTATCACCTCTTTTGGGAGCCCAAATGTTACTATGGTAAAGAGAAGCAGTGTTTTGGTGTACTACAGAAATTAATTCTGCTCTTCTTGTGGTTGCTGTAAAACGGACCCAAATTCATGTTTTACCATGATCAAGAGCTCCATAATGACCCCTCTGGCTGGCTGTGGCCAACACGTGCCTGCTTCTTAGCCCATTGCAAAACCAGCTATCATCCAATGGTAGTTCGTCTGTGCAGCAGAGTTTCAGCACCACCGCTAAGTCTATTATCAAGTTTAGGAATCCAGGAGTGGAAGAGTTGGGCTGTCTGCCTATTTGTCATGACCACTGTGAGGGGGCACAAGTTGTGCCACAAGAAGGCTCCCACCAGAATCCTGAGGGCCTTAAAACCACTGCAAAAGGGCTCCTGGAGCCAGTCCTGGCGCCTTTGGCACCAGGCTCATATGTAGGAAGGAAGGGCTGGTCAAACTAGGTCCCATTTATGTACATGGGCCTTTAAATCCAACATGCAAGCACCCACATTGTCTAGTTCTAAGAACCAAGCCATGCAGTCCAGTGTTTTGGGTGTGGCAGGCCTGGAATTACTTTCCCTGGTACTACTTTATCTGGGCTATATGAACCACACCCTGACAGGAGAACACGCTTCGTGTTATTCTGCAACCACTAGCGTGACACTCACCGTGTCCAGCTCATGTTCTTCAGCATCTTCCTGTAATCCTGCAAGAACAAGATTATTCTGTTTTACCTGAGAAAACACCATCCAGCACTCAGCATCTCAACTGGGCTGCAATCTGTGGAAACCGAGAGAAGAAGAAACATCACTCACCTGTGAGTACCAGCTTAAGGCCTTCCGGCGAACCGCTGCCACAGGTGCCGTTCAAACATTGCAACCTGCAATAACGAGAAAGGGAAAAACAATATTAGAATGCGCACTTCCAAAACATCGAATTCCATCAGTCTTGCCTGAATTCCATCACGCTACACCACGTTTCCATCCGGAGCACCACAGCAACATCTGCAAAGGAAATGAGACATATTCAGGTTTGCTTTCAGAATTAAACAACCGCACAGCGCTGTACTTACCTTAACGGATTCTGGGGGCCTGTTTTTCATCACACTCTCATCCACTCGCAGCACCACAGTGGCCTGTGAGCAGAAGAAGAGGAAAACACAGGTTAGCTTTAAAAGACAATAAAGGCACTGTGCTTCGCGCTTTCTCTTACCTAGAAACGTGCCTCTCCATCCGGCACACCAGCATCAAGACCTTCGCACCTGAAAAGAAAGAGATAAAGACATTAACAAATTCCCACCATAAACAGAACAAAGACTTACAATTAACAATCCTACCTGCCTAACAGCAGATTCCGGGTCACAGCATGCCTGGGCCCAAGGAAGGCGTACTGCTCCAGTGAAGCAACTCGGGCAGCTCGCCAACAAACGTCAGGCGCCCCTGCACAAGAAACGCAGGACGGATAGCTCACCCTACAAATAAGGTGAGAAAAGAACCCAGTGGGAAGGGAATCGGTCAGAGGGAGGGGGGAGATTCATCCATTAGAGACAGTTATCACAAATCCTCCCTTCTGCAATTACAGATTAATTATTCAGCACTGGGCAACTACGCATCCAGGGTTCCAGATCTCAGAGCCTTCCAGACAACCCTGGGGATATCAGGTGAGCGTAACACTATTCAGAATTCCCACATGGATAGGAATGCCATCCACAATCATTTGAGAGCGCCAAAACCATATGGTGCGGCCATCGCGCAGCACCTTACATATGGAGATACAGGGCCTGATTCATCGAATTTTTGGCACAAAGTCACTTTAGCACAAAGGCCCTCATTACGACCCTGGCGGAGGTCCATGGTGCAATTTGCACCATGGACCATGGCGCAGAGCTGCCAACTCCGCCATGGGGGTTGGCGGACTTACCGCCCCATTCCGACCTTGGCGGGGCGGTAAGTCCCCAATCCCCATTTACCCTTCCCCATTCCCATTTTTGCCCCATAGGGTATAATGGGAGTGGGGAAGGCGTTAATTACGCCACCGTAGAATACGGTGGCGTAATTAATGAGGGGACCCGTAGCGCCATGGATTTTTCCGCCCGGAAAATCCGGGCGTAAAAATCACCATGGCGCTACGGAAAGTCCTAATCTGGCGGAGAGGTACGCCATGCATTACGCTGGCGTAAACCCCTCTCCGCCAGGGTCGTAATGAGGGCCAAAGTCACTTTGCACCGTGCTAGGCCTTCCAGGAAGCAGGCCATAGTGTTTCATGACAGTAGTCTTCTTCTACCACCAGTGTTACATTTCCACTATAATTGAGGACTATCCTATGTCTGTTCAAAATCTGCGCTGCTTGGCCCGAAATTTCCCTGAATTGAGGACTACATGACGACTTTTCAATGTGTATTTGTTCTTATAAAAATGTACTCAAACGACTTTTGATGCCCTTGCTAGCTAAACCTTGTGAGTATTTAGTCACACTCTCTCTGGCACATAAATGAATCTCGTGACTTACTGGATCCTCGGTAGTCCGTCTTTTGTCCAACCAGAGGTGAAAAGTGAGTCCCACTGTCTGTCTAGGATGACCTCCAGAAGGTTCTGGATGGTGAGGGTGTCATATCATTGATCATTTTGTAACTCTAGCTGAGCATCATCTCTGGGGATGCTACTCTGTTGGCAAGAGGTCAATGGTGTAACAGACACTGACATGTTCAGGCTCAAGTCCTTTCTGTCAGGCAGCAAAGTTATTGCCTATGTCTCTTTATTTTTTCCTCAGACATTGTTCATCCACCACTCCCATCCTAATTGCTGAATGCTATAGGGCTTTGTTGATGTTGGTTACCATGAGGGGCAATGCTCGAATGTCATATTCTTCATAGCTCTTGTAAATTTAAAACAAACCAAATAAATGGGTTTCCTGGACAAAAGGTGGGGAATCAGGACAGAATTCGACAGCAGATGGCTTACCATTCTTCTTCACAGTACAAGAAAGACTGCAAAAGAGTTTTGAAAAAAGTGAAGCAACATTAAATAATTTCTTAAAACATGCCCCAATTCACCAGCCACAAGGCTATCAGAATATACTGCACTGATTATCTCTAAAAAGGGCAAACCTAAGTATGTAGTTATCTGCAGCCTTGAGAAATATCGGTTGATTTAGCTATATATAAAGTAGCACTGTCTTGTAAGACAAAGAACATTTTGGAGCAACCAGAATGCAGTTGGGCGAATTTGCATACTCACAATGTCTTGCTGATATGAATTTGAACTGGAGGTTAACTTCCAGAGATGATTACTAGGTGGTATTGTGGCGTGTGTGCCTTGGTTTAAATTGATTATTTTACTTTCATGTTTCAGGTGAAAGGGTTTTCGAAGACATTTCAAACCCACTATATTTTTGTTGGTGTTTCCTAACATGCCAGAGTGCTCCAACCACAAGGATGCTAGACTTTACTACACTGAATGTGTGTAATAAGGCTGGAACCTGGTATGTAGTTGTCTACAGCCTTGAACAATGTCTGTGCTGGGTTGATTAAAGTATTACTGCACTATAAAACAAAGCATATTGGGCAAAATGCTTGCATTTGGTCTCATTTGTATACCCACAATGCCTTGCTAATGTGGCACTGAACTGGAGTTAATTTCCAGTAATGCTTACTAGGTGGATTTGGATGGGTGGCATTGCTCAAATGGATTATTCTACTGCCAAGTGTCAGGTGAAAGTTTTTTTTTTCCCAAGCCTTTTTAAGCCCATCATAACTTTTCTGGAATTTGCTATATACGGCCAGACGCTCCGACCACAAGGCTGGAAGACTATACTTTACTTATGATACCTAATAAGGGTGAGACCAGGTGTGCAGTTGTCTTCAGCCTGGAGAAATGTCTGTCTTTAGTTGAATAAGCCATATATAAAGTAGCAGTGCACTGTAAGACAAATATATGCTTCTGGAACAAAGGCTTGCATTCTGGCTAATTTGCATAACCACAATGCTTGCTTTTTTGGCCCTGAACTGGACTGAACATGCAGCAATGGTTACTATGTGGCATTGTGGCATGTGTGACCTGCCTCAAATTGATTACTCTACTTAAAACATAAGAAAAATACAAGGGATTTGAGCTTTGATGATATCATTCAGGATGCTGCTATAGATGGAAACACAACACAACCAGGGAATCAAATAATTGATCTTAGTATTTGGACATAGTTCACCAGATAAACGGTATCTGTAACACACATGGGTGGTCAGGTCTCATTATTTACAATCTGCACAATGCTCTTTATTTTGTCCCTCAACAAGTACTAAACTATTATCTCATAGATAACAAAGTCTGTCACTAAGCCATGGTGATGGACAATCTATCTAAAAGGGATTTATTTATTTTTATTTAATTTACATTTTTAAAGCGCTCACATAGACTGCGGGCATCGAGGCGCTTTTACAGGAATTTGTTGTGTTTTAGTTGTGTAATTATTTTTGTCTTAGTTGCATAATTATAACGCAATTAAACACCCAGAGGTTTCTAAGCGCGGACTTCTAAGGAGGATAATTAGCCATCCACTCAATTATTAAAATCAAAATGTCATCCTAGAAGTACTTATGCTCCGAATGCGACTAATAAACTCTGTCCATATAAGATGCAGATGTGTTCTACTCCATTTGTACCCCACCACAATGGAGTAATAATATGATGAAGTCTTTCCAAACTGAGCACAGTATGCCTATCAGAAGGTATATTTTAAAAATGACATGTATATGATTTAAAAGAATCAACTATGGACCTTGAATTTGGAAAGAGGGACACAACTTGTAGTGACTCTTAACAGCAAATCCCTGTATATTCCTCCGGAAGCAACCCTTTTGGCCATTCAAAAACTGGAGAATGTGACAAATACGTGGACGTTCCTTCCCCATTTATTTTACAGTTGGCTGAAATAGCACTAACTAAACATTTTTTCACCTATCAGGAAGAAATGTTTAAACAGATCTTGGGGACGGCAATGGGGGCTACATTTGCACCGAGTTTGGTCAACATTTATGTTGTAGAATATGAACTTGCACACATTTACGAAGAACATAAACCTTTTAAACAAAGGATAGTATTTTGGAAAATATACATTAATGATATCTTTATGATCTTAATGGTACCACAAGGGACCTTTGCAATTTGTACACATGATTGAAGAAATCCCTTCCTCAAATCTATATATATATATAACAAGTAATCAAGAAATTCTTTTTCTAGACTTACAGATTGCAGTCGTAGACAACCAACTCTCATCTACAGTGTATAAAAAAACCCAATGACTGCATTGCTCTTCTTCTCTATATTAGTTTCTGTCAGAGAACATTATGCAAGAAGTTACCTTTTAGACAATTCCTATGATTTGGGAGATCATGCTCTACTGTCTAAGAATACAAACAACAAGCAAAGTTACTCGAAGGGCAACCTGCATATAGAGGATATCCTAAACATAATTTTGAAACAGGCATCTAAACAAGCCCAAAACATCTCGAGAGATGTAACCCTTCAACATGCACAGAGGGAACAAAGATCTGATGTCAGGAACTCGGATTGGAAGGTCTGGAAACACTGGAGGCATAGGCATTGATTGCCGTATGCACGTTCCAGTCCTCACCCAATATGGCGGACGAGTCCTTATATTCTGACTCCTCCCACCAACTGACGCGTTGTATCTGTTTACCAACGCTGCGGTTCATGAGGAAACTTTGTCCGTGTTGTTCTCTAGCCTCCTTCCTACTTTAGCCTTTTTTAGTCCTCCTGTACCTACTTCAGCGGAACGTCTACTTTCCCGTTTCCATTCGGATTCTCTATTCCCTTCTGTTTCTGGGTCCTCTAACATTTCTATCCTCTACCGCCTCCTGGCATTCCAGCCTTTTTGTTTGTTACTTACTTCCTACTTTCTACTTACCTCGCGTCCTCCTATCAGTCCGGTTCCGTTCCTACCTTTTGCTTGGAATCTTGTCTTCTTGCCTTATCTTTCGGCTTCGGGTTACTCTGTTTTAACAGCGCCTTGCTAAATTCTGCAGCCGGTCCCGGCACCTAATTTTCGCTTACTGAGTCTCTCGCTCCGTAAGCATCTTCCTGTCAGCCTACCTCAGTGCTTCTAGTTCTGTTCTTGCTACTAGCGCTGACTGTCTCTCTCTCCTTCTCTCCGTTTACTTTCTCTTTCACCTTTCCAGTCAGAGTTATCATTTGGCATCTTTCTATTTTTGGAGCTTCCACTTCCAGCAATTCACCAGACTCCAGTCCGAACTCTAAGGAGTAATAGAGCCACAAACTAATGTACCCTTGAATTCGACCAACGCTGACTGCCTTCCGGTTCACGGAAGAGAATTACAGCCATTTGAACCCATCTGAAGATACAGGGTTTTTTCTGCCTATGTGCTTTTTCCCTGATTTTAGGGCTGGCCCCCCGGTGTTCCCCGCGGACAGTGTTCCTTCTCTGCCACGGTGGCCTCCGGAGGGGCCAGACCCTACCTGCACGAAAAGAAGATCAGGACACCCAAGAAAGAGACTCCCACTACACGAAAGGAACGAAAGAAGACCGAGACCATCCTAATAGAGTATACCTCAGAGGAGCCAGGTGAGGAGGAGGGGGAGGAAGTTCTTAAGCCTGACATCTGATATGATCACTAAAGTTTTAAGTAACTCTCCATTGTTTAATGAAGTAAAAAAGATGATGAAATCATTTCCGATTCTGAATACAGGTAAAGTTCCTGTTGAAAGACCCTGCTTTGCGGTAAAATGTAGGTGCAATATCCATGGCACAGTGGTGCATGCCACACATGATACAAGTAACGAACTGAGCATTGTCCCAACTATGGAACTCAAGTTAAATTTCAGGCCATTCACCCCTTGGAATGTGCTCAGTTTGTGATCAAACAATGTGGAGCAAATCAATAAACATAGAGTGGCACACACCTTGGATTCAAAGATCCTTTACTAATTGTAATTCTGTGAGTGTCATATATATAATACCCTGCCCACGTAATCTGAGATATATTTGGAGAAAAGAATCATAGATCACAAATTGTGTATCAGGACAAAGAAGCTCACTGCACCACTGGTCAAACATTTCATGCAAGAAAGGAGCACAGCAGATCAGTTCAAGTGGACAATCCTAGGGGAAATTTAGCCACCAAAAAGGTGGTGATGAAGGTGCCATATTATTTAGAAAGGAACAACAGTGAATCTATAGAATACACATAGACAATCAGGGCTTGAACAAGGAAATACAATGGCAGGATCTGGCGGTCCTGTGGTAACGCGTTGTGACTGATTAGACTATTATTACAGCAATAGATCAATGATGAGCCAGGAGCACAGATTGACAGAATCACAGCACATAATACAAATTATTTTACACCGTTGTTGTTTTGGTGAAGTGTACTATATTATAATTAAGGGACGATCAGGATGCTCTGTCCACAATAGGAAAAGGGTCTGCGTGATTCCTGACAGAGTGCCTTTTTACTGGTACGAGTTTCGGGTACAGATGTTCCTTGAACCACGTGAGGATTGTTAAATATTGTTTGAGCCTAAATTGCCCCTGACGAACGCGAGGGTAGGAACACGTAAACAATTTTATTAAATTGAAATAAATGTATTGAACAATCAGTAATTGATGATAAGGATCACTTTTTGATAAAATGATAACACACAGACTTTCAAATTCTCCATGTTGCTATCGGCCCAGTAAGAGATGGAAATTGTTCATAGTCAAATCTAAAGTTTGATCATTATTGCACTATTCCAGTATGGTTGGTTACATAGCATTACTGCTACATGGACCAATGAATCATGCAATAGCAACATGTCAGTGACACGTACAAGTAATATCACATGACTGGCATAGTACCATTAACTAACGAACAGCATGCAAACTGAGACAAGCAGAACCGCTTACTGTGTATGTGAGAAGCGTGAGAAGCGTTGAGCCGCACTTTTGTCACTGACAAGTAGCAACAAACAGGTAACTTCATCAAGGGAGTGGATCATTATTCCATGAGTGTGTGCGTTCTCTCACTTTCCAATAATCAGGGTATGATTCTGTTAGTCGTAGAGAACTGTACTGACACGTTTTTGGACAATTCTTTCCTCTCCCTTCTATATGTATCTCATTGTATTTAGATTCACACTGCACATGGGGAAGGATATGCATACACTCCACGGATGCACTAGTAATTAAGCCTATGCATAGGGCGGTATGTGTGTGTACATTGCAGGTAAGCCTGCTATCACAGAGCTGAGTGTCTTTCTCTTTTCAATAAGTGATTAAAAGGGTACTTAAGGAACTGGGAAGAAACATTGCATTTTCTCTGTGATTCTTGTTATTTATACACGTTGGAATGTAATTTAAGAAGGAGTCCCTGTAAATATGTTCCCCCTGAAGCAATATGGGAATACAACGGTCTTGACAAAGGTGATGCAAGAGAGAACAAGTCACTGAAACTAGTTGACATCTGCTAGGATATCATTTATCTTGGTTGCAGGATTCCTTGAGAAAGAGATTATCAATAATACATACAAATCTAAACATTTTCGTTGGACATATAGAGCACTAAATTACCCTTGGCGGTGGGTGTAATAAATAGAAAGAAAATCCCTGCCCGAATGTAACCTCCAAAGTTGATTCTTTTAATACATATATCAGTCCTTTTAACACATACCTTTTGATAGGCATACTGTGCTCAATTTGGAGAGATTTCACCATAGTCTCACTCCATTGTGGTGGGTTACAAATGGAGTAGAGCACAACTCCAGCCTGTGTGGAGGGAGTTTATTTGTCACATTAGGAGAATAAGTACTTCTGGAAATGCAGGATGACTTTTGATTTTAATATTGTGGAGGGCTAATTCTCCTTCTATCACTTTTAGATAGGTGGTCCATTACCATGGTCTAGGGCCAGACTTTGCCATCTTTGAGATGATAGTTTAGTTTTGCCAGACAAGGAAATCATTTAAATTCTGGCTACTGGTCAAATAATTGGAACATGGACCAGTACTAATAGAATCCTCCGGACTTTCTTAGCAAAAACTGCTACCACATATTGTAAAGACTGGAGGGTTTTTCTGTACTCCTGCCCTCTATATGGCAGAGTAGAAGCAAGGAGCACCCCAGCTAAGATTCTCTATAGGGTAGCTTTGGATGAGCAATCAAGGCTTAAGCTCTCAGGAGGTGATGCCGGCTGGCTCTTAAGTACAGTGTAGTCCCCAAACCCCCACAACCGAATGTCCACACACTATGTCAGTGATAACACAGTTCTTTATATAAATAGGGCTCAGAAAATATACACAAACAATAACACACTTTGTCCTTTGGCAATACGAAAATTATAAATATGTACAATGTCTATGTGGTACCACAGTTAACTCTTGACTCCTTTAAAATGCACCAATTGCTTACAGTCTCAATGGCATACAATTCAAATAGTAAAGTGAATCAACAAGAGACATGGGAAGGAAGACAAGTTGGGTTAAACAAATGGCAGAATACTGGGTCCCTACCACTACACACAGTTCTGTGCGAGGATCCCCCCACCTGGGAAACGTGTAAATAAAGTGCATCAACTAGCCCAGTCCATATATTGTTTAAGATAGTCTTGGTTCCTTCTAAAAAGGTTCAACAACCTCAATATACCTTGTTTAGAAGAGTTCTTCCACGGGTCATCGACAGATCCCTCTTGAGTGAATTCCCTTTAAGGTAGGAGCCACGGGTCGTCGAGATTCCTTGAAGAAAAGGGGAACAATTTCATTGAGACAGAAATTTCGGCCTTGATGGTGCACGTCGACGAACGATAGTGGACATCTTGTGAAGGCGAGGTGTGCAGTGCACCTCTATTATGAGAGTTTGTTGCCGCAAAGTGTACTGAATTAAGAATGTAGGCCCAGCAAAGGCATCGGGTCTTTAGTGTTGACGATCGGAGATTCGACCATGGCTGGCTTTCGGATCTTCGTCAGCATCTTGGTGGACTTCGGTTGGCAGGAAACCCACTGGTGGATTCTCCTCAGTTCATTAGCGACCTCAACTTTCTCCAGCGGGACAAAGCGGTCAAAGGTGATGAGCAAGGAAGTCCTTGATTTCAAAGTGTTTTAGGCAATGGAGCCTTGCGGCTCCCAGTCGATGAGGTTACAGCAGTCCTCAGAATCTCGGCCTCGATGTCCTGTTGCTTCACTTCAGATTCCTTGGCGGTCCCCATCTCTGGGTCGAAAGTCTTTTGAGGGCTGACTTCCAGGGAACCTTGGTGAAGGTTAGTTGGTGTACGATGTTCCCTCGTAGCTCGCGAAGAGGTCTCCTAGCCAGGTTCTCTCTTGGATCAGTTCTTGGGAGACATAACAATTTTCAGATTGTGTCAAAAGAAAGCAGCAACTAAGCCTTCTTCTTCCAGGTGGGCTGCAAGGTTAAGCATCAAGTTTTGACTTCAGCTTCTGAACCATCCAGTAAGTGAGCGTTCCCCAGATATACTGGTCTATCTCCCATTCACACTGCTGAGCCAGGCTCAGGCAGCCAATCATTCAGAAGGGCATTCAGCAGGCAGGCAGCCAATCAGGCTCACAGTGCATTCAGGCCACTCTCTTCCATCCGGACACTCACAACAAGGAATGTGGATTGGGACAAGCACCCAGCCTTACAGCACACCACTATGCATTCATACCAGTTTTGGGCAGGGCTGTCTCATTTATTGTGTCCCACACCAGAAACCAGACACACAACATACAGTCATTGGGAAGGCTCCACCCAACCTGCCCTGGACTTCCCCACAATACCATATATGGAACTTCCACCCAACAGCCAGTCAGGGGAAGGGACAGAGTTAGGGCTTCCCAAGAATTTGGGAAAACAAGGTAACAAGTAATAGAAAGCAAGAGGCCACAGCGGCCATCGTGTCTCCTATCATGAATCCACTGATTCCTATGTCAGGGCCTGGGTATCCCAAAATGGAGGATACTCAGAGCACCTGTCAAATTCAGCCTGGAGCTGCCACCAGCCCATACCCTTCTCTGTGGGCCACACACAGGTGCCCAAAAGCATAACCTAAGGGTACAGGTTTGTACCCCACCCATGGGTGCCACAAGGGTATCCCAAGGGTCTGTTCACCATAATCAAAAAGAGGAAGAGTTGCACTGCCAGGAGTCCCACATGGCCTCCTGTGCAGAAATTAACACAGAACACGCATGATAAATGGACAAGCACATGGAGGCCCTGAACCTCCAATGCATTTCTAGCATCACAGATATTATGTACAATGGTACGGTATGAGCAACATACAGAAGCCTAATGATAGCCCGGGCAGCTTTCTGAACTTGTGTGATGAAGGCTTGGTTGAAAGGAGGACCTTCCTGAAATCGACAAGGGTATCTAGTCCTGATGGGCTTTTCTCTTTTCTCTTTTCTACTACAATGTTACTAAGCCCAAGAGGTGGGCAACCACATTTCCTCGTGTATAATCTCAGACTTCTGGAATGTCTCAATTTTATTCTCAAAATATGAGATTAAGCCTTGCTACATATATTTACATGATGATTTAGAAGAGATATATATTATTTATATTTAAAAAGAAAAATGTCTACTAAGAAGTAATTTCTTAATGAAGCCACAGTCCTGAGTATCAAATTAAAGAATCAAGGGTACTCCACAAAACAGTAACAATGGCATGCAAAAGAGCTGACAATAATAATAAAGATGCCCTATTGTAATACAAGAAGAAATATAAAAAAGTGAGAATATCATTTTTGGCAGTACCTACACTAACATGTCCAATCAGATTAGTAAAATCATTAGAAAAAATTGGAAAATTCTACAGACTTGAAAGACCCATCTAAAACCTCCACATGATGCCTATAAGAGTGGTAAACCTATGAAGAATGACATCTATCTCCCACCTCCAGATTAACAATCCATCACTGAAATATGGGGGATGAAACAAATGGCTGGCCACACTCCATGTGCTCAATGTAAATGCTGCGAACAAACCAACAGGACCACACAGGTGAACATTGGACATAAGCAACCCTAGTAACAGAGAGCTCTAACTAACAAACATTAAATCAATGATGGTAGTTTATGCCTTCTGGTGTTCTTGTGAGTAGCTGTACACCAGAAAGACAGAGAGGATGTTAAAATCAAGAATCAATGAACATAAAATCTGTATTAGAAAGCAAATATTAACTGCACCTCTGGTAGAGTACTTTTCCATTACAAGACACCTCTGTGATGAATTAAAATGGACTGTCCTTCATAAAATGAGGCAATGTTGCAATAGTGAAAAAGATAAGAAAATATCGCTCAAACAGGGTGAGCATCGCATTTTTCTCATGAGAAGCAATCTTTCAGGGTTAAACAAATGTATTGAATTGAATAAAGGTTGAGTATGAAGAGAGAATAGTGTGCAGTAAATAATCCTCTGGGTACATACAGCTTCAATACCATAACATGCTATTCTCCCCTCTTCCTTCCTTGGCCCTGTGCAATGCACTGGCCATACACTTTGCTACCAAAATTCACGACATCCTGAACACCCTTGTTACTCACCTAACTATCCCATTCCACACACTCTTGCCTCCCTTGGTCATTCCCCCTCCTTCTTCCGCCTTCTCCTCCTTCACCCCGGTCACACTTGAAGAAGTTTCTAGAGTTCTCTGCTCTATGAAGTGTGAGGAACTCAGGTTGGCAACAGTAAAGACAGACACAGGTGATCACAGTTCAAGGGTGTTTATTGAACTTTATAATGGCTGAGAATAATGCCTAATCTAATTGTAAAGCTAAAATGGGAGAAAGCTACAACCATCAAATAATAATAAGGCACTCCTAGTGGCATTGTGTCAAATAAAAATGTTTCTATACTAAGAAACCTATTGCCAACCCTTACTTCTAAGTTACAAAAAGAGTGTGGGGTAATGTTCACCAGAAAAGAAAGAAGTTTTCACAAAATTATAATTCAGGATGGTTTGGCTAGGGTCTCCCTTTCCCACGTTTTAAGCACGGGTTAAGGCAGGACTTCTGAGCACCGCACACTCCTGGGCCTCTCCAGAACGAGTTCACAATTCCATTCAACGATACCAGGACCTTCAAGGGCCAAGGCTCTTGCCTTAGATGGCCGGCTGGACCATAACTACAAATAAAACAAAAGTTCCTTCTGTGATCTTACACCTTGGGCGATTGCCAACAACAACAAACAAACCAAATTTCCTTTGGTGCTCTTACACCTTTGGCATTTGCTCTTCACCCCTTGGATCTCTCTCAACCGGGCTTGGATTCTTCTTACAATTTGGGCCTCCCTCTGTCGGGTTCACTACGGCCTTTCACTCGTAATATTAACACAATGTTCTCGGGTGCATCATGTTTCACCCCAATTCGCAGACATCCCTCAACTGGGTTCACATTTGCCAATTTCTCAGTTCACTCTGTTTTCTTAAAATGAAGGATTTACGTCTCTTATCTTTTCCCTTGGCATCCCTCCATTGGGTTCACATAGCCATTTTAACACTCTGTTCATGAGTTTCTAACACAGTTCATGATTTGCATCAACTCTTCAGAAAGTGTGGGTTTTGATTCTCTAGCTTCCTCTTGGCATCCCTCTGTCGGGTTCACACTAGCCTTTATTCACAATTTCACAACCTTTTTAGAAAGAGGGGGTTTCCTTCCCCTAGATATTCTTTGGCATCCTTCTGTCAGTTTCACACTTGCCTCAGGTCACAATGTTCACTATTTTCCCAGAAAGCGAAGGGGGGTTCCCTTCCCCTAGATTTCTTCTGGCAATGGGTCAGAGACTTTCGTTTGTAAAAGGGAATTTGACGTGACCCTTGTAGGACCACTCTAACACCTCATGCCACCCCTTCCTATGGCCTTCTGGTTCTGGTGGTTTCAACACAAACAAAAAGGGGCTAGTCAGAGTCCTTCAAATGAGCACTCCTGCAGTGTCTGACCACTCTGCAGCTGGCCCTTCTCTGTGTTTTCCAAAAGTTCAAACACCTACAGGTTCTTTGTTCATGGGTTTCTTGCCTTCACAAAATGTTGCCAATTACAACCTTGGGATCAACACAGTTTGGTTCGCTATCAGCTTTCTCCGACTCACTGGCTGTGCTGAACCCTTTGCATTGTCTTTCCTCTGGAGTCAAGGACGGCACCACGGTAGCCAGCGTGCCTCCCCGCCTGTGTTATCAATGTGGGAGGCCCCAGTGTGCCACTGACATCTGCCACGCCATACGTCAGCTGTGTTCCATGTCTTGTGTTTACCTTCTCGGCGGCTTTGCAGGTCTGAGTTGAAAAGGACAAGGGCAATTCCTTCCTCATCGTCCTTTCAGAGTTCACCGCTTTTCTCCTCCGCTTGAACTACGGTTCCAGAATATCTGTCTCCTCCTGCATTCAGCCTTGCGCGTAGTGTGCTCTCATGCTCTGCCTTTTCTCCCTGTAGGGAAGGTAAAGGGCCATCAAGTGTGTATGATTGTTGTCAATTACCTGACTTTGCCTGACCATTTTGTTGGGTCATGTCAGGTAAACGGCTCTGGCGTTCGTCCATTGTCTGTTATAGAGTAAGAAAGTATTTGTGTCGGAAAAGGGGGGTAGAGCTTGTAAATATCCTACTGAGTAGGATAGGATAAAGGTGTTACAGGGAAAAGGGTACCACGTCTCACCCCACTCCTCGCAGGCCCCTCATCCAGGTTATCCTCCCCCACTGGTTCACAACCAGGATCTGGATGCAATAGCGATGGCTGTGTCCTGTTCACCTGGATGACAGATCTCCAGGGACCAGCAGGTGAGACACCTTCAGGTTTCTCACTGAAAGCATCTTCTAAACAGGTTCCCCCCTGCTCATCCAGAACCTTCAAAGACAACATTGGCTCTCTTGCCCCGTACTTGCTGATTTCTGCAACCACTCTTTCGCCACTTGCTCTTCCCCTCCTCCCTACAGCACTCCCTTGTGGGCCCACTATTGAAAAAGCCTTCAGCAGACCCTACCTGTCCATCCAACTACCACCCTATTCCAATCACCGCCTTCCTGGAGTAACTGCTGGAGAAGCTGGCCTTGCACCAACTCAACTTGCACAGTGAACTTGTTGGTGGTCTCCACGATCATCAATCTGGATTCTGAGCATCCAGAGGCATGGAAACTGCACTTCTGAATAGCCATGAAGAACTGCTTGCATCTCTGGACTCCAACTCCCCAGCTGTCCTCATTCTACTTGATCTCTCTTCTGCCTTTGGCACTGTCAACCACTCCACCCTCATGCAAAGGCTCCACAATACCCTTGGTATCTTAGAACAGGCATTAGAATGGCTGAAGTCTTTCCTAACTGACTGCTCGTCCCACTGATCTTTCTAGGTCCCTTTCTCTAAGTAACGTGGTCCGACAGACGTGTCGGCTGCAACTTAGGGCAGCTTTTCTCGCAGCGTGGCTTCTCTCGCAGAGATCGCGAAGACCGCGGCTGCGGTTGCGGTCGGAGACCTCAAGAGGTGCCAGCTCTGAGAAAACAGTACTCAGGACTGGTATTGACTCATGTGCCCAGCCCAATAGACCGAGCAGACCTAAACCGGCTGCCAGTGAGCATTGGAAAAGTATGTTAGGTATATTTGCAGCATTGCCGCTCTCTGTTTTGTTTATCCCTCCTTTTGGATGTACAGCATAGGCAGAACGGGACAGACTAAGAGGAGGTGTGCGGTCCTTCACACAGGCTTAGTTTCCCTTGGAGAGAGGATCTTCCCTGGAGAGGGGGGCTGCACACACACTTGACTGGCCTCTCGCCCTGCTGGCGCACTGTTCAATCATAATTTGTGTGGGGAACAGTTTACTTTATGGTAGCCAGCACAAAAGGGGACATCTATAATTTACGCTCAAGGATTCAGGAGCAGCCCATTCATTCCCCTATGTGTAGTAATAAAAGTCCCATAAGTCAGATCGGAATGGAATTGGGACAGGTTGGCCTTCCATCTTCCCTTTCCTCACCAACAAGATATCGGGTACAGGAGGCTCTGACCCTGAGTACCCGGAGAGGATGAAGATTGCGGAACATGCGACCTGAACCCAAACTGCCTATAACTCCCACAGCCCCAGGGACTGTTTTAAAAAGAGAGTATAGTAACTCTGTTGTCCTCCCTGCACATGAGGGGTGTGAGACTCCCTTAGGAAATAATATGGAGCATTGGAAGTCATCCATTGCGGTCCCTCAAGAGGAGACTGGGCTTCCTCTATCCTCTTTAGACCAATCTATACTCGATCACTGACTGGGTTTTATGGCCGGCATTGCCAAGGAGCTATTGCTTTGAACAAGCCCCTTTGATTCAGGTCTCCTAGTGGATTCTCCTAGTAAACTTGGCGTGAATCCAAGTTCTCTGAGCATAAACACGGCCTCTCAAACTAATTAATCCCTCTACTTAAACGCTGGAACTGGGACAAACAATGTGGATAAGGCTTGTCAAATCAACCTTCAAAAAGAGCTACTCGATAAGGCCTCACAATCGGATCATTGTAGTAAGACAGTTGAAGTACTGCACAGTATCTCAATGAATAAAAGCAGCATAACTACAATCTCAAACACTGTCAACCCCAACTTGGAACCAGCTGTCACTACTACTGCAGGGGCACAGAAATCAGGGCAAGATGCCCACATATCCCCTCCACAGATTAATGTTCTTCTGAAGTTGGTCTCCTCCCAGAAACTGCGTATTAGAAACTGTCGGATGCCAAAAATAGAAGATATGAGTATTCAGGATTTTGTCCTGGACCAGAGAAATGTTATTATTACTAATATTAGCAAGGTTAATGGCCATGAACCCAAAGAAGCCCTGCGGCTTAAAGTTCTAGCATGGCTAAAACAGAGAACTGGACCGGGTGTAGTCAGGTTATCAGATCTTAAAATCCTTCATAGGATGGACCTGAGAGACTGGAGCTCACATGACAATAAGGACTGTGTCCTGGAGGGGTGTGGGTCCAGTTCCCTACCTGCCTTTCTAAGACTGTGCAGATATATGCCGAGGGGATCCACCAGCTGCAATTTGATTATTTGATTCAGATCCCAGCTCCCTCCTTCTTGTCTTCTCTTTGGCCTCCCATCTTGAGCTCTCCCTGGCTCCTTCTTCTGAAGCCAGAAACCTTGGAGTCATCTTTAACTCCTCTTTAGCCTTCCTCCCTCACACGCAGGGCATTGGCAAGAAGTCCCACTTCCAACTCTTCCTTCTCAAAGGAATTCTCCCATGTCTCACTTTCCCCCAGAAGCTCAATGTTTCCAGAGCCCTCTAGGCTTGACTATTTCAACAGCCTCCTACTCAATCTACCTTCTTCCACTCTGCGACGCCTTCAGCTAATCCAGAACAGAGCAGCAAGACTTATCCCTGGCTTTAACCCCAGGAACTGCTTTGCTCCTGCCCTAAAAAGCCTCCACTGGCTCCCGGTTGCTGCACGGATCAAATTCAAATCCCTCTGCATCAACCACAAGGCTGCCTGGGGCTGGGGACCACACTATCTGCAACTCTCTCTTACAAGAAACTCTCCTTCTAGACCTCTACGCTCCTCTGGAACTAACTCTGTGTGTAAAGCGTTTTGCTATACAGAGAGAAGGAGGCTGCTTGCTTTCCTCCGCTGGATCCCTCCTTTGAAACAGCCTCCCCCTCCCTCTGCGTCTTGTGTAGGACCTTCTTAAGTTCCAAAAGCACCTCAAGACTCTCCTCTTTTCCATCCCTTCTGCCTTCCTCTGTTAATCTCACAGTTGCTGTGATTGGTGTTTTGGATCCTCAGGGCCTCTGACCATTCACACCCAATCGCCCCTTCTTCTGTCTTCTTACAGCACTTGCCTCGGCACACCCTCCGCACTGGAGATTTGCACTTTCCACCCAACGTGGCTCTTGGCCGCAAAGCACTTACCATAGTTTGCACTTCATCTACGTCTCAACTTTCGAGCACAGACACCACAGCACCTACCCACTGCCATCTTCCTTGCTGCACTTGCACATACTGAATACTCACAAGGCATAGTAGGTTCAGCTGTCCCGCCCCCCACTCTATTTTCTTTCTGTATTTAATTGTACAGCTATCACCTGTTCCCTCCCTGCTGCCCTGTGGGCCCTTTGAAAAAGAACGTATTTCCTGTATAAGCGCCTAACAAGCAAACAATAAATAAATAAATAAATACATATTTCCTTATGGTTCTCATTTATTGCGCACCTTGACGTGAGAATAGATCTCATTTTATTTATAAACTAGGTGAATCTGATACTGATTCTAAGATGGCGAACAGCAGCAATATATTCAGAACTTGTGAGTGAAATGTCTCAATGTCCATACATCACATAATTCTCGATCACGTGATGATCCGAACGTGCCTATCGTAAAACGAAATGTGCTTTGTTTATAACGAGTCGAACAAGTGACCCCCGAGTCAAAAGCCAGGTACTTGTAATCAGGGATGCCGAAATGCAATGGAAGCCAGAATCAAAATATGGAGGTTTAGCGGTTGGATAATCGAGCACAGGGTTTTATGCTTATTTCCCACTAGGAGTTATACAAGACCTGGCGTTGATATTTGGTCTTTTTTTGTAGAGGGCCTTCCGTGGAATACCGAGTGAAATTCTGGAGCTCTAAAACTTGAGAAGCACACGCCTTCATTGATAGTGTACGATAGTGCCTTTCCAACTCGTGACGCAATTACCATTTCTTCTGCTGCCTGGTTGCATTTTGAAAAACTTGTAAACATAGCCACTGTGGCGTGTTTTAAAAAAAACAAAAAAATATTGCAGGCACTGGACAAAATTATGCGGCTACTACACTCGAAAATGAATTAACTCACGGTGGAGTATGTGCAAAGAAACGTGAATAAGAGTCATTATTACTCTGAATAAACATCACTGATGAGGCTGTTTTTTGTACACTATATTCAAGGTGGCCGTTTAGGACTCACCACAGAGAAGAAAATCGAATTCATATATGTGCCAATGATATTATTACATGTTTTCTTCTAGTGGATTCTGGGTTACTAGAAAACTATTATACCGAGTCTTTGTCATCTATGTAGCTAACATACCTCCGGGTTTTTTCCTCTGAAGATGTTCCCATAATGTAGAAAAGTGTTATACAGGAACGAAACATGTTGAGACATTTGGGTTACAACAGGTAACCGAACACTAGCCCCAATGCAGACAATAGTTCTTTATCAGTAATTTAAATGTCTCCATATGTTGAGAGTTGCATGTTTCGCTGTATAAGTGTTTTTAGAATTACACGTGTCACTTTAGAAGTGTGTTTTTGATTAAATTGAACTTTATTAACAGTTTTGTCCACTTGGAAATAAAGTGTATGCATGTATTTGAATAGAGAAACATTTTGATGTGTTCGTCTATATAACCACCTGCAGCAATAGATGTGAGGGTTTTTCGCTGTAAAACATTGGTTGATACGTCTTGGGGTAACCACTACATATCTTGCCTAGTTTCTCCCTTTTAAGTTGTATTTGGATATTTGCCCAGTGCCTGTTGGAACCCTTGGCATGTTGGCTCAAAATAAGCCATCAGCTACAAGTAATACACTTGGGGTTCCACAGTGGTGAATTGCTTTACTCGTACACCGTATTGCTGGCCCTTCTACTGAAGTGAGCCATGGTGACACAAAATACTATGGTAACATAGAGTTAGTGGACTTTGCTATGGCTTTCAACAAACAAAACTAGTTCAGAATGTGATGTTGTTAGACATGGGTATTCCAGTTAACTTTCTACTTCTTATTGCTGTATTACATTTGGAGACCTAATCAAAGGAGGAACAGTGATGTGCATATGAGAAATTGGATAAAGAGATCTTTCTGCAAGTGTCGGTTGCCCCCCACCCCACTTCTTGTTCAACCTCGCATGCTCTAATCCAGTCTCACTATTCTCACCTTGTTTATGTACTCTTCCAGTGCCAAAATTATTCTATGCAGACATATTGGGCCTCATTCTAAGTGTGCAGGTCTGGAAACAATGGGGCAACATCTCTGCGGGCATGCTGCCGTTCCACCCAGCAGGTTAGAAGGGCACCCTCCAGCAGAGTCTCCACTGAGCTTCTCTGGTGCCCAATCCCATAGAGTCCCAAAGGAATGGGGACTTACAATTTACTGGCTCCTGATTTTCCGGGCCACCGGGGTTGTAATCTCCACTTCCCGGTAAATCATTATATGTCCAGCGGCAACCCGCCGGTATCACGGGCACGGTTACCGCCGACCCAAAACGAGGCACATTGGGCATCATTATGAGTTTGCCGGTTTGGATACAATGGTACCAATAAGCTTGCCGGTACCGTTGTATCCGGACCGGCAAATTCCAAGTTGTGCTCGCGGGTGCCTTTCATTCCGCCAGGTCTGACCTGGCGGAATGAAAGGCACCCGTGAGCACAGGCACCGTAATGATTGGTGCCGGTGCTACAGGCATCAGTATTCCCATTGAGCCCTATGCGGCTCAAATGGGAATGGGGATCAGACAATTCTGGCACCCGCGAAAGGGCAATTAACGGGTCCGGCGGGGCCGGAATACCCCAGTAATTTCCCATTCGCAGGTACCAGATTTTTTCGCAGGTTTGGAGTTAGCCTGCATATATTATTAAACTTGTAATGAGGACCATTGTCTTTCTAAATAAAACATTCATGGATCGCACAGAGCCTTGCAAGACTTAGGAAAATCCTGTGACAATAATGTACATTGCATTAATTATAGCAAAGTGAAGTTCAGGTATAAGGAAAATGCCCATTTCAGAGCCTATTTTGCATAGGATAAGTATGATTAAAACAGGGGAATCATTATTGACCTTCTTTGTACCAATCAGAATGTTCGGAATACAATTAATAACCACAGTTATTAACTCTACATTATGATCATTCCGATTTTAGCAGCAGGCAAAGAAACAGCAGAACACATTTTCTCGGTGCAGGAATCAGCAATTCACTTTTCCAGTAAGGTGTCTTTCAACAGGATCATCCGTCTCAGCATGTTTCTTTAACTGCACCAACATTGTGACAGTGAATTTTCAATTTAACACACCAAAGTGAAAGCTACACCATTTAAAAAAATGTCTTCACTTTCATTATCTTTAGATTACACATAATGTAAGCTCATAGCTAAACTGTTCCTGTTCAATTAAGCTCACAATTTAAAAGTTTACCTTATAAACAACCTTGCTATGTAAATACTATTAAACCTTATTTAACTCACTAACAAAATTTGTCAAATTACTTGACTCACTCTTGAACTATAGTTCTTTAGTTTAGCACCACTCAAAATCTTATTGTGTTCTTAACACAATCTGCCTTATAGACTTTACAAAGAGTTTTTTTTCCTTGGGATACTGATCCTTCTGAAAATGATGGCCAAATGATAAATAGGTACCATTATGCATTCCTTTGATCTTCCGTTATATGCACCTTTTGAAGTCGTTCATTGCTAGTTAGTAAAGATCTTTGGGAAAAATCACCGTCATTTTGAAGTTGTTCTATCAAAAGGAAACATTGCCATAATGTTTGAAGAATATCTGAAAATCTTTGATTGACATATTTCTATCTAAAGAATATGTTGCTGTAGATTTATATTGAATTGTAGGAGATATTGTCAGTGGGTTAAAAACCTTTTTCTATTAAAACAACTGTAAATGTTTATCAACAACAATGCAATAGTTAAATCGTCCACCTTCAGCATGTCCAGAAATACATTTCATAAACATCAATTGACACAAAATAAAACAACATATTGCCCTACTCTAAGTTAAAAACGTACAACGCATAGTTATAAACTGCAGTGTGTGGGCAGTGGGCTTAGTTGACTGGCGGAGGTGGCAGTGAATTTTGCAGCTCTATGAAGGATTTTTTAAAAGAAACCTGAAAGCGCTGATATTGGAGTCTGCCTTCTAATTTAACCTACCGGAGGAGTCTGTTCTTACTTTCTGCCACAGAGAAGAGGCATTTTCGTAAAATACACTGACCCGGCACGGAGTGTGCGTGGTGTCCAGGCAGTGTGTTTAAGGTTTGCTGTGTGGCGTGCTGGCAGTTGGCTCCGTGATCGTTGAAACTCTTGAAGGATATAACGACCTCAGGTGAGTAGAAATCTTTACATCCATAATGTTGTGACTCCTCGAGGCTTTCTGCCTCCCTCCGATGTGTAAGAACTGTGAGAAATATACCTAGCCCAGGGAATTCGATTAATCTATGGCGTTTACCATGTGTACTAAAATGCCAAGTTGAAGTGCAATATCTATTGATAATGACCTGCCTGCAAATACCAACAAAGATATTTTTTTACGTTTGGCAGTAGATATAGTTGATCAAAGAAAAAATAATGAGACCATGAATTTAGATGAAACAATACTGACGGTCAAAACCTGGCACAAACAAACTCCATCGTGCTCCTTTGCCCAAGCGGTAGTAGTAGGGAAGAAACCAAGCACTAACTGTCAGCAGCCATATATTAATGATAAAGATCTGCTTACAAACTCATTGGCCTCAAAGGAAAAATCGAATCGAGTGAAAGCTAAGGTTTAAAAAAAAAGTTTCTTCTGATTCCCAACCCCCCCCCCACCTGTGGAAAATCCCATTCAAATGACAATGACTCGGGGGACTCTTACTCCTTGATCATTTATACCCAGAAGACTTGGAGAACTGCCCACATAAAGATTTGATATTGGATGTGTCCATATTAGCGCTCACAGTATCCTAAGAACTTGCAATGCGAGTGTGTCTCTCTTTAGAACCTGGGCCACTCATATAATTGGGATAGAAGGGAGATTGTATGTTTGCATCGGACCCTTACAATCTTTGTGGGTGAATCGTCTCCGAAAGTATTTGCAGTTATAAAGGAATTCTGCGGGGATTTAAAGCAACAAACTTTGAAACAATGTAGCTTTACACAAATCATTGGTCAAGGGGGCAGTACTGTGCTAGGTCCAGAATTAAATACAGAGGTAAACGTGATGAATAATGAGGAGGTGGTTGATGTATTCTCTTTCCCAATATTAACACAGATTTTAGATACAATGGACAAAGGCAATGACACCCTGCAATATGAATTGTGCGAAGTAAGGAAGCCTTTGAAAGATCTTGCGGCAAACATTTCTTCTTTGGAGGGTTTTGTTATGGTCTCTTCTAGACCAGCCAACACTGTTGTATCATGGTGGGGGGTGGGGGCTTGGAGGCTATTGCTTTAAAAACCCGAGCTGCCAACACTCTTGCAACACAGTTCCCAGAGGGGGAGTTGGTATCTAATGATAAATATCGATGTGGGGGTGGGGGATACAATAGGTAGACTAAAAGTGTACAACTCCTGGAAAATGGTTGTCTTGATGTTCCTGAAATTTCAATTAAAAGCTCACCTATTGCAAAAGATAGGGGAAGGGCTAAAACACAGCAAAAAAACAAAAAATCAAAAATAATGTTGCAAAAATTGCTCACATTTTTGCTTAACTGGAATAAAACAAATGAGTTACCTGAAGAAAGGTCTGGAGAGAAAGAAGTTGTGGACACCCGACAAGAAGCACGTTTACGGTTGTTAGTAGTTGTGAACATGCTTAAAATAAGAAAACAAGAGCAAAGGGTAGAAGGTATACACTGGTGAAGGGGAATGGTGCAATAGCTAACTTCTTAAAACCTTCAACAATGCTAGATAGCTCCTTGAATATGCATATTTTGACTACCCACACTGAAGTACAGAAAGTAGTCTATTTGTTTTAATGATGAAAATCCAAACTCTGTGGGAAATAATGACAAGGAAGATCAACATAGCCAACTGGTAAGGGATAGCTGTCTGACACAAGCAGATGAAGAACCTTGCTCAAGCCTTCTTGTTAGGAAGAGAGAAAGTGTTGTTCCAAATAATAATTCAATGGTACAAGTGTGGGTGACCGGTTTGGCTCCTAATGCACTTGAGTTCATTCCAAAGAATTTGACCCAACCAGAGAAGATAGATTTTTCCCCGATATTTTTACCACATGAAGAAAGACCTCAAAAGTTCCTGCAACAGACAATAACCATACAAAATCAAGAGGAGGATAAGACAACTTTGCGAGGGGAGAAACAATATTCAAGAGTACCAAGAAATTATCATATGATCAGTTGGGTAAGGGAAAAGGAACAATTTAGATTACCAAAAGTGGTGATACTTATATGCAGAAGCAAATTCAAAATACAAATATGGAGATTGATTCCATGAGAGAGAAACGGAACTCTTTATATGTAGTGAGAACATTTAAAGTAAATGGTGCTTTCCATAAATAGACAATATAGTTTTAGCCCTGCCCAAAGTTAGACCTGGTAAGATCTACTGATTTAACATGGGTAGAGTTTTTTCACCAGATGAGAGTGGACATGGTATGTTTGAGGTTTGCATCCAAATTGATTAGAAAGCTGATTTTGAGTGAAGCTTCAGCCTTCAAACAATTGGGATATATGATATTTAATGCCCAAAATGGGATGGGGAATTGTGAAGGGGTGAAATAGTATAAAACCTTTATGACCCACTGGTGATTAAGTTAGGTGTGGGTAATAACTCCTCTCGAGTAGTGTCAGGCTTACCAGATATGACAAATGTGGCAACTTATGATTGGACTGGTATCCTGAGTTCTCTTCAAACAAATAAGGGTATAGTTACTACGAAGAACTGCGTTAGAAACTTCAAGTTGGCCTCTTGCAATACACAAAGTTTCTCCCATCTGGTTTCACCATATTACCTTTGGACTGACTGTGACTTTATCTCACTACAAGAAATGTGGATCATGGATGACCCCATACTTGAGGGATACATATGTGCAATTTGGAATGACTGTGATCTCTCTATGAAGATAATATATATGTCTAAAGACACACTGTTTGTTAAATTGAATACAGAAGGATTAGTTGATGAAATATTGAATTCCTGTCTAATCTTGAATGTATATTATAATACCAACAATGAGGACCTGCAAAATTGTTTGTCTATATTATCAGATAGTATGGATACATATATCATGGAGAATTGTTAATGTATACTAATGGGAGATCTTAATAGTGAGTGCCTTGATGAAGAATGTTATAGTAACCGATATACAGGCGCTCATAGTGCAAGTGAAAGAGGAATATTGATAAAAGAGCTAATGACATTCTAGGATTTTATTTTGTTGAATGTCAATGAAAGAGGGGACATTCCTCCCAACTATACTAGGGGTGGTATCTTTTCAGATCTACACTGGATTATATATTTGTTTCCAAGGAGATTTTTATTTGGTGCAAGAATTTGGTCATTTTACAGTTGGGGAATAGTGATCATAGACCTTTGCTTCAGACCTTATCTCTAGAAGTTCAAAAGTGTGAACCTGTCTCTAACATGCATTTTGAATTAAGAGAGAGGAATCACTCTATTATTCGGGGTCTCAAATTTGAATGCAGTTTAATTAACAAATGGCAGAATGTCTGGGACAAATTAATTCAAATGCCATCACCTTGAGAGGATTTGTTCTTTACTTTCAAAATGCGTTAGAGGGGTTGTTTGCTTTGAAATGGCTAGGTAACCAAATAAACACTATGGGCCTCATTCCGAGTACGGCGCTAACCAATGGCGCTATTAACGCCTTGGTTGACGCCGTACCCGGACCGGCAGCGCCTTGGTGGATGGCGGAATCACCGCCCCATTCCAAGGTTGGCGGGGCGGTAATTCCCCATTCACCAAGGCTCTTCCCCATTCCCAAATGAGCCCCCATAGGGCTCAATGGGAATGGGGAAGATGCAAATAACGGTGACCGTTCATTACGGTCACCGTTATTGGGTTGGAGGCCCCTTTGCGCCCTCGACTTTAACACCTGCTCAAAGCAGGCGTTAAGGGCGAGGGCGCAGAGGGAACTCGGAGTATGGCGGTAAGGGAATACCGCCACCGGTCTCGTTACCGGTGGCCGCTATCCCTTACCGCCATACTCGGAATGAGGCCCTATGTCACATAGACCTAAATGGAGGAAACACATATATACACAGGTTTTCAGAAAATGGTTATACTGGGATATAATGTGTTAAGAAAACTAAAACAGAATCATTCAAATTGGTTGAAAATAAACAGATACAGATCAAATGTTTTTAGAACATTCTTGATATTGACTTGGAAAATCTAGAAGGAGTTGTTGAGAAATGTAAAAGATCCAATGCACCTGGACCCGATGGCTGATCCAACTTAACTTTGAAATCGGATCCAGGTTTATGGGCTGAGATTTTATATGAATTATTTGTAGATTTTATGAATGATAAAGTATTTCCTTCTTCTTGGAGAGATGCATCGATCGTTCTCCTTTATAAAAAAGAAAAAGTAATCTCATTTCATGATTGTTTTCCTTTAACTGTTTTGGTTTTAAAGTTGTTATCTGTGTGAAAAGTTTATTAATAAACTGTAACACACAATAAAAATAAAACATACACATTTATATAAACTTCACATTGTTTCAAGTGCTGGAATCATCATTTAGATGTCAAGAAAAAGAGTTTCAATTTCAGCAAAAAGGCAGAAAATAAAATATGAGACACCCAAGCAACATCGGGGATGTACGACTAGTGAACATAGAAGACAGCCGTTACACAGAGCTTAAATATTTTCTTCTTTAAAGAAGATGGCTCTACTCTTATAGAAATATTATGTAGCCGAACATACCCTAATGTGCAGCACTATCTCCTTGAATTGAGGTCAAAATAGACAAACATTAGGCTCTGCTAAATTAGTTGACCAAATATCAGCCACATTTTCTATGTGAAGGAGGTTGAGACTTAATTTTGCAAGTCATGAACTATTTATCAATTATCAGTTGTCAACAATAGTTTTCAAGCATGTTATAGGAAGACAACGCTGGATGGTTTCCCTAGTAGTCCACAAATATGAATGGAGAATTACTTACATTACAGCATATATTTCTTCCCAAATTACTTTTTATACACAAACAAGTTAGAACAGAATTTCAGAAACAATGCAAATATTATATAATTTATTTGTTGAATTTCTTTTTTACACAGTCTCTTAATAATGCATCCCCAAAATACCTTTAAAAAAATGTGGACTGGTCCAATTCCAATCCAACCTGTAAAATGACCCTGATTTCATTTGTTATGCACGGAGTAGTTTGGGGCTGATTTGAGGAGTAAGAAAATGTTCAAGAAATCACTCCCTTCTGTTTGTATGCAGCTGGGCCATTTGTAGGCCAACAATTTGAATCCATTCGAAGACATGGAATGAGATTTGGCATTTTACTCACAGAGGATGACTTGAAAAGGTTATCTTCCCAATAATGCATCACTTGGAGCATACCCCCATTGGCTTGAGCCTTTGCCAATGACTGTGTGCCATTAGGGCTAAGGCCACAATAAACTACAGACAGGGAGACTCCTAGATAGGTAAAGGGTTTTAATCTTTCAAATCTTTCACCATTTAGCATAAACAATGATATCAGTGACTGATTTTCCAGAGTTAATGGATAAACACTTTGCTGTCATGTATTTTCTTTTGTTGAATTTATAGAGCGCACTTACAGCCCAGAGGCATCGAGGCGCTGGTCCAATGAAATAGCTTTGTTACATGGCACACAGAGGTTGCTAATGGTTACAGAGAGCGTAGCGTTGCGGTGCAGACAGTACAATACTTTCTTTTAGTTACTTGCGTTATTTGTGGATACAGTGAGGGGATAATGAGTACTCTGTCATCGGGGGCAGAGCGTTCATATGAAGAGCATCGTCTTAATCGATTTCCGGAAGGCTAGTTGCAAAGTAATTCCTCTAAGGTGAGGTGCTAGAGCGTTCCAGTGGGAGGCTGCAATAAATGGGAAGCTGGCGCCTCCGGCGCGTGTTCTAACGACCTTAGGTACTGTGATTCTAATAGTGTATGGGGTTCTGGTGGATTTGGCGGTGTGTGATCTGGACACTCTTTGTGAGAGATACAAGGGGGCGCTGTGTCGTGCAGGCATTTCTGTGTGAGGGCAAGGGTTTTGAAGATGACACTTTCTTTGATGGGGAGCCAATGGGCTTGTTTCCTGGTGGCTGTTATATGGTCTCTTTTGGGGATGCCAATGGCCGCCCTGAGCGCGTTGTTTCCGACAAACTACAGTTTTTCAATGTATTAGGCTGATGTGCCGGTTCCGAAGGGTGTTACAGTAGTCAAGGTGGAATCCAATTAGGGCTCTGGCTATGGTTAAGCAGTTTTGCTGAGGGAGGAAGGGTCTGGCAGTGGTGAGTAGTTTGCAGTGGTAGGCCGCTGCAGAAGCTATGGCGTTGGCATGTCTTGTCATGGATAGGTTGGAGTCCAAATAGACATCTAGTGTTTTGACGGCTTGGGGGACGGAGATTTGAACATTGTCAATGGTGAAGGCTTTATATTTTTCATTACGTTTCCTTAGGGTTTCTGGGGCACCAATTAGGAGAAGTTCTGTTTTGTCGCCATTTAGACAAAGCCAGTTTTCTGCCATCCAAATTTGGAAGGTGGCGTAGATTGAGTTGAGGGTTTTGGTGTCAGATCCGTAGTCTCCTGAGAGTGGGATGAGTACCTGCGTGTCGTCAGCGTATTTTTTGTATGTGATGCCTAGGGCGTTAAGTATGAGGAATAATGGCCTGGTGAATATGTTGTACAGGGTGGGGGAAATGCAGGAGCCCTGCGGGACACCGCACTTGATGATGTTGGGGTGTGCGCAGGCTTGGTCGGAGAAGACACTATACATGTATACATTATCATGTATACATGATAGTGATCAATTGCAAGTTGCAGCACATAGAGGGCCCCTGCTAATACGATTGTGGGCCTCATTATGAGTTTGGAGGCAGCCATGCCCTTAATAAGGGCATGGCTGCCTCCAAACTCGTGTCCGGGTTCCCTGAATGGGGAAATACCAGGCCATTGTGACTTTAGAGGGCCGGGTATTTCCCCATTCAGGGAACCCGGACCGGACCATCCCCATTCCCATTTGAGCCCCCATAGGGCTCAATGGGAATGGGGAGCATGCTAACAACGGGCCTGTTAATGACAGGCCCGTTGTTAGCATGCTGGCCTCCTCGCGGGACCCGCTAAGGACGTCTGGTAAAACCAGATGCCCAGAGAGAGTGTCCCGCAAGGGGACCTCGTAATAGGATGGTACAGGGTAAACAGCTCTGGCGCCTTTACCGGCGCCGTTAACCCCTTACCGCCCACCTCATAATGAGGCCCTGTGTCATTAGAATAACTCAGTAGTTGTGCTGCCTCCCCGCTACCCACAGCTGGAACATCCAATCCATTGGAGTTCATGCTGCAGGATTTTAACATACACATTGAAAAACAGAGGTCCAAGTAGGCACCCACACAAAACCCATACTGAGACTGGGAGTTGTTTGGCACACTCAGCATTTACCCCGAAATATACATTATATGAAATGTTAGAGGGAGGCAGATGTGATACTGTTTGACCGCAAATGTGCCTTCACATACGAGGCAAGATGCACAACATTGTCCACTAATTTACAAGAGACTGCACAAGGTTATGAAAATTAACAAATTAAGAACACAGCACAAGTGCAGCATAAAACAGTTGTGACATCTGCTAGGTGTAACCTCCTGTTTTTGTCACAGTTTTGGAGCTTTAGATGGATATATTCTGCGTGAAATGTGCTTGTCGTGAATGATCTCCCTTCTGCGATGCACTCTGTGGCTAACATGTGCCGATAGTGGTTTACACCAAGGAAGGTTGGCTGGCCATGGGCTGAATCACTGCATCTAAACATGAGACACACGGATAGCATTTCTGCTGCAAATAGTCGTATGACCAATTAACAGCTGTCAGATGAAATGGGAAATTCTAAAGAAATATATTGAGTAGCTGACATGTGCACATCAAACACTACCTCGCAGGTTACATTTACATTCTGATTTGCGTTAGGAAGGCGAGTTCATTTTATACGGTTGTCAATTGGCACAATTAACCATATAAGCACACAAAGGCAGTAGTCAGAGAAAGTATACAATTAAGAGTAGAGATGTGTAAACAGACTTGAATCAGATTCCAGCGTATCTAAATAATGGCACTTTTTAATCGGTTTGAGTGATACAAACCATCTGGGTGGAGCTGAAGCTCAAAATGGTTAGAAAATGTCAAACCAACAAACATTTTTGCAGCTTATATGGATAAGATTATTGAGGGTTCACCTCAGCTGTAATAATATGCTAACACTGAATTCGGGTATGACGGTGACTAAGGAAAAGATGAGATGAAATAGAGAGAGCCATACTTTCTTCCCTCACGCCATTCTGCTGCAGAGAGAGAAGACAGACATACCTTTTGGCATTGTGGGCTTCATGTAAAGCCATCCTCCTTGAAAATGCCAAACTAGTTTAAAAAGTGCACTTTGTATTTATAGTTAAATCCTTTACTTATAGGAAACACTGTTTACTTTTAGTTTACATTTGGTTTAATCTATTTTAATAAAAAAGAAAATGGAAAGTGGTGACTGGTTCATTGGTGCTCATTACGGGTTGTGTGGTAGTCCTTTCAGAAAGACTGTCTCAGGAGGTTATCTCAGGGGCAAAGTGCTTGTCTTTGAAGCAAGACGATATGGAGAAACACAGGTTCGATCCCTGGGTCTGTGCTTTGATACCTTTGGGTATTAAGTGTGTTGCAAATAACCTATCATATCATATCAAATAAATGTACTCTTAACCCCACTTTGTGATGTGCACATTGATCCTGTGTGGTCCTACGTGCAAACCTTCTGAACTTTCTTCTGCACCTGGACCACTACCCTAGGCAGCCCGCTCAAGGCCTATCCCCCCAACTACCCCCTCACCTATGCCACTACCCCAGTCAACCCCCTGACAATACTTCCTCCTCCCCACCCTCACCATTGCCCTGCCAACTACCACCAGGCAGCCCCATCACATTCTGACACAACCCACAAGCCCCCCTAACCTCTGCCACAATCCCAGGTACCCCCATCAAGAGTCCTGACACCACATCAAGTACTGACACCACCCATCAGCCCCCATCACTACTGTGACGTTTTCTGACTTAAGCTTTTGCTAAAGAGGAAGGGCTATTCGTGCTGCCAGATTTTGATCAATATCATTTCCCACCTCACCGCTATCAATATATGCCTCCCAGGCATGTACATTTGTTGGTTGCTGATGGTTGACCAAAAGTACCGGGATGACCAAACGTGAGGTCTGTACAGATTCCTTCTTTTCGCTCGACAAGTGGACCCCTACGCTTGCCGGGCGCTGGAGTTTTCCGGGTTTTGTTCCTTTTCCCCGTTACCATTGTCTGTTGCACCTACAATTCTTTTGGGGGGTTTCACTGGGAGTCCTGGAGGAAATGTCCTGCTTTTCTGCAGGATAAACAAAGTTGTTTTTGTCTCCTCTTTTCTCACTCTGCCTTGGAGATAGGGGCTCGTAATCCTCCGATCTGCATTGGTTCGGTTGGTTTGTGGGTTTTGATTGAATTGTCCTGAGATCACATATAGACCGACCTTCATTCAGACCTTGTACGATCCATTCTACGATTCTGCAACCTGTGATCTAGTTGTACTGTCAGATTAATGTACTCAGCACAACCTTCAGGAGGATTGACACTTGGTCTAGCACGTCTTTTAGTTCCCCACACTAACCCCGATAAAAGAGTGTGGTCCTCTTCTCTTCTGTCCAATTTGTCTGTGCCAAGAGGCGATTAAAGGTGGCAATATAAGTCAGCAGATCATGGTTCCCTTGTCTGAGGGACAATAGTTCGATATCCAAGGCTTGGCCTTGGGTGTGCCTAGCAAACAACTTTTCCATTTCCAGTTGGAATTCCCCAAAGTTTTGGAGCAGAGGATCATCCTGGTTCACTAACGGTATCTACCAGTCTGCTGCACTACCTCCTAGATAGGAAAGAACAAAAGCAACTTGTGTGCTATCGTTAGGAAAGGCTCCAGGTCGGCACAGAAAGTGAAGACAACATTGGTTCATAAATATAGCATATTTGTTTGGGTCACCGGTGAAACGTTTGGGCGGGGCCAGTTGCACTGCCCCTGCAAGCACCACCTGGACTGGCGGTGATGGCTCTGTCATGGAAGGTTGTGCAATCCCTAGTAATGGAACCTGACATGCATGTGTCTGAAGCATCTGCCTTGCCAAGTCATCAGTTCGTTCCCGGGCTACAATTAGGTCCCTTTGCAGGCCAATGGTTTCTTGTCTAGAAGCATGAACTTCGGCCCGCAATTCCCCCAGTAATTGGCCCAACTTGTCAGTTTCCGAGGTCTCCATAATGCCCAGGCAGAGATTCAGAGAGGCTTCGCGTTCAGTTACGCTTACCTGGTCCCTGCGGGGACGTTGGGGCATGGTTGCAGCCCTCCCAGGATCCGACTACCCTGGAACAGACTTCTTCCCCTGCTCCTGTGTTTAAAACTTCTCAGATGGTTGGTACTGCTCCTGTAAGGATACAAGAGGTTGTAAGGATGTTGTGATATGGCTGTAGTTTTTGAACCCTTCTTCCCAGAACGTGGTGAGCATGCGTTTGCCCATATAGTCTCCCCTGCGAAGATATGAGGATGAATGAGCTCTCTGTCCTGCTTCTCAAGTGCAGGGGTGCTTAAATGAGCATAGGTCCTTCACTTGCCATGTGCGTGGTAGCCCAGACCGGCTGTGACTGATCCATTTCTAAGGTAAGTGTTCTTCAACAATGATTATTGTCCGTATTCATTAGCAATGTCTTTTCCACATGATTAGTGCTCATATCCCTAGTAATGTCTCTCTTTCTTCCCAACAGATGATGAAGGCCCAGCGGAGCCGCGTTACTGCCGGGGAGCCCGAAATGTCCCCAAATAGATGATAAGTTGGAGCCTTAAGGTTAGCGCTAAGATTATGTAGCGCGCAACCTTAGTGTATGGTCTTCATGTGGATTCTGGACTTAATTGTCCTTTTTCTCCTGCAGGTACAGCCTGGCGACGCTTGATGAGGAGCAGCGGTCCGAAGATCTGTCGGCGGGTGATGGATGTCTGTAACCGCGAGGATGCTGGCCGAGATGAACTCCAGCGTAAGCGTTCGGACTGTGGTACAGGTAAGGAGCGCTGTCGGCGATAGTATTGCTGGAGTCAGGTAGGTGCGCTCTAGGCGATGGTAGATGGTGGTGTTGAAAGTAGGTAAGAGGCGCTTCAGGCGTATGTAGGATGCGCTCCAGGTGATGGTTTTGCTGGGAACAGGTAAGATGCGCTTCAGCGATGGTTTTGCTGGAAATCAGGCAAGATGCACTTCAGCGATGCTTTTGCTGGAAATCAGGTAAAATGCGCCTCAGTGATGGAGTTGCTGGAAAACAGGTAAGATGCTTCTTCAGGTGTCAGTGAGCGTTACGCTGTGAGCAGATTAAAGCGAAGCACTAGCATGTGGGCGGGGCAGGCTTAAATAGCCTAGTCACAGCCACGCCTCTTGGCTCTGGTGGATGGCTCCGCCCTGCCACTCCCAGAAGATGCTGCATGTGTAGCCCCATGCATTCCTATGGCCATGCCCGGCCTGGGTGCACGTGGGGACTCATTAAGAGATGGAAAGGCACGTGAACTAAGAAAAAAGTGTGCAGAGCAGAATTTCTTATGAGCCTGGTGCCAAAGGCACCAGGAGTGGGTCCAACTGGAACCTTTAAGTGTTGTCAGTTGTGGTTCTTGCCCTGTGGCCATGACACACACCGGTGATTAACTTAGGTGTGGGTAATAACTCCTTTTGAGTAGTGTAACGCTTACCAGATATGACAAATGTGGCAACTTCTGATTGGACTGGTATTCTGAGTTCTCTTCATACAAATAAGGGTATAGCTACTACGAAGAACTGCGTTAGAAACTTCAAGTTGGCCTCTTGCAATACACAAGGTTTCTCCCATCTGGTTTCACCGTACGACCTTTGGACTGACTGTGACTTAATATCACTACAAGAAACGTGGATCATGGATGACCCCATACTTGATGGATATATATGTGCAATTTAGAATGACTGTAATCTCTCTATGAAAAAAATACAGAATCTAAAGACATACTGTTTGTTAAATTGAATACAGAAGGATTAGTTGATGAAATATTGAATTCCTGTCTAATCCTGAATGTATATTATAATCCCAACAATGAGGACCTGCAAAATTGTTTGTCAATATTATCACATATTATGGATACATATGTAATTGAGAATCGTAAATGTATACTAATGGGAGATCTTAATAGTGAGTGCCTTGATGAAGAATATTATAGTAACTGATATACAGGCACTCATAGTGCATGTGAAAGAGAAATATTCATAAAAGAGCTAATGACATTCTGGGATTTTATTTTATTGAATGTCAATGAGAGAGGGGACTTTCCTCCCAACAATACTAGGGTTGGTAGCTTTTCAGATAAACACTGGATTATATATTTGTTTCCAAGGAGATTTTTCGTTTGGTGCAAGAATTTGGTCGTTTTACAGTTGGGGAATAGTGATCATAGACATTTGCCAATGGGCTTGTTTCCTGACGGCTGTAATATGGTCTCTTTTGGGGATGCCAATGACCAGCCTGAACGCGTTGTTTCGGACAAACTGCAGTTTTTCAATGTTTACAGCGGATGTGCCGGCGCAAAGGGCGTTACAGTAGTCAAGGCGGAGTCCGATTAGGGCTCTGGCTATGGTTAAGCAGTTTTGCTGAGAGAGGAAGGGTCTGGCAGCGGTGAGCAGTTTGCAGTGGTAGGGCGCTGCAGAAGCTATGGCGTTGGCATGTCTTGTCATGGATAGGTTGGAGTCCAAATAGACACAATGGCCCTCATTACGACCCTGGCGGAAATGGGAAAACGATGGCGGAAATGCAATACCGCCATCGAATAGCGCTCGGTGCGACTACGACCCGTCACCGCAAAGTACGAAGCCATTAGCGACACCGTAGTGAACGCCAACGCTAACTGCACTAAGCACGCGCGCGCGCCATGCCAAACCGCAAACACCACCATGGTGCAACGGTACGCCAATTCCGACCCTAGCGGACATGTACCTAACGCCATCAGGCATGGCGGAATGGACCATTCCGCCATGGTGAGAAGTACGGCATCGCGAATCAACCGTAAACGGCCCCACTGAGTGCCTGTACACCGCTCCCTGCCCACAAAGTACAACTCCCTGTAGGTGCAAAGAAGTCACAATGCAACCATTGAAAAGTACAAAGCACCCATGCATGCCAACGAACAAAAGCAACACAAGAGGTGCCAATGGGAGCTGCAGGGCACAGATGGCACGAATACAGAAGCCATCCCAATGGACATGACCACAGTCCCCCACCAAGAAACGCACGCAAACACAGGCACCTGTGCCCAGAAACAATCCGAAAACACATCATTCCACCAGTCCACCTGGCTGACCGGCATCTGTCACACAAAACCCAATCCCCCGCCCCTGAGCATGACAACATTCAAACTGTCACATTGGCAGCCCCCATCCCTGACCTCACGGGCTCAGTAGGCAAACGCGCCCAGTACAGTACCACGCAACTAAACCCCGAAGCAGGAACCCAATGCAGATCTCCTCACAATACATCGCCCCACAAATAGGCACATGCCACATCACTTGCAAAGAAAAATGCTACACGGGCCAAATCCGATCAGAAATTTAATGCACAACTAAATCACCAAGCCCATACAGCCATCAGGCCACGAACTCAAAAACACATTCCACCATTGAGGGCTGCATCCGCAAGAAATGACCATCCACCACTTGTGTGACGCCCTGTTCCAGCATGGTACACAGAGCCACATTCACGTACGAAAAGGCTACATGGAAGCGCACACAACCGCAGGGCCGTCCCAATGTGGAGGCACTAGTCCAGCTGAAAGGCCGAAATGTTGCTCCGAGCCACCAGTACTGCGTAAGGGCATGTGGGCCACTGGCGATCGTCCCATAAGATCGTAATGCTGCTCCACCGATTAACACGAAGCAGCAGGTGTTGGGAGTAAAATCCATCTGCAGGAGTGGCATACAGATGGCAGTGGCAAAAGGGGAGGAGATACCTGTCAACCAAAAGAAAAGAACAAGAACAGAATGGCCATCAGAACCACATACGAACAACTCACTTCAATGAGCACACGAAATCCACAGCCATATGCATGCTAGCCCACTCCAAAGGATCATCACCACCCCAAAACCACTTGGGACTTATAACTCTCTATATCGAGGTGTAAACACCATCACAAACGAGTGTACCTGTGCATGCGTCTGCCATAACAGAATCCATCAGAGGGGAATGTTAACGTGCATGGACACAAGTGGCTGAGTGCGCGTCGAGACAGGGAGGGCTCAACAAGGCCAGATAGACGATGGGCCCACTATGGCAGCCCTGCATCACATAGCGTAGGGGAGGCGGATAGACCCCAAGAAGCCCTGTACAAGGGAAACTCTGCATCAAATCACCTGCCCATGCATCCATTCATCATACCCTCATCCAGGAATCAAAACGCCTGAATAATTACTCACATGACATTAGAAACATCCATTGAGTCTGTGCGTAATGCAGCCTGCTAAATCCACAGTGCCCCAGCCCGTAAATCCAGTGTTGTGAAGTAACATGTATTTGGGAATGCCCGGCCTCATCGCCCACGTAGCTATTGCGCATCCCAAACTATTCATATCAATCATTGCTCCCTCGCCATGGGCCCTGTCTCAAGGACATAGAACAAAAGAACGTTATATTTGCAGACAGACCTGTGGGCATCTCCTCGCCGCTAGCCGGAAACCGAAAGCGCCGCCCTTCGAATTCCTCATTTGCAACATCACGTCGAAAAGGCATCTGTGGCCGTTTGAAATCACTAATTATTCCATCGAGTGCGGCTGTGCGTGAAAATGGCAACTGCCTTCACCCACGAATGGGAAGCCACGCCCGTCGTTGCAACTCAGTACAGTGATGCATGAGGGCCCACCGTTACTCGAGTACTACGTTCCACTGACCCTTCACAAGTCCGTTCGCGACTGCACAGATAGTATGGGAAACAATGGGACCACAGCAGAATGAACATATCAACCAATCTTACAAGGCCATCGGGTACAAATACATGAATGCAATAGCAAGATACAAATACCCGATTAGCAGCGTCGTGCGCGGGACATGCTCGGCCAAAGGGGAGAGCAGTTGGCACAGGTGGAATCAATCACCACAGGTGGAGGCCATACAGCCTGGAAACACATAAATTGCACAGCCAGTCTCCTCCCACAACCACAGCGAAATGCTACCGGCAGGACTCGCGATGTTGGCCCTGGGGGACCTGATAGCACTGCAAGTGCTCCGACTCCAAGAGGAAGACGAACATCAACTACAACCAGCCGCACGGAGGAGACGCAGGAGGAGGAGGAGGCCAAGGCAGGGCCAGCAAGGCCCACCAGCACAGCCACTACCACCACGCAGGCAGCCCGCAATACCACGCCTCCGAGCACATCCGTTCAACCTCACTGATGAGCAGATCCACACCCTCTACGGTCTGGACCGGGACACCATAGCCGCCATTGTGGACATGACACAGGCTGACCTAGTCAGCATGATAGATAGCCCAACCGCCATCCCACCCCTACTGAAGGTGGTGTCTGTACTACACTTCCTGGCCACTGGCACCTACCAGCACACAGTCGGACAGTTGCATGGCATTTCTCAGCCACTGTTCTCACGGACACTATTCCAAGTGCTCGATGCCCTCCTGCAGCACGCAGACGACTACATCTCTCTACCACGCTCGGAGCAGGAAATAACCAACACAAAAGTGGGATTCCATGCACTTGCCGGCATACCGGGTTGCATTGGTGCCATCGACTGCACCCATGTTGAATTGGTCGTCCCACATGCCATGGAGGCCCAGTACCGCAACCGAAAACAATTTCATTCCCTGAATGTACAAATGGTGTGTGACTCCAACAGGATCATTACGCATTGTTGTGCCCGATTCCCTGGATCAACCCATGATTCCATGGTCTTGAGGAACTCTACCATACCACGCTACATGGAGCGACACGCAGGGAACAGATCCTGGCTACTCGGTGAGTCTCATTGCATGCATGATGATGTGGGGTATGTGATTTGGCAATGTACTGGCAGGAAGGGGGGGGTGTGTGCGTACGTATCAATGGCATTCCACATCCTACGTTTCTCGTCCACATACAGGTGATGCTGGATATCCACTGAAGAGATGGCTCCTCACACCAGTCCGGAACCCACGGGACCAGCATGAGGAGGACTACAACCATGCCCACTCACGTACCCGTGTAGTCATTGAGCAGGCATTCGGCCTACTGAAGACTCGTTTCCGCTGCCTGAGCAGGTCTGGCGGGGCACTCCTGTACCGCCATGAGAAGGTTGCAAAGATGGTGATGGCATGTGTCATGCTCCACAACATGTGCGTACGTAGAAATGTGCCCATGCCCCCTGACGCAGAACTGCAAGCACCTGATGATGGTCATGATGAGGGTGGGGATGTGGCAGCACCTCATGGAGTCTGCGAGGCACCGGAGGCCCGTGACATCCGTCAGCATCTCATTGATGCATGCTTCTAGCACTCACGCCTGGTGGCTGATACATGGACACGGGACTCGTGGCACTGCGTGTGTCTGGGACATGCACAATATGGACTGTACGCCTATGATGGCCTAGTACACAAAGATCAATGTCCACACATCTCATTGGTTGTTCGTGCACTTTTTATGGCATATGTGATATCATGTTGAACACCCTATCGACCCGCCACCCAAGTGAGCCCAACACACCCCCTCCACCCTCCTACCTCCCCCCCGAACACCAGTGTCCAAAGATGCTCATTGTCAGTGGGCTGTCGCTATTGCATGCCCCCTCTGCGGGTATCAGGGGCACCCCTGCCTGTGGAGCGCCGGGTCCTCCCAGATCTACGTTGGGGGCTGCCCTGGACGGAACTTGCAACGGATGATGTGTCTGCCTGATCACGTCCATGCATGTCCCTAAGGGTTTGCGAGAGCTCAGTGAGCACACGGCGCACTGCGGCAAGTTCGGCACATACGTCTTTGGACGTCGCATGCAGTTCCCCCCTCAGGCTCTCGGTGCTTCTCTCCATTTGGACTCTCAGGCTCTCGGTGCTACTCTCCGTTTGGACTCTCAGGCTCTCGGTGCTACTCTCGATTTGTGCCCTTAGCGTCTCAGTACCTCTCTCCATTTCTGCCCTAAGTGTCTCTGTTGATGTTTCTATGTCTGCCTTGGTGCCCCCACATTCATCGGCATGGCCCTTGAGGAGTGTGGCCATTTGCTGCTGTTGGACGATTAACTTGTCGAGGGACTGTTGCCTCTGCTGGGCCATGGCCATTTGCGGTGGTGTCACAGAGGGGCTGTTGTCCTCATGTTGCCTTGCCACAGGGCTTGGGGGGGATGGCCAGTCGTCGTCTTGTGGGTGCCCCTGCGTGGTATCCTCATGTTGTACGGGATGGGACAGACAGGGGGATTGGGACAGGTCATGGATGGATCTGACTTCGACATCCCCGTTTTCTGTGTCCGAGCATGCTGCCATCAATGGGGTGTCACCTATGGTGCTGCTGCCACCAGAGGCAGTGCCTTCTGTGGCATCCATTGGGGGGACCTGTGGTGGTGGTGTTGTGGGCATGCTGGCTGCTGGGGTGCCTGTTGATGTTCCCTCCTGTGTGCTGGCACCGGATTTGTGCTGCTGCCGTGTCTTGATGCGTGCAGCTGAGGTGGAGGGTCTCTGGCCGTTGGTCTTGGCCCTCTTTGCAGGTGTGCTGGTAGGGGTGTCCTGTAGCTCGTCGTTTGGATCGGACCCTGTGGTGGAGTAAAGGAGGGCGAGGGTTATTAATGGGTCTGTGGGTATTGGAATGGCATTGTATCACATGCATTGGGGTGGTACCTGAGGGTGATTTGGGTCGGGGCCTTGGAGGTGCTTTGATTTGTGTGTGGAGTGAGGGTGCAGTTGTTTGGCAGCCTGCAGTTAGGGTGTGCCTGCTGCACGTGTAGTGCGTGTTTTAGGGGTTTTTAATTATTTATGTATTTATTGTGGTTTTTAACGTGCGCTATCAGGCCGATGTGTGTGGACGTTCTCCTGGACATGTGTTTCTGTTGCACTATGTGGACGCATGGTACTTCACATGGATGGACTGTGTGGATTGTTATATCTGGCCCACCTACCTGAATCTTCGGATGTCTGCACTCCTTTCTCCATCCCTCCGACTCCCTCAATGCTCTCCATTCCGATGGTGGAGGCACAGATTTCTTCCCAGGGGGTCAACTTGATGGGTGATTCAGGACCTCCCCCGGTGGCTGTGGCAATGTTGCGGTTGGCGGAGAGTATGCTGCGGACGCGTATCCGCAGGTCGTCCCATCGCTTGCGGCATTGCTGTGGGGTGCGGGGTGCGGTCCCCACCGCACTTACACGCTGTGCCACCAGAGCCCATATGGCCTTCTTGTTTGCAAGTGCCGTCCTGGTCATTTGCGTGCTGAAGACGACGGCAGCATTCTCCTGTAGGGTCTCTGTTAGCACGGTGAGTTCCTCGCGGGAGAAGTGGACCTGCCGCTTGCGATCGCACGCTTTCTTCGCTACTTTTCCCATTTTTCTTGGTTTCGCTAGGGTGGTTGACGGGGTGGGGTGTGTCTCAGGGTAGTGTTTTTAGTGGTTGTGTGGTTTTAGTGTATTTATAGGTGTACGCCGGGATGTTTCCCGTTCCGGGCCCGTGTTTTGACTTCCGTTTCCGTATATTTCCGGCCACCGTACTTTCCGGTAGGCGCACACTGCGGTGACCGCTAAGAGGGGTGGCGGTATTGCACCTGGGGCGCCGTACGGCGGCGGTGTGGGCCGTTTTGGGGTCATTTCCGCCGTCGCGGACTTTGCACTTCCGCCATGCCGTGGTGCTCGTGCTCGATGGGTCGGAATGGGCCGCAGTTTGCTCCTTCGTGCAATGGCGGAAACGCTATTTACGCTGTGGCGGTCCGGTCAGTCACTTTCCGCCAGGGTCGTAATGAGGGCCAATGTGTTTTGACGGCTTGGGGGACAGAGATTTGAACATTGTCAATGGTGAAGGCTTTATATTTTACATTAAGTTTCCTTAGGGTTTATGGGGCACCAATTAGGAGAAGTTCTGTTTTGTCGCCATTTAGACAAAGCCAGTTTTCTGCCATCCAAGTTTGTATGGTAGCATAGATTGAATTGAGGGTTTTGGTGTCAGATTCGTAGTCTCCTGCGAGTGGGATGTGTACCTGCGTGTCGTCTGCGTAATTTGTGTATGTGATGCCTAGGGCGTTAAGTATGAGGAATAATGGCCTGTTGAATATGTTGTACAGGGTGGGGGAAATGCAGGAGCCCTGCAGGACACCGCACTTGATGATGTTGGGGTGTGCGCAGGCTTGGTCGGAGAAGACACTATACATGTATACACTATCATGTATACATGATAGTGATACATTGCAAGTTGCAGCACATAGAGGGCCTCTGCTAATAAGACTGTGGGCCTCATTATGAGTTTAGATGTAGCCATGCCCTAATAAGGGCATGGCTGCCTCCAAACTCGGGTCCGGGTTCCCTGAATGAGGAAATAAGGGGCCATTGTGACTTTGGAGGGCCTGGTATTTCCCCATTCAAGGAACCCGGACCATCCCCATTCACATTTGCGCCCCCATAGGGCTCAATGGGAATGGGGAGCATGCTAACAATGGGCCCGTTAATGACGGGCCCATTGTTAGCATGCTGTCCTCCTCGCGGGACCCGCTAAGGACGTCTGGTAAAACCAGACGTACAGAGCGGTTCCCGCAAGGGGACTTCGTAATAGGGCGGTACGGGTTTAACAACTCCGGTTTCTTTACCGGCGCTGTTAACCCCTTACCGCCCGCCTCGTAATGAGGCCCTTTGCCATTAGAATAACTCAGTAGTTGTGCTGCCTCCCCGCTACCCACAGCTGGAACATCCAATCCATTGGAGTTCATGCTGCAGGATTTTAACATTCACATTGAAAAACAGAGGTCCAAGTAGGCACCCACACAAAACCCATACTGAGACTGGGAGTTGTTTGGCACACTCAGCATTTACCCCGAAATATACATTATATGAAATGTTAGAGGGAGGCAGATGTGATACTGTTTGACCGCAAATGTGCCTTGACATACGAGGCAAGATGCACAACATTGTCCACCAATTTACAAGAGACTGCACAAGGTTATGAAAATTAACAAATTAAGAACACAGCACAAGTGCAGCATAAAACAGTTGTGACATCTACTAGGTGTAACCTCCTGTTTTTGTCACAGTTTTGGAGCTTTAGATGGATATATTCTGCATGAAATGTGCTTGTCGTGAATGATCTCCCTTCTGCGATGCACTCTGTGGCTAAAATGTGCCGATAGTGGTTTACACCAAGCAAGGTTGGCTGGCCATGGGCTGAATCACTGGATTACTGATATCTAAACATGACACACACGGATAGCATTTCTGCTGCGAATAGTCGTATGACCAATTAACAGCTGTCAGACGAAATGGGAAATTCTAAAGAAATATATTGAGTAGCTGACATGTGCACATCGAACACTACCTCGCAGGTTACATTTACATTCTGATTTGCGTTAGGAAGGCGAGTTAATTCTATACGGTTGTCAATTGGCACAATTAACCAATTAACCATATAAGCACACAAGGGCAGTAGTCAGAGAAAGTATACAATTAAGAGTAGAGATGTGCAAACAGACTTGAATCAGATTCCAGCGTATCTAAATAATGGCAGTTTTTAATCGGTTCGAGCGATACAAACCATCTGGGTGGAGCTGAAGCTCAAAATGGTTAGAAAATGTCAAACCAATATTTTTGCAGCTTATATGGATAAGAGTATTTGAGGGTTCACCTCAGCTCTACTAATATGCTAACACTGAATTCGGGTATGAAGGTGACTAAGGAAAAGATGAGATGCAATAGAGAGAGCCGTACTTTCTTCCCTCAGGCCATTCTGCTGCAGAAAGAGAAGACAGACATACATGTTGGCATTGTGGGCTTCATGTAAAGCCATCCTCCTTGACAATGCCCAACTAGTTTAAAAACTGCACTTTGTATTTATAGTTAAATCCTTTACTCATAGGAAACACTGTTTACTTTTAGTTTACATTGGGTTTGATCTATTTTAATAAAAAAGAAAATGGAAAGCGGTGACTGGTTCATTGGTGCTCATTACGGGTTGTGTGGTAGTCCCTTCAGAAAGACTGTCTCAGGAGGATATCTCAGGGGCAAAGTGCTTGTCTTGGAAGCAAGACGACACGGAGCAACACAGGTTCGATCCCCGGGTCCGTGCTCTGATACCTCTGAGTATTAAGTGTGTTGCAAATAACCTATCATATCAAATAAGTTTACTCTTAACCCCACTTCATTATGTGAACATTGATCCTGTGCAGTCCTACGTGCAAACCTTCTGAACTTTCTTCTGCACCTCGACCACTACCCTAGGCAGCCCCCTCAAGGCCTATCCGCCCACCCCAGTCAACCCCCTGACAGTACTCCCTCCTCCCGACCCTCACCATTTCTCTGCCAACTACCACCAGGCATCCCCATCACATTCTGACAAAACCCACAAGCCCCCCTAACCTCTGCCACAATCCCAGGTAGCCCCATCAAGAGTCCTGACACCACATCAAGTACTGACACCACCCATCAGCCCCCATCACCTACGCCACCCCAGTCAATCCCTGACAGTACACCGCCCTCCCCAAACCACCCTCACCTCCACCACTACCCGAGGGAGCCTCCTGACAGTACACTACCCTCACCTCTGCCATTACCCAGGCAGCCCCCAAACATCCTGACACCACCCACCTACCCCGCTCAACTCCATCACTACCCTAGTCACAGCCCCCAGCCCCCTGACAGAACATCTCCCTCCCCACATCACCCTCACCTCTGTCACTACCCGAGTCAGGCCCCTGACAATACACCCCCCTCCACATAATGCCCTAACCTCCACCACTACCCCAGTTAGCCCCCTGACATCACACCCCTCACCTCTGACACTACGTCAGGCAGCCCCCTGACAGAGTCCCACCCTAACAGCCCAATTTATGGCTGCAACTCACCTGCAACATCTGTGGTCTGTCTGCCTCCACCATGAAGCAGACCTCCAACATGTCCACCACCAACATGATCAACAGGAAGCACTGAAGATCAATGCAATCCAGGATTAGAGGCATCCCCTGTCACTCCCTGGCAGACTTGAATCTGCAGCACCCCACCACACAGCACAATATTGCACCAATAGAACTCTGGCCACCCCATTCACATGTGACAAGTGAATACAATGCAAAGTGTCATGTGCAGTTTGGCAACAAAGCACAGCACAGCAACTGAATGTGTGGAGGACATAAGTAAACAGAATCAAACATTGGCCAGATCCACAAATAATGACTAGGCGTGTTACAGTCTTAGCATAAGTAACCCGGGTGGTAGGGGGACGCAAAGTCAGGAATGACAACATGACAGAGCTGTCGATGAGTGATGGTAGGTCCATCAAAGAGTGCATGACTCACTGAGAAAGGAAAAGTGTGCTGCCACACAGAAACAGCAAACATGAACACAACTGTATTACTGCGGCAGAGGTGGAGCAAGACATGCGAGCAGACAGTGTGTGACTGAACATGCTGGTGGATATGGGAGTGACACTGCAGTGACACAATGTGCAAGTGATGTGGCCAGGCCACCCATCTACAGGGAGCCTACCTCCAACTGCAGCACCCACAATGCCAAATACACACTAAATTATAAAAGTAAATTCATTCTCAGCCATAATTCTCTACAGTCAGCCCTTTAGCCCTCCATGGAAATAAATATGCTGCAAAGAAGATACATGTGGGCAGCCTACTGGGAGCACATTTGTTTAATCACTGCTTCTTACAGCTGAAAAAGGAAATGTCTCTTCTTTGTACTACATACTTCATAGTTTTAAACATGGCAGCAGACGATGCAATGATTTTATGCTAATATGAACCTTATATTTCAATAGGCTTTGATTGGCCAGTTTAATCAGATGTCAAAACATCACTTGTTTCCTATTAGACATAAACACTTCCTGAAACTCATGACTTCCTATGCTAATCAGTAAAACTAGGTTGTTTCCCAAATTTCACTGAACCACAAGATATATATTGCATCCTTCAAACCTCTGGTACATTCTGTTCAAGGTCATCATCCGTTTCATACATGCTTCTACCTACTTCCAAATTTATAAAAACCCTTTTAACACCACTGCTAGAAATTGTATATTCCTACAATTTAAACTGCTGAATCACTACATAATGGCTTCTACCAATGCACCCCCTTTTCTGCACACAGCACCTTTTTTAAACCTTCATGGGGTCTTGAGGCCTGTAGCCATCTGTAATACAATGGCTGTTTTGTGCTGACCTATATTCTACATCAAAAATCTATATTCTGTGTTAATTGTGTTTTGAGCAATGTAAGCATTCCTTTATGTTCTATGTTGAACAGGAGGTAGGGGTCTAGGCCCTAAATACCATATGTACCTGTCTGTCACGAGAGAGAGAGGGAGAGAGAGAGAGAAAGAGAGAGAGAGAGAGAACGAGAGAGAGAGAGAGGCTGCTCCTCTACATTAGTGAAAAGAGTGTGGGCACATACACAATCCCAAGTATGTGCAAAGGGGACACATGAACAATGGCGGGCCTGAAATTAAAACAATGTAAAGCATGCAAACACATATGAAGAGGTGGCATTCCATCCACAATGAGAGTCAAACAAAAAATACATAACACATCCATGCATCACTGCAACCATACTGTATGTACATCATCACACACAGCAGAACGCTCCATACTAACCACACTGACAAAAAACACACAGTGATGCTGCACATGGAAAATGAAAATATCCAGTGCAGCATCCATTCGTCTGATGGCCTCACCCCACATGTCAGTCACGTGTGCATCCATCCACCCTCAAACATCACAGCAACAACATGACACACAAAGGCACGCCACAATACACATGACCTGCAATGAAGAGATGCACTGGGTGAAATGTAAACAATCAAATTTGCAAACAAAAAAATGTACGGCATGAAGTGTGGAATGTAGCCAGATAAATCCTGTATTCAGTAAAACTATATACAACAAAAACTAGGAAGGAAAGTTCAGGAAATCTGGGGTAAATGAGGAAAACTGAAATTAACCCCATCCTAAAGAACCATATAAATGAAAAACAGGGAAGGAAAGTCACTGATGTCTGGGACAAAAGTTCCTCCTGCCTCATAGTTGCCCCCTGCCCACTTGGGGTGGTTTGCCCTGCAACAGTATGCCTCCTTGCACTTGCTACCTGCTTCCGCTGTGCTCAGTAAATGCTCCGTAGAAATGCCCTCTGACGTGATGACAATTGTCGGGGGCGTATGGCACCTGCACTGCTCTGAGGCGCATGCAGTCCCTTCATTGCCAATGCCCCTGTATGTGCCTGGGTAGGCACAATTACCACCTCAGGTGATGTACTTTAGACTCCCACCTCGGGTGGGGATGCTAGCTCCACCAGATGGGGTGTTGGGTGTGGGACTGGTGCACAGAGAACCATGCTGGTATGTGGCCCAGAAGGGACACCGGCACAGAGGAGGAACCCGAGGAGGGGTTTGCAGCAGTGAACAGCCCATGAAACCCACCAGAGAACAGGCCCTCTTCCAGCAAGCCAATGTGATGATGGGCAAGCATACCACGTGTAGCCTGCCCATCATTATAAATGACTGCGGTCCACCTAATGACGCCGGCCACCGGGGGCTGCACCTGATCCCTGATGGACACATCAGCTGGTAAGGGGATGGTGGTCTAGGTAGAGGCATACCAGAAGGTGTGCACTGCTGCATCCAATGGCCCAGGGACAGGATTTTGAACAGGCACCTCTTCGGAGGCCTGCACAGTCTCATGCCCCTGGGACAGGTTTGCAGAATGTACACCCACCACAACACCCCCACCGGACCCCATGGGCTGGGCTGCAACTTCCACCTACTCTGCTGCCCCCTCTGTCAGGTTGTATACAAATTGTTTGAGTCACAATTGCTCGAATGATAACTGACCTTTTCACAATTGACTGAATTGTGAAGGTCAATTGTTACATATATGTGGGGGGAAACCCAAATATATATATATATTCAGTAAAAAAAACTTTGTTAAAGGGACGTTATGGTTAAGTTGCGCTACTAAAAAACCTATGAAATTCAATGAAAAAACTTGTTAAATGGACATTATGGTTCCAAGTAAAACCAAAAAACCCCTGAAATTCACCAGTTATGGTAGGCTAAGCAACCATAACTCTAAAACAGAATCTAAAAAATGCCTACCAAAAATCAAGTCCGTAGAAAGCAACGGAGAAGTAGAGCAAGTGAAAATAGAAGTGTCCAAAACAAGCATCCATCTCTAGCAAAATTCGTTAAAAAAAAGTTAAAACAGCTCATACAGCCATTTAGCGAAACAAAACAAGCTTCAACTACAGAAACTTTGCCTCCTCTATCAAAATGTAAAATGAACCACAAAACAATTAACAAAAAATCAGCTACCACTACAGATAAAACTGCTCCTATAAATCTTGATATAGTGCAAAGTAAGCATACCAAAAAAATGATTTTAGCAAAAATGTTCCGGCACAGAGTCCTTCAAAATCTTATAAAAACAGGAGAGAAATCAGGCTCAGCCCTTAAAACCTATCGTAGGAAATTAATTTTAGAAGCGTTGATAGACACTGCAATCCTTCTCAAATGAAAGTTATTTATTTTAGTGTTAAACAAAATGAAACCACTAACAAAACTAATGACTAAATTACAAAAAAGACTTCTCAATAAAAGAAATGTTAACAGAAATAACTTCTTAAGTATCTGTGCAGGTGAATGGAGTCACACTACGAGCACAGAACCATAATTTAATGAAGAAGCATACAAACAAAAGCAAACAAATACAATTGCCATACATAGCAGCGGACGAGGTTATGAAAAAGTTAATAATACCATAATGGAACAAGAAATACTGCTTACAAAAATATCCCCAGAAAACTTAGAATTATCTCTCCATTCAACTGAATCAGAATGTCTAGTATACAAATGGCCATGTACGTCAATGTGTAACATTCCCAAAAAATCTTTCAAGTCTTTACTCCAATTCCTCAATCCATATGTGAAAAGCAAAGACAAAATCAAAATTAAACTACTGCAAAATATGGATACCTGTCCAGTGCGCAAGTACACAGGACTACAAGGACGTTCATTGGCCTGCAATTCAGGACCTACTTGCGAAACCACCTTCTATTATATCAAAATAATATCAACACATCATTCAACTATAAAAAATCTAGTCTATAAACTGTACTATGCTAAAAGTCCTGCTTTAGCACTAGTCAATTTAAATAAGATTCTTCTACATGGTACAGCAAAAGACCTACTTGAAGAAATCGACTATATCCAGAAAAAATATTTTGGAGGTGAAAGCCACTTACAGAATGAAATAGCTTTAAAGCAAATTAGCAACAATTCTATGCATGGCAACCTTCTACTACACACATACAAAAAAGAAATACTGAAATGTATAAGTAGATCTGCTGAAGTACCAAATCATGTGTGTGTATTTTGCCGTAGAACTTTTTATAAAAGTAACACAAAAACTGTAGACCTAACATACAAAATAGAAGACAATGAAGATTCAAAATGGTTTGAATTAGCGCTCTACCTTATAGCAGAAAACAAATACGAAATAACTGACCACTTAATACTTTGCAGTTACTGTACTACAAAACTACAACCAAACTCCTTCATGTGCTATCACAAATAATTTGGAATTATTTCCAATACCAAAACCCCTACAACAACTCAATTTATATGAGAGCATCATAATTCAAACAGTGCGCCCATTTCAAGCAATAATATGCCTTCGACCAAAAACAGAAAAATTACCTCCCTCTGAATTAGTGAAAGGTATTCGGGGAAAAGTAGTGTATTTAGCATTAGATCTAAAAGAAAATGTGCATACTCTAGGAGTGCAACGTCCAATGGAGCAATCTTTAATTATCTTAGTAAATGGTGTACCTACAAAAGACAGAATATTTTGGCAACAACTGGTAGATTTACATAAAGTTAGACAAGCCTTGCAATATCTAAAAGACAATAATGAATACTACAAAGAAATTAATATTAAAGAAAACTTGAAGGATACCACTGAAATAATTCAAGAGACACAAGAAGCTGGTCTATTTGAGCTCCTAGATCCTGCTACAATATCCAATACTTTAGACCATTATACAATTCACCCTTTGCACTCTAATGACACCGTAGAAGATGCACTAGAATCATACCAAATGCGTCAAACAAAAGGATAACCAATCAGCATATGAGGAAGGTACGATGATAGACTTATTCAAATAACAGCATCCGAATACCGCTCATTACGGATGTATTCTGAAGATCCCAGATTTAGACAAAATGTGGAATACATATTCCACCTACTCTTTGAAAGTGATCTAGCAACTTTATGTTACGCAGTTGAACACACATTAAAATCAGGATCCTACTTTCAAAATATGTCAGCTACACAATTATTACAAAAAGTGCAACAAAAAGATGAGGTTTTACAATCAAATATTACAAATTAGCAAATATGCGTGGTACTAAAGAGTACTGGTTTCAACGTCATGGAGATGTACGTTGTATGATAAGAAACCTTGGCCCACCTACTTGGTTTGTTACATTAAGTTGTGCAGAATATGCATGGGAAGATTTACATGATTTCCTACGCATATCAAACAAAAACAAAACAAACATAGATATACTAACACCTGGAGAACTTTGTTCTCTAGATCCTGTTAATGTTTCAAGATATTTTCACCATCGCTTCATTGCTATGCTACACTTTATTTGTAATAAAACTGCTCCTCCCCTCGGAGAAGAGCAACACTTCTTTTGGAGAAAAGAATACCAAGCCAGAGGAGCACCACATATCCACATGCTTTTATGGATTAAAGATGCTCCTAAATTTGGTCAAGACTGTGATGCCAATGTTTTACAGTTTATTGAAAAATATGTCACTTGTGAAATTCCATCAGAAGCAACAAATAGTGATCTTCATGCACAAATTTTACAATTTCAAAGACACAAATGTGGCAAATATTGTTGTCGCAAATACAAAAACAAAGGGAAATACTACACCAAATGCCGCTTTGGTTTCCCTAGACCGGTTGCAAAAACAGGTCAAGTGAACAACTTCATGTCTTCAGTTAGACATAGTGTTAAAGGTAAATCACCTAAAAACACATATTACATAAAAAGAACAGAAGAAGAAAAATATATCAATGATTACAATGCAATCATTGCCCACTTATGGAATGCAAACATAGATGTGCTGTACATTGCAGACAATTCCACTGCAGTTGCACGATATGTTACAGCATACTTAACAAAAGCAGAAAAAACAGAGCTCCAAGACCTCTGGAATGACCTGTCATCAGACAAAACACTGTCTCAGAAATGATACAGCTTGGGCATAACAATGCTCTCCCATAGAGAATGTGGCTCCTATGAAGCAGCAGATCGTTTAACTGGTACTGCTTTGTATGGGCAATCAGAAAATATAGTATGGCTAAGTCTTGGTCTAGAAAAAGAGTTCTAAAATCATACGAAGATATAGAAACAATAGCCAACCATGATCCCAACCAGCCAAGACTTTTAAAAAACAATTTACTAGACACATACTACCCAAACAGAAGTAACACTTTGGAAACCATATGTCTATACCACATAGCCCAAAACTTCACATACAAAAATAATATAAAACCTGATGAAAAAAAGGTAAATGCATAGTGACAAATTGTGAAGGCAGATTAGTAAAACTCACCAAACGAAATTTAATTAATCATATCAAATTGTCATTAAAGACTCCTCAACATAAATAACTATATTACATGTCCCTGCTACAACTCTTTAAACCATGGAGAAAAGAAGAATAAATACTAGATAACTATGACTCATATGAAGACGCTTTCAAAGCAAATGAAAGCACTATAACTGATGTAAACTTTACACAGTACAAAACAATGTTGCACAATGAACAGCAACACGAAGAAGAACTCCAGGCCCAACTAGATAAGGACACTCCTGACAGTAGTCAACCTTCTGTAACAGGAAGCCAAGAGCCACTAATAACAAATGAGGCAGAATTAGCTATGACAGAAGTAGAACACACCATGTGTCAGTATGAAGATAAAGAAGACTTAACTATACTACAATCAAAACTAAACAATGAGCAACATAGCATTTTTCAAGAAGTAACAAAAGAAATTGCACATGGTGTACAAAATGAAAACAAAGAATGCACCTGTCAAATTACAAACCTATACTACAGTACAAAAAAGAAGGTGGGTGAGGCGCGCACTCCCGGTCCTGGTCAATTGAACCTGTTGCAAAAAATATAATAAGTAGCTGGGTCAAATTCCAAAATGGACAAATATTCACAGGGTTAGATCCCTTCTGCTGCAAATCAGGTACTCAGTAATAACAGGGTTAGATCCCTTGCTGCAAATCAGGTACTCAGTAATAACAGGGTTAAATCTCTCAGCTGCAGTTCTGTGGTCTGTAGTTGTTCTCCTCCTAGCGCTTTCTTATCTCAAATAATCATCAGGGAGGCTGTTGAGCAGGTGTGTCTAATTAGACTCAAAGGATTCTGGTAGCTGTAGTGAAAACGTTTTTTTCTGTTCAGGTGACCAGCAACCGACACCCCTCCAAAGCACAAGTCCTTCCCAAATTTGGGGGAGGGGAGAGAACCATCTTTATGATTCTCCAAAGTGGGGCACAGTCACCCCGTGGCGCTGCCTCTGGAGCCCGGGACTCCCATAGCATTCAGTACAAAAAAGAAGGTGGGTGAGGCGCGCACTCCCGGTCCTGGTCAATTGAACCTGTTGCAAAAAATATAATAAGTAGCTGGGTCAAATCCCAAAATGGACAAATATTCACAGGGTTAGATCCCTTCTGCTGCAAATCAGGTACTCAGTAATAACAGAGTTAGATCCCTTGCTGCAAATCAGGTACTCAGTAATAACAGGGTTAAATCCCTCAGCTGCAGTTCTGTGGTCTGTAGTTGTTCTCCTCCTAGCGCTTTCTTATCTCAAATAATCATCAGGGAGGCTGTTGAGCAGGTGTGTCTAATTAGACTCAAAGGATTCTGGAAGCTGTAGTGAAAACGTTTTTTTCTGTTCAGGTGACCAGCAACCGACACCCCTCCAAAGCACAAGTCCTTCAAAAAATTTGGGGGAGGGGAGAGAACCATCTTTATGATTCTCCAAAGTGGGGCACAGTCACCCCGTGGCGCTGCCTCTGGAGCCCGGGACTCCCATAGCATTCAGTACAAAAAAGAAGGTGGGTGAGGCGCGCACTCCCGGTCCTGGTCAATTGAACCTGTTGCAAAAAATATAATAAGTAGCTGGGTCAAATCCCAAAATGGACAAATATTCACAGGGTTAGATCCCTTCTGCTGCAAATCAGGTACTCAGTAATAACAGGGTTAGATCCCTTGCTGCAAATCAGGTACTCAGTAATAACAGGGTTAAATCCCTCAGCTGCAGTTCTGTGGTCTGTAGTTGTTCTCCTCCTTGCGCTTTCTTATCTCAAATAATCATCAGGGAGGCTGTTGAGCAGGTGTGTCTAATTAGACTCAAAGGATTCTGGTAGCTGTAGTGAAAACATTTTTTTCTGTTCAGGTGACCAGCAACCGACACCCCTCCAAAGCACAAGTCCTTCCCAAATTTGGGGGAGGGGAGAGAACCATCTTTATGATTCTCCAAAGTGGGACAATGTCACCCCGTGGCGCTGCCTCTGGAGCCCGGGACTCCCATAGCATTCAGTACAAAAAAGAAGGTGCGTGAGGCGCGCACTCCCGGTCCTGGTCAATTGAACCTGTTGCAAAAAATATAATAAGTAGCTGGGTCAAATCCCAAAATGGACAAATATTCACAGGGTTAGATCCAGTACGTCAGCTGGTTCAGGCAAAACATTCTTAATCAAAATCATCAGTAAGTTCCTTTAACAATTGACAAACAACAAACTGTGAGCTGTTGTCACTGCCCCCACAGGTTTAGCTGCCTACAACATAAGCGGTGTCACTTTACACCGATTACTACTCCTGCCAGAAGAACACCAAAACAAATTAGACTATTACAAACGTTCTACAGAAGCTGCAATGGAACTACGCAGACTATTAAAACAAATGAAAATGCTACTAATAGATGAAGTGAGCATGGTCTCCAACCTAATGTTGGCTTTGATTCACATCAGATTACAAGAAGTACTCAAAACAACCTACGAAGAGCTCTTTGCAGGAAAACACATTATTGTTTAGAGAGATCTTCTTCAATTGACACCAGTGAAAGGTGAGCCTATCTTTAAAACCTTAGGACACAAACTCTTCCATAAAACTGATGGCAGCATAGGAAATGTCAACCTTTGGCAACATTTCCAATACAGAGAATTAACAGAACACATGCGGCAATCTGCAGATCTCACTTATGCCAACATCTTAAAAAGTATTAGATTTGGTATACTATCACAAGAAGCACAATCAATATTGAAAACCCGGCACATTCATGCACTTTATGGCGATAATGCATGTGCTACAGATGTTATGGAACAATTAGCCCACAAAAATGGCAATTGTATGGCCTTAATTCCAACTCTTGCAAGCTGTTTCAAATTCAATGAAACAATGTTATAAAAAGAAACCAATATTGGAAATTAGCACCACAGACAAACTAGACGTACATGGTATGACACTACCCATGTGTCAACAAGCCACAACAAGACTAAATAGTTTAGAAAATTCAATCTCCAACACAGCAGGATTGGAAAAAATATTAAAATTATCCTTAAATTGCAGAGTAATGCTTAAACCTTGACGTGGACCAAGGACTAGTTAATGGAGCACTGGGTACAGTTGTTGGCTTTCAATCATACCGACGTGACAACAACATTCAGTTTGTCAATATTCTCTTTGACAAACTTTCAGAAGTAAAAAGGATAGGACGCTCAACGGGTCGATTCCTTCTCTTCAAAGACATGTATGTACGCAGAGAACAATTTTCTCTAACTCTTGCATACACAGTCACCATTCACAAATTACAAGGTCTTACCCTAGACAAAGCATTAATAGACATTGGTAACAAAGTCTTTAAAGAAGGCATGAGCCACGTAGCACTATCACGCTTACGTACACTTGACAGTCTATTTCTAATCAACTTTGATGCAAGTAAAGTAAACGCTGATATTTCTTGCATTTTAGAATACAATAGACTTCGTTCATTATACACCCCATCTAAAAACATATCTTGTTCCACAAAAAGTTAAACGTTGTAAAAGAAAACTAAATCAAACATAAATCCAACAGGATATCACTGCAAACCCTCCAAAGAGAGTAAAAGAAACTAACACTTCATCAAGTACCACAAGCAAAAAAGAACCAATTAAGGAAAGTAAACCAGGTACTTTGTCAAAGAAGGAAGACAAACTCAAAAAGAATCACTCAGATACAGAATTACCTGATCCATTTAAACTCTCAAATATAATTGGTGTAAGTTGCTACGCAAATGTAGAAATGAATATTCTATTTCAATTACCACCAATTGTTGACAAAATATACTTACACAGCACAGACCAATTGTGTTTGCAAATGTTAGTACTTCATAGAAATGCAAGAAACAATCCTAATAACACATATAGTGTTCATGGAATAAGACAACAATTGGACTACTGTGCTGGAATGGTGAAATTCACTATAAACTCACAGGAAGTTCCACAAGAATTTCTAATGTACTTACTACAAGTACTGGAAAACAAAAACATACCTATAAATGAAATCTTCCTGATTTCATACATGTGGAAACATACATGCACTCTCAGCAACAATGTGACACAAGAACAAATTCCCAGTGAACGCTTTGTATATATATCAATACATAATTGTGAATCCATTCCATTTCAGCAAGTTATACAAAATACAAACCATGGGTGATTATGTTCTACCTGCAATTCGGATAATCGCTCCACCTTACTAATGCAAACACATGGTAAATACGTAATACTAATGATTTTATGTTACAATGCAGATGGTACCAAAAACAACTGCAAGCTGAGTGGATTCACACATGGTCAAGTATCACTTGGTAAGAAAACCTTCACAACAATAGGTATAATCTACCACGCAGGAGCCACAACCAATTCAGGTCACTAGACTGCATATATAAAAAGAGGTGTGGATGGTTTCAATGTAATGATAGTACCATTACTCTGAAGCAAAGACTACCAGCAAATCTTACAAACGCTTATTTAATCTTCTTAAAACCAAAATGTATTAACTAAACTATACTTAAACCTTAACTAAACTTCTATTAAAAAACTATAAACTGTTAGAATATGCCAACAGGTATCTAACGGCCCAAGATTCTAACTAAACAGATAAATGAATACTACTAAATTATATCAAAAAATAAATAGTTAGAATACGCTAACTGGTATCTAACTGCTCCAAGATTTTACAATAACCAAACAGATAAATCAATACCACTTCATTATAAAAAAAACTATAAACAGTTAGAATATGCCAAAAGGTATCCATCTGCCCCAAGATTATACAACAATTAAACAGATAACTTAATACCACTAAATTACATCAAAAAATAGACAGTTATAATACGCCAGCTGGTATCTAACTGCCCCAAAATTTTACAATATCCAAACAGATAAATCAATATCACTTCATTATAACAAAAAATAGACAGTTACAATATGTCAACAGGTATCTAACTGCTCCAAAAATCAGCAACAAGCCAATACATAGAGCATTAGCCAGAAACAACAAGTGAACACTGAAAACAAACAAACAAATAGACTGTAGCATAAGAAAAAAAGTTTTTTTTTTTTTAATCCAACAGTGATTTTTTTTTTCTCCCACAGACCCAATGATTTTAGCAACAAACACAGAAACTGAGCAAATTGCACAGTACACTGGTTTGTAATCTACTAAATATTAGGGTAAAAAGAATGTTGATTATTCAATGTTATAAGTCATTACAAAATATTAATGCTAACATGATCTTTTCTTTTATCACAGAAGTGAACAAGAAATACATGTACTCCAGTTACTAAACCAAACAGTAAGTATGTTATAATAAGTACAACCAATGCAGCAAATCACACCCATAGTGACTTATAACATCGGTGCTTATAAATCTGGTCTTGTCCATGCACCCAAGACTATAGGCCCTGCCCACAACCACCACAGCATATCACACCCATAGTGGCTTACAACTTTGTTGCTTATAATTTTGTTCTTGGATCTCAAAGTTATAAGTCACTATGGGTGAAATATGCTGCGGTGGTTGTACTTATTATAATATACTTACTGTTTGATTTAGTAACTGGAGTACATGTATAACTTATTAATTTCTGTGATAAAAGAAAAGATCTAAAATTTTGGGGTGCTGCCCTATCATAACCATTGCACTTTTGTTTGGGAGGAAGTGGTGGCTCTGAAAAGAGCCTTTTGGTGGTGTTTGTGTTTGTGTTTGAAAAACTTGAAATGGTCAACACCTACTACAAAATGGATGCTGTAATTCCAAAAAAGGTTGCAATGCATTTTGTACATTTCTCTGAAAAATCTGATTGCCAGCATAAGTAAGATGGACTCCATCTCTGCGAATAATGTATGTGCTTCATTTGTGATGTCATCGTTGATGTCCTGGGTGTTAGTCTTAGCAGTGCACAGTGGTGGCGCGAGTTATGGTTACTTAGCTTACCATAACTGGTGAATTTCAGGGGGTTTTCGGTTTTATTTGGAACCATAACGTACCTTTAACAAAGTTTTTTTTACTGAATTTCATAGTTTTTTGTAGCGCAACTTAACCATAACGTCCTTTAACAACGTTTTTTTACTGAATATATATATACATATATTCAATGAAAAAACTTTGTTAAAGGGACGTTATGGTTAAGTTGCGCTACTAAAAACCTATGAAATTCAGTCAAAAAACTTTGTTAAAGGGACGTTATAGTTAAGTTGCGCTACTAAAAACCTATGAAATTCAGTGAAAAAACGTTGTTAAAGGGATGTTATGGTTCCAAGTAAAACCGAAAAAAAAAACTTGCAATTCGCCAGTTATGGTAAGCTAAGCAACCATAACTCACACCACCACCGTGCACTGCTAAGACTAACACCCACGACATCAAAGATGACATCACAAATGTCATTGATGACATCACTGATGACATCACATGTGTTTGTACTTTTCATGAAATACGTGTACACGGGATTCTTATTATAATGTTGCGAAAAAAGTGTCAAGGGTCATTGCAATAAATATCATACCCTAATTAGTGCATTGAACGATGCATTGATATAAATAGCATTCTATTATGGGGTACTATCTAGTATACTAAGCTACTCATGCAGAAACATAACATTGTGTGCAGCGTACAAGATGAAGGTATAATATTCGTAATGTTAATATGTTGAATAATGAAATGATAATTGTTTTCTTAATAGATTTTTGTGTACTGTGAAATATGTAATAAGTAGCTAATAAAACACATGTATTACATAATTGCATTACTATAGACAAGAACACATACCAATATGGGTATATACAGGGAAAGTGAAGTTAGCAAAAAAGCACAAATAGTAACAGAAACAATTCATAACTTAACTGATTATTTTCATCTATTTCATGCAAATAAAAGATTGCTCTGTTTCAAAGCTGCTATTTACCCTATGTATATGTATAACTTGATGTGATTGGACCCTAAGGAAAGTAGTGAGAGTACAATGTATACAAATATAACCATATACAGGGAAAGTACAGCCATAAAAAAACAACAGAACTGTCAGAAAGTGCTCCTAAGTCTATTGATTATCTTTATGCACAAAAAGGATTGCTGTCTTTCAAGCTTGTGCCTTCCTGTATGTATATGTTTCATATGATGGGACTGGACTCTAAGGGAATTACTGTAAGAACCTACTTGAAGGATACGTCTACAAATAAAATAAAATGTTTAGTTTCTGACTGTTACTGAAGAAAACCATGTGGCCTAGATATGTCAGCAAAAGAAAAAAGAGTGAGCCAGACATGTGATGTCATCAGTGATGTCATCAATGACATTTGTGATGTCATCTTTGATGTCGTGGGTGTTAGTCTTAGCAGTGCACGGTGGTGGCGCGAGTTATGGTTGCTTAGCTTACCATAACTGGCAAATTTCAAGGGTTTTTCGGTTTTACTTGGAACCATAACGTCCCTTTAACAAAGTTTTTTCACTGAATTTCATAGGTTTTTAGTAGCGCAACTTAACCATAACGTCCCTTTAACAAAGTTTTTTCACTGAATTTCATAGGTTTTTAGTAGCGCAACTTAACCATGATGTCCCTTTAACAAAGTTTTTTCAATGAATTTCATAGGTTTTTATTAGTGCAACGTCACCATAACATCCTTTTCAATAAATGAAGACCACGAGCATCATAGGTCCTCAAAGTGGGAACCCCGGGTGTTAAAAAAAAAAAAAAGATGGCCACCATGGAAAGGGAAGGCGGGGTGTATAAAGAGAACACAACAGGGCATGAGCGGGGGGGTGGGGATAACAGGGCACAGGGGGCATGAGCAGCGGGTGGGGGGAACGGAGGTAGACACGGGACATGAGCGGGGGGTGGGGGGAAAGGAAGGAAACATAGGGCATGAGCGGGGGTGGGGGAACACGAGAGAGACACGGGGCATGAGCAGGGGGTGGGGGGAACACAAGAGAGACACGGGGCATGAGCAGGGGGTGGGGGGAACAGGGGAGACATGGGGCATGAGCGGGAGGTGGGGAGGAACACGAGGGAGGCACGGGGCATGAGCGGGGGTGGGAAAAGGAGGGGGACACGGGGCATGATCAGGGGGTGGAACAGGGGAGACACGGGGCATGAGCGTGGGTGAGGGGGAACAGGGAAAACACGGGGCATGAGCGGGGGGTGCGGCATAACACAAGGGAAACACAGGGCATTAGCGGGGGTGGGGGGAACATGAGGGAGACACGGGGCATGAGCGGGGGGTGGGGGCAACAGGGGAGACACGGCTCATGAGCGGGGGTTGGGGGCAACAGGGGAGACACGGGGCATGAGCAGTGGTGGGGGAATTGGAGGGAGACACGGGGAATGAGCAGGGGTGGGGAAGAACAGGGGAGACAAGGTGCATGAGCGAGGGGTGGGGAGAACAGGGAAAACACGGGGCATGCGCAGGGTGTGTGGGGAACAGGGGAGACATGGAGCATGAGTGGAGGGTGGGGGAACAGGCAAAACATGGGGCATGAGCAGAGGGTGGGGGAAACAGCGCAGACACAGGGCATGAGAGGGGGTGGGGGGAAAAGGATGGAGACACAGGGCATGAGCGGGGGTTGGGGGGAAAGGAGGGAGACACGGGGCATGAGCGGGGGTGGGGGAATAGGGGAGACACGGGGCATGAGCGGGAGGTGCGGGCAACAGGGGAGACACAGGGCATGAGTGGGGGTGGGGGAAAGGCGGGAGACACGAGGCATGAGCGGGGTGTGGGGTGGAACAGGGGAGAAAAGGGGCATGAGCGAGGGGTGGGAAGAACAGGGAAAACATGGGGCATGAGCAGGGGGTGGGGGGAACAGGGGAGACACGGAGCATGAGCGGGGAGGTGGGGGGAAAAGGAGAGAGACACGGGGCATGGGGTGGGGTGGAACAGGCGAGACACAGGGCATGAGCAGGGGGTGGGCGGAACAGGCAAAACACAGGGCATGAGCAGGGGGTGGGGGGAACGGGAGGGAGGCATGAGTGGGGGGTGGGGTGAACAGGGCAGAAACGGGGCATGAGTGGGGGGTGGGGGGGAAAGGATGGAGGCACGGGGCATGAGCGGGGGTGGGGGGGAAAGGAGGGAGACACGGGGCATTAGCGGGGGGTGGGTGGAAAGGAGGGAGACATGGGGCATGAGCGGGAGGTGGGGGGTAACACAAGGGAGACACGGGGAATGAGTGGGGGGTAGGGGGTAAACCAAGGGAGACACAGGGCATGAGCGGGGGTGGGGGGTAACAGAAGGGAGACACGGTGCATGAGCGGGGGGTAACACAAACACAAGGGAGACACGGGGCATGAGCGGGAGTTACACAAGGGAGAAACGGGGCATGAGCGGGGGTGGGGGGTAACACAAGGGAGATAAGGGGCATGAGCGGGGAGTGGGGGGTAACAGGGGAGACAGGGCATGAGCGGGGGTGGAGTAAACAGGGCACACACAGGGCATGAGCGGGGGTCGGGGGAAAAAGGGCACACATGGGGAATGAGCAGGGGGTGGGGTAGAACAGGGCACACGGGGCATGAGCAGGGGTGGGGGAACAGGGCACATGGGGCATGAGCGGGGGTGGGGGGAAACAGGGCACACACGGGGCATGAGCGGGGGTGGGGTAGAACAGGGCACAAGGGGCATGATCAGGGGTGGGGGAACAGGGAACACGGGACATGAGCGGAGGGTGGGGGGCAACAGGAGATACACAGGGCATGAGCGGGGGTGGGCAGGAAAACGAGGGAGACATGGGGCATGAGCAGGGGGTGGGGGGTACATGAGCGAGACACGGGCCATGAGCGGGGGTGAGGGGAACAGGGGAGACAAGGGGCATGTGAGAGGGGTGGGGAGAACAGGGAAAACACGAGGCAGGTGGTGGGGGATAGGGGAGACATGGAGCATGAGCGGAGGGTGGGGGGAAAAGGAGAGAGACACGGGGCATGAGCGGGGGGGTGGGGTGAAACAGGGGAGACATGGGGCATGAGCAGGGGGTGGGGGGAACAGGCAAAACTCGGGGCATGAGCAGGGGGTGGGGGAAACAGCGCAGACACAGGGCATGAGAGCGGGGTTTGGGAAAAGGATGGAGATACAGGGCATGAGCAGGGGTTGGGGGGGAAGGAGGGAGACATGGGGCATGAGCAGGGGGTGGGGGCAACAGGGGAGACACAGGGCATGAGTGGGGGTGGGGGCAACAGGGGAGACATGGGGCATGAGCGGGAGTGGGGGAAAGGAGGGAGACACGGGGCATGAGCGGGGGGTGGGGTGGAACAGGGGAGACATGGGGCATGAGCAGGGGGTGGGGGGAACAGGCAAAACTCAAGGCATGAGCAGGGGGTGGGGGGAAACAGCGCAGACATAGGGCATGAGAGGGGGGTGGGGGGAAAAGGATGGAGACACAGGGCATGAGCAGGGGGTGGGGGGAAAGGAGAGAGACACGGGGCATGAGCGGGGGCAACAGGGGAGACACAGGGCGGGGGTGGGGGCAACAGGGGAGACACGGGGCATGAGCTGGGGAGGGGGGAAAGGAGGGAGACACGGGGCATGAGCGTGGTGTGGGGTGGAACAGGGGAGACAAGGGGCATGAGCGAGGGGTGGGGAGAACAGGGAAAACATGGGGCATGAGCAGGGGATGGGGGGAACAGGGGAGACACAGAGCATGAGCGGGGGGTGGGGGGGAAAGGAGAGAGACATAGCGCATGAGCGGAGGGTGGGATGGAACAGGCGAGACACAGGGCATGAGCAAGGGGTGGGGGGAACAGGCAAAACACGGGGCATGAGCAGGGGGTGGGGGGAATGGGAGGGAGACACAGGGCATGAGTGGGGGGTGGGGGGAACAGGACAGACACAGGGCATGAGTGGGGGTGGGGGGGAAAAGGATGAAGACACGGGGCATGAGCTGGGGTGGGGGGGAAAGGAGGGAGACACAGGGCATGAGCGGCGGGTGGGGGGAAAGGAGGGAGACATGTGGCATGAGCGGGGGTGGGGGGTAACACAAGCGAGACATGGGGCATGAGCCGGGGTGCGGGGTAACACAAGGGAGACATGGGGCATGAGCAGGTGGTGGGGGTAACACAAGGGAGACACAGGGCATGAGCGGGGGTGGGGGGTAACACAAGGGAGGCACGGGGCATGAGCGGGGGTGGGTGGTAACACAAGGGAGACACTTGGCATGAGCGGGGGGTAACACAAGGGAGAAACGGGGCATGAGCGAGGGGTGGGGGGTAACACAAGAGAGAAACAGGGCATGAGCGGGGAGTTGGGGGTAACAGGGGAGAAAGGGCATGAGCGTGGGTGGGGAAACAGGGCACACACGGGGCATGAGCGGTGGGCGGGGGGAACAGGACACATGGGGCATGAGCGGGGGTAGGGGGAACAGGAGAAGGACACGGGGCATGAGCGGGGGGTGGGAGGGAGACACGGGGTATGAGCAGAGGGTGGGGGGTAACATGAGGGAGACACGGGGCATGAGCGGGGGGTGGGGGTAACACGAGGGAAACACGGGGCATGAGCAGGGGGGTGGCGGTACAGGAGGGAGACATGGGGCATGAGCGGAGGGTGGGGAGAACTTGAGGGAGACACGGGACATGAGCAGAGGTTGGGGGGCAACAGGAGACACACGGGGCACGAGCGAGGGTTGGCGGGTACACGAGGGAGACATGGGGCATGAGCGGGGGTAGGGGGTAACACAAAGGAGACACGGGGCATGAGCGGGGGTGGGGGGTAACACAAGGGAGACACGGGGCATGAGCAGGGGGTGAGAGGTAACACAAGGGTGACACAGGGTATGAGCGGGGGTGGGGGGTAACACAAGGGAGACACGGGGCATGAGCGGGGGTGGGTGGTAACACAAGGGAGACACGGGGCATGAGCGGTGGGGTGGGGGGTAACACAAGGGACACACGGGGCATGAGCAGGGGGTGGGGGTAACACAAGGGAGACACGGGGCATGAGCCGGGGGCGGGGGGTAACACAAGGGAGACACGGGGCATGAGCAGGGGGTGGGGGTAACACAAGGGAGACACGGGGCATGAGCAGGGGGTGGGGGGCAACACTAGGGAGACACAGGGCATGAGCGGGGGTGGGGGTACACAAGGGAGACATGTGGCATGAGCAGGGGGTGGGGGTAACACAAGGGAGACACAGGGCATGAGCAGGGGGTGGGGGGTAACACAAGGGAGACACAGGGCATGAGCGGGGTGGGGGGTAACAAAAGGGAGACACAGGGCATGAGCGGGGGGTGGGTGGTAACACAAGGGAGGCACGGGGCATGAGTGGGAGGTAACACAAGGGAGAAAAGGGGCATGAGCGGGGGGTGGGGGGTAACACAAGGGAGACAAGGGGCATGAGCGGGGAGTGAGGGGTAACAGGGGATGAGCAGGGGTGGGGGGAAACAGGGCACACACGGGGCATGAGAGGGGCGTGGGGGGAAAGAGGGCACACACGGGGCATGAGCGGTGGGTGTGGGGAACAGGGCACATGGGGCATGAGGGGGAGTGGGGGGAACAGGGCACACGGGGCATGAGCGGGGGTAGGGGGAACAGGAGAAGGACACTGGCATGAGCGGGGGTGGGGGGTAACACGAGGGAAACACGGGGCATGAGTGGGGGGTGGCGGTACAGGAGGGAGACATGGGGCATGAGCGGAGGGTGGGGGGAACACGAGGGAGACACGGACATAAGTGGAGTTTGGGGGGCAACAGGAGACACACGGGGCATGAGCACGGGTGGGCGGGTACACGACGGAGACATGGGGCACGAGCGGGGGGTGGGGGGGTACATGAGGGAGACATGGGGCATGAGCAGGGGTGGGGGCGAACAGGGGAGACACGGGGCATGAGCAGGGGGTGGGGGGTAACACGAGGGAGACACAGGGCATGAGCGGGGAGGTGGGGTGGAACAGGGGAGACACAGGGCTTGAGCGGGCGGTGGTGGGTAACACAAGGGAGACACGGGGCATGAGCCGGGGGTGGGGGGTAACACAAGGGAGACACGGGGCATGAACAGGGGGTGGGGGGTAACACAAGGCAGACAAAGGGCATGAGCGGGGGTGGGGGGAACAGGGGAGACACAGGGCATGAGCTGCGGGTGGGGTGGAACTGGGGAGATGCGGGGCATGAGCGGGGGGTGGGGTGTAACACAAGGGAGACATGGGGCATGAGCGGGGGTGGGGTGTAACACAAGGGAGACACGGGGCATGAACGGGGGTAACACAAGGGAGACATGGGGCATGAGCGGGGGGCGGGGGGAAACACAAGGGAGACACGGGGCATGAGCACGGGGGTGTTGGGAACAGGGCACACATGGGGCATGAGCGGGGGGTGGGGGGAACAGGACACACACGGGCATGAGCGTGGGGTGGGGGGAACAGGGCACACACGGGCATTAGCGGGGGTGGGGGGAACAGGAGAAGGGCACGGGGCATGAGCGGGGGGTGGGGGAGAAGGAGTGAGACACGGGTCATGCGCGGCGGGAACAGGGGAGACACGGCGCATGAGTGGGGCTGAGAAACGGGGCATGAGCGGGGGTGGGGGGGAACAGGGGAGACACGGGCCATGAGCGGGGGGGATGGGGGCAACAGGGCAGACACGGGCAATGAGCGGGGGTGGGGGAAACATGAGGGAGACATGGGCCATGAGCCGGGTGTGGGGGGAACACGAGGGAGACACGGGCCATGAGCAGGGGTGGGGGGGCACGAGGGAGACACGGGCCATGAGCGGGGGTGGGGGGGAACACAAGGGAAACACAGGGCATGAGCGGGGGGTGGGGGTACAGGAGGGAGACATGGGGCATGAGCGGGGGGTGGGGGTACAGGAGGGAGACACGGGGCATGAGCGTGGGTAGGGGGAACAGGAGAAGGACACGGGGCATGAGCGGAGGGTGTGGGGTACACGAGGGAGACACGGGCCATGAGCGGGGGTGGGGTGAACAGGGGAGACATGGGGCATGAGCGGGGGTATGGGGGTAACACGAGGGAGACACGGGGCATGAGCGGAGGGTGGGGGGGAAAAAGAGGGAGACACGGGGCATGAGTGGGGGGTGGGGGGGAAAGATGGAGACACGGGGCATGAGCGTGGGGTGGGGTAGAACAGGGGAGAGACGGGCCATGAGCCGGGGGTGGGGGGAACATGAGGGAGACACGGGCCATGAGCGGGGGGTGGGGGGGAACACGAGGGAGACACGGGCCATGAGCACGGGGTGGGGGGAACACGAGGGAAACACAGGGCATGAGCGGGGGGTGGGGGTACAGGAGGGAGACATGGGGCATGAGCGGGGCGTGGGAGGAACAAGTGGGAGACACAGGACATGAGCGGAGTGTGAGGGGTACACGAGGGAGACACGGGGAATGAGTGGGGGTTGGGGGGGAACAGGGGAGACATGGGGCATGAGCGGGGTGTAAGGGGGTAACACAAGGGAAACACGGGGCATGAGCAGGGGCTGGGGGGAACAGGGGAGACATGGAGCATGAGTGGGGGTGGGGAGAACAGGGGAGACAAGGGGCATGAGTGGGGGGGAAAGGAGGGAGACACGGGGCATGAGCGGGAGTTGGGGGAACAGGGGAGACACGGGGCATGAGTGGGGGGAACAGGAGAAGGACACAGGGCATGAGCGGGGGTTGGGGGCAACATAGGAGACACGGGGCATGAGTGGTGGGTGGGGGGAAAGGAGGGAGACACACGGCATGAGCAGGGGATGGGGTGGAACAGGGGTGACCAGGGGCATGAGGGAGGGGTGGGGTGAACAGGGAAAACACAGGGCATGAGCAGGGGGTGGGGGGAACAAGGGAGACACAGAGCATGAGCGGACGGTGGGGGGAAAAGGAGAGAGACACGGGGCATGAGTGAGGGGTGGGGTGGAACAGGGGAGACAGGGATTGAGCAGGGGGTGGGGGAACAGGCAAAACACAGGGCATGAGCAGGGGGTGGGGGGAACAGGAGGGAGATACGGGGCATGAGTTGGGGGTTGGGGGAACAGTGCAGACACAGGGCATGAGAGGGGGTGGGGGGAAAAGGATGGAGACACGGGGCATGAGTGGGGGTTGGGGTGGAAAGGAGGGAGACACGGGCATGAGCGGGGGGTGGGGGAAAAAGGGGAGACACGGGGCATGAGCAGGGAGTGAGGGGTAACAGGGGAGACAGGGCATGAGCGGGGGTGGGGGGAAACAGGGCACACACGGGGCATGAGCGGGGCGTGGGGGGAAAGAGGGCACACACGGGGCATGAGCGGTGGGCGGGGGGAACAGGGCACATGGGGCATGAGGGGGAGTAGGGGAAGAGGGCACACGGGGCATGAGGGGGGGTAGGGGGAACAGGAGAAGGACACAGGCATGAGCGGGGTGGGGGGAAAGGAGGGAGACACAGGGTATGAGCGGCGGGTGGGGGGTAATACGAGGGAAACACGGGGCATGAGTGGGGAGTGGCAGTACGGGAGGGAGACATGGGGCATGAGCGGAGGGTGGGGGGAACACGAGGGAGACATGGACATGAGTGGAGTTTGAGGGGCAACAGGAGACACACGGGGGATTAGCACGGGTGGGCGGGTACACGAGGGAGACATGGGGCACGAGCGGGGGGTGGGGGGGTACATGAGGGAGACATGGGGCATGAGCGGGGGTGGGGGGAACAGGGGAGACATGGGACATGAGCAGGGGGTGGGGGGGTAACACGAGGGAGACACGGGGCATGAGCGGGGAGGTGGGGTGGAACAGGGGAGACACGGGGCTTGAGCGGGCGGTGGTGGGTAACACAAGGGAGACACGGGGCATGAGCCGGGGGTGGGGGGTAACACAAGGGAGACACTGGGCATGAACAGGGGGTGGGGGGTAACACAAGGCAGACAAAGGGCATGAGTAAGGGGTGGGGGGAACAGGGGAGACACAGGGCATGAGCTGGGGGTGGGGTGGAATAGGGGAGATGCAGGGCATGAGCGGGGGGTGGGGTGTAACACAAGGGAGACATGGGGCATGAGTGGGGGGTGGGGGTAACACAAGGGAGACATGGGGCATGAGCGGGGGGTGGGGGAAACACAAGGGAGACACGGGGCATGAGCATGGGGGTGGTGGGAAGAGGGCACACACGGGGCATGAGCGGGGGGTGGGGGGAACAGGGCACACACGGGCAAGAGCGTGGGGTGGGGGGAACAGGCAGGTTACACACGGGCATGAGCGGGGGGTGGGGGGAACAGTAGAAGGGCACGGGGCATGAGCGGGGGGTGGGGGAGAAGGAGTGAGACACGGGGCATGAGCGGTGGAAAGAGGGAAGACACGGCGCATGAGTGGGGGTGGGGGGGAAGGAGGGAGACACGGGGCATGAGCGGGGGGTGGGGGGAACAGGGGAGACACGGGCCATGAGTGGGGGGGATGGGAGAACAGGGCAGACACGGGCCATGAGCGGGGGTGGGGGGTAACACAAGGGAGACACGGGGCATGAACAGGGGGTGGGGGGTAACACAAGGCCGACAAAGGGCATGAGCGGAGGGTGGGGGGGAACAGGGGAGACATAGGGCATGAGCTGGGGGTGGGGTGGAACAGGGGAGATGCGGGGCATGAGCGGGGGGTGGGGTGTAACACAAGGGAGACACGGGGCATGAGCGGGGGGTGGGGTGTAACACAAGGGAGACACGGGGCATGAACGGGGGGTGGGGGTAACACAAGGGAGACATGGGGAATGAGCGGGTGGTGGGGGTAACACAAGGGAGACACGGGGCATGAGCACAGGTGGGCGGGTACACGAGGGAGACATGGGGCACGAGCGGGGGGTGGGGGGGTACATGAGGGAGACATGGGGCATGAGCGGGGGTGGGGGGGAACAGGGGAGACACGGGGCATGAGCAGGGGGTGGGGGGTAACACGAGGGAGACACGGGGCATGAGCGGGGAGGTGGGGTGGAACAGGGGAGACACGGGGCTTGAGCGGGCGGTGGTGGGTAACACAAGGGAGACACGGGGCATGAGCCGGGGGTGGGGGGTAACACAAGGGAGACACTGGGCATGAACAGGGGGTGGGGAGTAACACAAAGCAGACATAGGGCATGAGCGGGGGTGGGGGGAACATGGGAGACACAGGGCATGAGCTGGGGGTGGGGTGGAACAGGGGAGATGCGGGGCATGAGCGGGGGTGGGGTGTAACACAAGGGAGACACGGGGCATGAGGGCATGAGCGGGGGGTGGGGTGTAACACAAGGGAGACACGGGGCATGAGTGGGGGGTGGGGGTAACACAATGGAGACATGGGGCATGAGCGGGGGGTGGGGGGTAACACAAGGGAGACACGGGGCATGAGCAGGGGGGTGGTGGGAAGAGGGCACACACGGGGCATGAGCGGGGGGTGGGGGGAACATGGCACACACGGGCATGAGCGTGGGATGGGGGGAACAGGGGAGACATGGGGCATGAGCGGGGTATGGGGTAACACGAGGGAGACACAGAGAATGAGCGGGGTGGGGGGAACAGGGGAGACAAGGGGCATGAGTGGAGGGTGGGGGGGAAAAGGAGGGAGACACAGGGCATGAGTGGGGGGTGGGGGGGAAAGGATGGAGACACGGGGCATGAGCGTGGGGTGGGGTAGAACAGGGGAGAGACATGCCATGAGCGGGGGGTGGGGGGAACATGAGGGAGACATGGGCCATGAGCGGGGGGTGGGGGGGAACACGAGGGAGACACGGGCCATGAGCAGGGGGTGGGGGGGAACAAGAGGGAAACACAGGGCATGAGCGGGGGGTGGGGGTACAGGAGGGAGACATGGGGCATGAGCAGGGGGTGGGAGGAACACGTGGGAGACACAGGACATGAGCGGAGGGTGGGGGGTACACGAGGGAGACACAGGGCATGAGTGGGGGTTGGGGGGAACAGGGGAGACATGGGGCATGAGCGGGGGGTAAGGGGGTAACACGAGGGAATCACGGGCATGAGCGGGTGCTGGGGGGAACAGTGGAGACATGGAGCATGAGTGGGGGTGGGGAGAACAGGGGAGACAAGGGGCATGAGTGGGGGGAAAAGGAGGGAGACACGGGGCATGAGCGGGAGTTGGGGGAACAGGGGAGACACGGGGCATGAGTGGGGGTGGGGGGAAGAGGAGAAGGACACAGGACATGAGCGGGGTTTGGGGGCAACATAGGAGACACGGGGCATGAGTGGTGGGTGGGGGGAAAGGAGGGAGACACAGGGCATTAGCAGGGGGTGGGGTGGAACAGGGGAGACATGGGGCATGAGCGGGGGGTAAGGGGGTAACACGAGGGAATCACGGGCATGAGCGGGTGCTGGGGGGAACAGTGGAGACATGGAGCATGAGTGGGGGTGGGGAGAACAGGGGAGACAAGGGGCATGAGTGGGGGGAAAAGGAGGGAGACACGGGGCATGAGCGGGAGTTGGGGGAACAGGGGAGACACGGGGCATGAGTGGGGGTGGGGGGAAGAGGAGAAGGACACAGGACATGAGCGGGGTTTGGGGGCAACATAGGAGACACGGGGCATGAGTGGTGGGTGGGGGAAAGGAGGGAGACACAGGGCATTAGCAGGGGGTGGGGTGGAACAGGGGTGACAAGGGGCATGAGCGAGGCGTGGGGTGAACAGGGAAAACACAGGGCATGAGCAGGGGGTGGGGGAACAAGGGAGACACAGAGCATGAGCGGACGGTGGGGGGAAAAGGAGGGAGACAAGGGGCATGAGTGGGGGGTCGGGGGAAAATTGCAGACACAGGGAATGAGAGGGGGGTGGGGGAAAAGGATGGAGACATGGGGCATGAGCGGGGGTTGGGGTGGAAAGGAGGGAGACACGGGCATGAGCGGGGGTGGGGGAAACAGGGGAGACACGGGGCATGAGCGGGGGGTGGGGAAAACAGGGGAGACACAGGGCATGAGCGGGGGGTGGGGGGTAACACAAGGGAGACACAGGGCATGAGCAGGGGGTGAGAGGTAACACAAGGGAGACACAGGGCATGAGCGGTGGTGGGGTAACACAAGGGAGACACGGGGCATGAGCGGGGGTGGGTGGTAACACAAGGGAGACACGGGGCATGAGTGGGGGTGGAGGGTAACACAAGGGAGACACGGGGCATGAGCAGGGGGCGGGGGGTAACACAAGGGAGACACGGGGCATGAGCGGGGGGTGGGGGGGTAACACAAGGGAGACACGGGGCATGAGCAGGGGGTGAGGGTAACACAAGGGCGACACGGGGCATGAGCAGGGGGTGGGGGTATCACAAGGGAGACACAGGGCATGAGCGGGGGTGGGGGTAACACAAGGGAGACATGTGGCATGAGCTGGGGGTGGGGGGTAACACAAGGGAGACACAGGGCATGAGCAGGGGGTGGGGGGTAACACAAGGGAGACACAGGGCATGAGCGGGGATGGGGGGTAACAAAAGGGAGACACAGGGCATGAGCGGGGGTGGGTGGTAACACAAGGGAGGGGAGACACGGGGCATGAGTGGGAGGTAACACAAGGGAGAAACGGGGCATTAGCGGGGGTGGGGGGTAACACAAGGGAGACACAGGGCATGAGCGGGGAGTGAGGGCTATCAGGGGAGACAGGGCATGATCGGGGGTGGGTGGAAACAGGGCACACACGGGGCATGAGCGGTCGTGGGGGGAAACAGGGCACACATGGGGCATGATCGGTGGGCGGGGGGAACAGGGCACATGGGGCATGTGTGGGGGTGGGGGGAACAGGGCACATGGTGCATAAGCGGGGGTAGGGGGAACAGGAGAAGGACACGGGCATGAGCGGGGGTGGGGGGAAAGGAGGGAGACAAGGGGCATGAGCAGGGGGTGGGGGGTAACATGAGGGAAACACGGGGCATGAGCAGGGGGTGGCGGTACAGGATGGAGACATGGGGCATGAGCGGAGGGTGGGGGGAACACAAGGGAGACATGGACATGAATGGAGGTTGGGGGCAACAGGAGACACACGGGGCATGAGCAGGGGTGGGCGGGTACACGAGGGAGACATGGGGCATGAGCGGGGGGTTGGGGGGTACATGAGGGAGACATGGGGCATGAGCGGGGGTGGGGGGAACAGGGGAGACACGGGGCATGAGCAGGGGGTGGGGGGTAACACGAGGGAGACACGGGGCATGAGCGGGGAGGTGGGGTGGAACAGGGGAGAAACAGGGCTTGAGCGGGTGGTGGTGGGTAACACAAGGGAGACACGGGGCATGTGCCGGGGGTGGGGGGTAACACAAGGCAGACAAAGGGCATGAGCGGGGGGTGGGGGGAACAGGGGAGATGCGGGGCATGAGCGGGGGGTGGGGTGTAACACAAGGGAGACAAGGGGCATGAGCGGGGGTTGAGGTGTAACACAAGGGAGACACGGGGCATTAGCGGGGGGTGGGGGTAACACAAGGGAGACATGGGGCATCAGCAGGGGGTGGGGGGTAACACAAGGGAGACACGGGGCATGAGCACAGGGGTGGTGGGAACAGGGAACACACGGGGCATGAGCGGGGGGTGGGGGGAACAGGGCACACATGGGCATGAGCGTGGGGTGGGGGGAACAGGAGAAGGACACGAGGCATGAGCGTGGGGTGGGGGAGAAGGAGTGAGACATGGGGCATGAGCGGCGGGAACAGGGGAGACACGGCGCATGAGTGGGGGTGGGGGGGAAGGACGGAGACACGGGGCATGAGCGGGGGGTGGAGGGGACAGGGGAGACACGGGCCATGAGCGAAGGGGATGGGGGGAACAGGTCAGACACGGGCCATGAGCGGGGGTGGGGGGAACATGAGGGAGACACGGGCCATGAGCCGGGGGTGGGGGGAACACGAGGGAGACACGGGCCATGAGCGGGGGTGGGGGGGCACGAGGGAGACACGGGCCATGAGCGGGGGTGGGGGGGAACACAAGGGAAACACGGGGCATGAGCGGGGGTGGGGGTACAGGAGGGAGACATGGGGCATGAGCGGGGGGTGGGGGTACAGGAGGGAGACACAGGGCATGAGCAGGGGTTGGGAGGAACACGGGGAAGACACGAGACATGAGCGGAGGGTGGGGGGTACACGAGGGAGACACGGGGCATGAGCGGGGGTGGGGGGAACAGCAGAGACACGGGGCATGAGCGGGGGGTATGGGGGTAACACGAGGGAGACACGGGGCATGAGCGGGGGGTGGGGGAACAGGGGAGACACAGAGAATGAGCGGGGGTGGGGTGAACAGGGGAGACAAGGGGCATGAGCAGAGGGTGGGGGGAAAAGGAGGGAGACACGGGGCATGAGCGGGGGGTGGGGGGGAAGGAAGGAGACACGGGGCATGAGCGTGGGGTGGGGTAGAACAGGGGAGACACGGGCCATGAGCGGGGGGTTGGGGGAACATGAGGGTGACACGGGCCATGAGCGGGGGGTGGGAGGGACAAGAGGGAGACACGGGCCATGAGCGGGGGGTGGGGGGGAACATGAGGGAAACACGGGGCATGAGCGGGGGGTGGGGGTACAGGAGGGAGACACGGGGCATGAGCTGGGGGTGGGAGGAACACGGGGGAGACACGGGACATGAGCGGAGGGTAGGGGGTAAACGAGGAAGACACGGGGCATGAGTGGGGGGTGGGGGGAACAGGGGAGACATGGGGCATGAGCGGGGGTATGGGGGTAACATGAGGGAGACACGGGGCATGAGTTGGGGTGGGGGAACAGGGGAGACACAGAGAATGAGCGGGGTGGGGGGAACAGGGGAGACAAGGGGCATGAGCGGAGGGTGGGGGGGAAAAGGAGGGAGACACGGGGCATGAGTGGGGGGTGGGGGGGGAAAGGATGGAGACACGGGGCATGAGCGTGGGGTGGGGTAGAACAGGGGAGAGACGGGCCATGAGCCGGGGGTGGGGGGAACATGAGGGAGACACGGGCCATGAGCGGGGGGTGGGGGGGAACACGAGGGAGACACGGGCCATGTGCAGGGGGTGGGGGGGAACACGAGGGAAACACAGGGCATGAGCAGGGGGTGGGGGTACAGGAGGGAGACACGGGGCATGAGCGGGGGTGGGAGGAACACGTGGGAGACACTGGACATGAGCGGAGTGTGAGGGGTACACGAGGGAGACACGGGGCATGAGTGGGGGTTGGGGGGAACAGGGGAGACATGGGGAATGAGCGGGGTGTAAGGGGGTAACACGAGGGAAACACGGGGCATGAGCAGGGGCTGGGGGAACAGGGGAGACATGGAGCATGAGTGGGGGTGGGGAGAACAGGGGAGACAAGGGGCATGAGTGGGGGGAAAAGGAGGGAGACACGTGGCATGAGCGGGAGTTGGGGGCAACATAGGAGACACGGGGCATGAGTGGTGGGTGGGGGAAAGGAGGGAGACACACGGCATGAGCAGAGGTTGGGGTGGAACAGGGGTGACAAGGGGCATGAGCGAGGGGTGGGGTGAACAGGGAAAACACAGGGCATGAGCAGGGGGTGGGGGAACAAGGGAGACACAGAGCATGAGCGGACGGTGGGGGAAAAGGAGAGAGACACGGGGCATGAGCGGGGGGTGGGGTGGAACAGGGGAGACAGGGATTGAGCAGGGGGTGGGGGAACAGGCAAAACACGGGGCATGAGCAGGGGGTGGGGGGACCAGAGGGAGACACGGGGCATGAGTGGGGGGTCGGGGGAACAGTGTAGACACAGGGCATGAGAGGGGGGTGGGGGGAAAAGGATGGAGACACGGGGCATGAGCGGGGGTTGGGGTGGAAAGGAGGGAGACACGGGCATGAGCGGGGGGTGGGGGAAACAGGGGAGACACGGGGCATGAGCAGGGAGTGAGGGGTAACAGGGGAGACAGGGCATGAGCGGGGGTGGGGGGAAACAGGGCACACACGGGGCATGAGCGGGCGTGGGGGGAAAGAGGGCACACACGGGGCATGAGCGGTGGGCGGGGGGAACAGGGCACATGGGGCATGAGGGGGAGTGGGGGGAACAGGGCACACAGGGCATGAAGGGGGTAGGGGGAACAGGAGAAGGACACGGGCATGAGCGGGGGTGGGGGAAAGGAGGGAGACATGGGGCATGAGCGGCGGGTGGGGGGTAATACGAGGGAAACACGGGGCATGAGTGGACAGTAGCGGTACAGGAGGGAGACATGGGGCATGAGCGGAGGGTGGGGGGAACACGAGGGAGACACGGACATGAGTGGAGTTTGGGGGGCAACAGGAGACACATGGGGCATGAGCACAGGTGGGCGGGTACACGAGGGAGACATGGGGCACGAGCAGGGGGTAGGGGAGTACATGAGGGAGACATGGGGCATGAGCGGGGGTGGGGGGAACAGGGGAGACACGGGGCATGAGCATGGGGTGGGGGGTTACACGAGGGAGACACGGGGCATGAGCGGGGAGGTGGGGTGGAACAGGGGAGACACGGGGCATGAGCGGCGGGAACAGGGGAGACACGGCGCATGAGTGGGGGTGGGGGGGAAGGAGGGAGACACGGGGCATGAGCGGGGGTGGGGGGAACAGGGGAGACACGGGCCATGAGTGGAGGGGATGGGGGGAGCATGAGGGTGACACGGGCCATGAGCCAGGTGTGGGGGGTAACACAAGGGAGACACGGGGCATGAACAGGGGGTGGGGGGATAGCACAAGGCCGACAAAGGGCATGAGTGGAGGGGGGGGAACAGGGGAGACACAGGGTATGAGCTGAGGGTGGGGTGGAACAGGGGAGATGCGGGGCATGAGCGGGGGTGGGGTGTAACACAAGGGAGACACGGGGCATGAGCAGGGGGTGGGGTGTAACACAAGGGAGACACGGGGCATGAACGGGGGGTGGGGGTAACACAAGGGAGACATGGGGCATGAGCGGGTGGTGGAGGGTAACACAAGGGAGACACGGGGCATGAGCACGGGTGGGCGGGTACACGAGGGAGACATGGGGCACGAGCGGGGGGTGGGGGGGTACATGAGGGAGACATGGGGCATGAGTGGGGGTGGGGGGGAACAGGGGAGACACAGGGTATGAGCAGGGAGTGGGGGGGTAACACGAGGGAGACACGGGGCATGAGCGGGGAGGTGGGGTGGAACAGGGGAGACATGGGGCTTGAGCGGGCGGTGGTGGGTAACACAAGGGAGACACGGGGCATGAGCCGGGGGTGGGGGGTAACACAAGGGAGACACTGGGCATGAACAGGGGGTGGGGGGTAACACAAGGCAGACAAAGGGCATGAGCGGGGGTGGGGGGAACAGGGGAGACACAGGGCATGAGCTGGGGGTGGGGTGGAGCAGGGGAGATGCGGGGCATGAGCGGGGGGTGGGGTGTAACACAAGGGAGACACGGGGCATGAGGGCATGAGCGGGGGGTGGGGTGTAACACAAGGGAGACACGGGGCATGAGTGGGGGTGGGGGTAACACAAGGGAGATATGTGGCATGAGCGGGGGTGGGGGGTAACACAAGGGAGACACGGGGCATGAGCATGGGGGTGGTGTGAAGAGGGCACACACGGGGCATGAGCGGGGGGTGGGGGGAACAGGGCACACACGGGCATGAGCGTGGGGTGGGGGGAACAGGTTACACACGGGCATGAGCGGGGGGTGGGGGAACAGTAGAAGGGCACGGGGCATGAACGGGGGGTGGGGGAGAAGGAGTGAGACACGGGGCATGAGCGGCGGGAACAGGGGAGACACGGCGCATGAGTGGGGGTGGGGGGAAGGAGGGAGACACGGGGCATGAGCGGGGGGTGGGGGGAACAGGGGAGACACGGGCCATGAGTGGGGGGCTGGGGGGAACAGGGCAGACACGGGCCATGAGCGGGGGTGGGGGGAACATGAGGGCGACACGAACCATGAGCCGGGTGTGGGGGGTAACACAAGGGAGACACGGGGCATGAACAGGGGGTGGGGGGTAACACAAGGCCGACAAAGGGCATGAGCGGAGGGTGGGGGGGAACAGGGGAGACACAGGGCATGAGCTGGGCGTGGGGTGGAACAGGGGAGATGCGGGGCATGAGCGGGGGGTGGGGTGGAACAGGGGAGATGCGGGGCATGAGCGGGGGGTGGGGTGTAACACAAGGGAGACACGGGGCATGAACGGGGGTGGGGGTAACACAAGGGAGACATGGGGCATGAGCGGGGGGTGGGGGGTAACACAAGGGAGACACGGGGCATGAGCACGGGGGTGTTGGGAACAGGGCACAAATGGGGCATGAGCGGGGGGTGGGGGGAACAGGGCACACACGGGCATGAGCGTGGGGTGGGGGGAACAGGGCACACAAGGGCATGAGCGGGGGGTGGGGGGAACAGGAGAAGGGCACGGGGCATGAGCGGGGGTTGGGGGAGAACGAGTGAGACACGGGGCATGAGCGGCAGGAACAGGGGAGACACGGCGCATGAGTGGGGGTGGGGGCGAGGAGGGAGACACGGGGCATGAGCGGGGGGCGGGGGTTAACAGGGGAGACACAGGCCATGAGTGGGGGGGATGGGGGGAATAGGGCAGACACGGGCAATGAGCGGGGGTGGGGGGAACATGAGGGAGACATGGGCCATGAGCCAGGTGTGGGGGGAACACGAGGGAGAAACGGGCCATGAGCGGGGGTTTGGGGGAACACAAGGGAAACACGGGGCATGAGCGGGGGTGGGGGTACAGGAGGGAGACATGGGGCATGAGCGGGGGTGGGGGTACAGGAGGGAGACATGGGGCATGAGCGGGGGTAGGGGGAACAGGAGAAGGACACGGGGCATGAGCGGGGGTATGGGGTAACACGAGGGAGACACGGGGCATGAGCGGGGGTGGGGGAACAGGGGAGACACAGAGAATGAGCGGGGTGGGGGGAACAAGGGAGACAAGGGGCATGAGCGGAGGGTGGGGGGGGAAAGAGGGAGACACGGGGCATGAGTGGGGGGTTGGGGGGAAAGGATGGAGACACGGGACATGAGCGTGGGGTGGGGTAGAACAGGGGAGAGACGGGCCATGAGCGGGGGGTGGGGGGAACATGAGGGAGACACAGGCCATGAGCGGGAGGTGGGGGGGAACATGAGGGAGACACGGGCCATGAGCAGGGGGTGGGGGGAACACGAGTGACACACAGGGCATGAGCGGGGGGTGGGGGTACAGGAGGGAGACACGGGGCATGGGCAGGGGGTCGGAGGAACACGTGGGAGACACAGGACATGAGCGGATGGTGGGGGGTACACGAGGGAGACACGGGGCATGAGTGGGGGTTGGGGGGAACAGGGGAGACATGGGGCATGAGCGGGGGGTAAGGGGGTAACACGAGGGAAACACGGGGCATGAGCGGGTGCTGGGGGGAACAGTGGAGACATGGAGCATGAGTGGGGGTGGGGAGAACAGGGGAGACAAGGGGCATGAGTGGGGGGAAAAGGAGGGAGACACAGGGCATGAGCGGGAGTTGGGGGAACAGGGGAGACACGGGGCATGAGTGGGGGTGGGGGGAACAGGAGAAGGACACAGGACATGAGCGGGGGTTGGGGGCAACATAGGAGACACGGGGCATGAGTGGAGGGTGGGGGGAAAGGAGGGAGACACAGGGCATGAGCAGGGGGTGGGGTGGAACAGGGGTGACAAGGGGCATGAACGAGGCATGGGGTGAACAGGGAAAACACAGGTCATGAGCAGGGGGTGGGGGAACAAGGGAGACACAGAGCATGAGCGGACGGTGGGGGAAAAAGGAGGGAGACACGGGGCATGAGTGGGGGGTCGGGGGAAAATTGCAGGCACAGGGCATGAGAGGGGGGTGGGAGGAAAAGGATGGAGACATGGGGCATGAGCGGGGGTTGGGGTGGAAAGGAGGGAGACACGGGCATGAGCGGGGGGTGGGGGAAACAGGGGAGACACGGGGCATGATCGGGGGTGGGTGGTAACACAAGGGAGACACGGGGCATGAGCGGGGGTGGAGGGTAACACAAGGGAGACACGGGGCATGAGCAGGGGGTTGGGGTAACACAAGGGAGACACAGGGCATGAACGTGGGGTGGGGGGGTAACGCAAGGGAGACACGGGGCATGAGCAGGGGGTGAGGGTAACACAAGGGCGACACGGGGCATGAGCAGGGGGTGGGGGGTAACACAAGGGAGACAAAGGGCATGAGCGGGGGTGGGGGGTAACACAAGGGAGACATGTGGCATGAGCTGGGGGTGGGGGGTAACACAAGGGAGACACGGGGCATGAGCGGGGGGTGGGTGGTAACACAAGGGAGACACAGGGCATGAGCAGGGGGTGGGGGGTAACACAAGGGAGACACAGGGCATGAGCGGGGATGGGGGGTAACAAAAGGGAGACACAGGGCATGAGCGGGGGTGAGTGGTAACACAAGGGAGGGGAGACACGGGGCATGAGCGGGGGGTGGGGGGTAACATGAGGGAAACACGGGGCATGAGCAGGGGGTGGCGGTACAGGATGGAGACATGGGGCATGAGCGGAGGGTGGGGGGAACACGAGGGAGACACGGACATGAATGGAGGTTGGGGGGCAACAGGAGACATACGGGGCATGAGCAGGGGTGGGCGGGTACACGAGGGAGACATGGGGCATGAGCGGGGGGTGGGGGGTACATGAGGGAGACATGGGGCATGAGCGGGGGTGGGGGGAACAGGGGAGACACGGGGCATGAGCAGGGGGTGGGGGGGTAACACGAGGGAGACACGGGGCATGAGTGGGGGGTCGGGGGAAAATTGCAGGCACAGGGCATGAGAGGGGGGTGGGAGGAAAAGGATGGAGACATGGGGCATGAGCGGGGGTTGGGGTGGAAAGGAGGGAGACACGGGCATGAGCGGGGGGTGGGGGAAACAGGGGAGACACGGGGCATGATCGGGGGGTGGGGAAAACAGGGGAGACACAGGGCATGAGCGGGGGGTGGGGGGTAACACAAGGGAGACACAGGGCATGAGCAGGGGGTGAGAGGTAACACAAGGGAGACACAGGGCATGAGCGGTGGTGGGGGTAACACAAGGTAGACACGGGGCATGAGCGGGGGTGGGTGGTAACACAAGGGAGACACGGGGCATGAGCGGGGGTGGAGGGTAACACAAGGGAGAGACGGGGCATGAGCAGGGGGTTGGGGTAACACAAGGGAGACACAGGGCATGAACGTGGGGTGGGGGGTAACGCAAGGGAGACACGGGGCATGAGCAGGGGGTGAGGGTAACACAAGGGCGACACGGGGCATGAGCAGGGGGTGGGGGGTAACACAAGGGAGACAAAGGGCATGAGCGGGGGTGGGGGGTAACACAAGGGAGACATGTGGCATGAGCTGGGGGTGGGGGGTAACACAAGGGAGACACGGGGCATGAGCGGGGGGTGGGTGGTAACACAAGGGAGACACAGGGCATGAGCAGGGGGTGGGGGGTAACACAAGGGAGACACATGGCATGAGCGGGGATGGGGGGTAACAAAAGGGAGACACAGGGCATGAGCGGGGGTGAGTGGTAACACAAGGGAGGGGAGACACGGGGCATGAGTGGGAGGTAACACAAGGGAGAAACGGGGCATGAGCGGGGGTGGGGGGTAACACAAGGGAGACACAGGGCATGAGCGGGGAGTGAGGGCTAACAGGGGAGACAGGGCATGAGCGGGGGTGGGCGGAAACAGGGCACACACGGGGCATGAGCGGTCGTGGGGGAAACAGGGCACACATGGGGCATGATCGGTGGGCGGGGGGAACAGGGCACATGGGGCATGAGTGGGGGTGGGGGGAACAGGGCACATGGGGCATGAGCGGAGGTAGGGGGAACAGGAGAAGGACACGGGCATGAGCGGGGGTGGGGGAAAGGAGGGAGACACGGGGCATGAGCGGGGGGTGGGGGGTAACATGAGGGAAACACGGGGCATGAGCAGGGGGTGATGGTACAGGATGGAGACATGGGGCATGAGCGGAGGGTGGGGGGAACACGAGGGAGACACGGACATGAATGGAGGTTGGGGGGCAACAGGAGACATACGGGGCATGAGCAGGGGTGGGCGGGTACACGTGGGAGACACAGGACATGAGCGGATGGTGGGGGGTACACGAGGGAGACACGGGGCATGAGTGGGGGTTGGGGGGAACAGGGGAGACATGGGGCATGAGCGGGGGTAAGGGGGTAACACGAGGGAAACACGGGGCATGAGCGGGTGCTGGGGGGAACAGTGGAGACATGGAGCATGAGTGGGGGTGGGGAGAACAGGGGAGACAAGGGGCATGAGTGGGGGGAAAAGGAGGGAGACACAGGGCATGAGCGGGAGTTGGGGGAACAGGGGAGACACGGGGCATGAGTGGGGGTGGGGGGAACAGGAGAAGGACACAGGACATGAGCGGGGGTTGGGGGCAACATAGGAGACACGGGGCATGAGTGGAGGGTGGGGGGAAAGGAGGGAGACACAGGGCATGAGCAGGGGGTGGGGTGGAACAGGGGTGACAAGGGGCATGAGCGAGGCATGGGGTGAACAGGGAAAACACAGGTCATGAGCAGGGGGTGGGGGAACAAGGGAGACACAGAGCATGAGCGGACGGTGGGGGGAAAAGGAGGGAGACACGGGGCATGAGTGGGGGGTCGGGGGAAAATTGCAGGCACAGGGCATGAGAGGGGGGTGGGAGGAAAAGGATGGAGACATGGGGCATGAGCGGGGGTTGGGGTGGAAAGGACGGAGACACGGGCATGAGCGGGGGGTGGGGGAAACAGGGGAGACACGGGGCATGATCGGGGGGTGGGGAAAACAGGGGAGACACGGGGCATGAGCGGGGGTGGGGGGAAAGGAGGGAGACACGGGGCATGAGCGGAGGGTGGGGGGAACACGAGGGAGACACGGACATGAATGGAGGTTGGGGGGCAACAGGAGACATACGGGGCATGAGCAGGGGTGGGCGGGTACACGTGGGAGACACAGGACATGAGCGGATGGTGGGGGGTACACGAGGGAGACACGGGGCATGAGTGGGGGTTGGGGGGAACAGGGGAGACATGGGGCATGAGCGGGGGGTAAGGGGGTAACACGAGGGAAACACGGGGCATGAGCGGGTGCTGGGGGGAACAGTGGAGACATGGAGCATGAGTGGGGGTGGGGAGAACAGGGGAGACAAGGGGCATGAGTGGGGGGAAAAGGAGGGAGACACAGGGCATGAGCGGGAGTTGGGGGAACAGGGGAGACACGGGGCATGAGTGGGGGTGGGGGGAACAGGAGAAGGACACAGGACATGAGCGGGGGTTGGGGGCAACATAGGAGACACGGGGCATGAGTGGAGGGTGGGGGGAAAGGAGGGAGACACAGGGCATGAGCAGGGGGTGGGGTGGAACAGGGGTGACAAGGGGCATGAGCGAGGCATGGGGTGAACAGGGAAAACACAGGTCATGAGCAGGGGGTGGGGGAACAAGGGAGACACAGAGCATGAGCGGACGGTGGGGGGAAAAGGAGGGAGACACGGGGCATGAGTGGGGGGTCGGGGGAAAATTGCAGGCACAGGGCATGAGAGGGGGGTGGGAGGAAAAGGATGGAGACATGGGGCATGAGCGGGGGTTGGGGTGGAAAGGAGGGAGACACGGGCATGAGCGGGGGGTGGGGGAAACAGGGGAGACACGGGGCATGATCGGGGGGTGGGGAAAACAGGGGAGACACGGGGCATGAGCGGGGGGTGGGGGGTAACACAAGGGAGACACAGGGCATGAGCAGGGGGTGAGAGGTAACACAAAGGAGACACAGGGCATGAGCGGTGATGGGGGTAACACAAGGGAGACACGGGGCATGAGCGGGGGTGGGTGGTAACACAAGGGAGACACGGGGCATGAGCGGGGGTGGAGGGTAACACAAGGGAGACACGGGGCATGAGCAGGGGGTTGGGGTAACACAAGGGAGACACAGGGCATGAACGTGGGGTGGGAGGGTAACGCAAGGGAGACACGGGGCATGAGCAGGGGGTGAGGGTAACACAAGGGCGACACGGGGCATGAGCAGGGGGTGGGGGGGTAACACAAGGGAGACAAAGGGCATGAGCGGGGGTGGGGGGTAACACAAGGGAGACATGTGGCATGAGCTGGGGGTGGGGGGTAACACAAGGGAGACACGGGGCATGAGCGGGGGGTGGGTGGTAACACAAGGGAGACACAGGGCATGAGCAGGGGGTGGGGGGTAACACAAGGGAGACACATGGCATGAGCGGGGATGGGGGGTAACAAAAGGGAGACACAGGGCATGAGCGGGGGTGAGTGGTAACACAAGGGAGGGGAGACACGGGGCATGAGTGGGAGGTAACACAAGGGAGAAACGGGGCATGAGCGGGGGTGGGGGGTAACACAAGGGAGACACAGGGCATGAGCGGGGAGTGAGGGCTAACAGGGGAGACAGGGCATGAGCGGGGGTGGGCGGAAACAGGGCACACACGGGGCATGAGCGGTCGTGGGGGAAACAGGGCACACATGGGGCATGATCGGTGGGTGGGGGGAACAGGGCACATGGGGCATGAACGGGGGTAGGGGGAACAGGAGAAGGACACGGGCATGAGCGGGGGTGGGGGGAAAGGAGGGAGACACGGGGCATGAGCGGGGGGTGGGGGGTAACATGAGGGAAACACGGGGCATGAGCAGGGGGTGGCGGTACAGGATGGAGACATGGGGCATGAGCGGAGGGTGGGGGGAACACGAGGGAGACACGGACATGAATGGAGGTTGGGGGGCAACAGGAGACATACGGGGCATGAGCAGGGGTGGGCGGGTAAACGAGGGAGACATGGGGCATGAGCGGGGGTGGGGGGTACATGAGGGAGACATGGGGCATGAGCGGGGGTGGGGGGAACAGGGGAGACACGGGGCATGAGCAGGGGGTGGGGGGGTAACACGAGGGAGACACGGGGCATGAGTGGGGGGTCAGGGGAAAATTGCAGGCACAGGGCATGAGAGGGGGGTGGGAGGAAAAGGATGGAGACATGGGGCATGAGCGGGGGTTGGGGTGGAAAGGAGGGAGACACGGGCATGAGCGGGGGGTGGGGGAAACAGGGGAGACACGGGGCATGATCGGGGGGTGGGGAAAACAGGGGAGACACAGGGCATGAGCGGGGGGTGGGGGGTAACACAAGGGAGACCAGGGCATGAGCAGGGGGTGAGAGGTAACACAAGGGAGACACAGGGCATGAGCGGTGGTGGGGGTAACACAAGGGAGACACGGGGCATGAGCGGGGGTGGGTGGTAACACAAGGGAGACACGGGGCATGAGCGGGGGTGGAGGGTAACACAAGGGAGACACGGGGCATGAGCAGGGGGTTGGGGTAACACAAGGGAGACACAGGGCATGAACGTGGGGTGGGGGGTAACGCAAGGGAGACACGGGGCATGAGCAGGGGGTGAGGGTAACACAAGGGCGACACGGGGCATGAGCAGGGGGTGGGGGGTAACACAAGGGAGACAAAGGGCATGAGCGGGGGTGGGGGGTAACACAAGGGAGACATGTGGCATGAGCTGGGGGTGGGGGGTAACACAAGGGAGACACGGGGCATGAGCGGGGGGTGGGTGGTAACACAAGGGAGACACAGGGCATGAGCAGGGGGTGGGGGGTAACACAAGGGAGACACAGGGCATGAGCGGGGATGGGGGGTAACAAAAGGGAGACACAGGGCATGAGCGGGGGTGAGTGGTAACACAAGGGAGGGGAGACACGGGGCATGAGTGGGAGGTAACACAAGGGAGAAACGGGGCATGAGCGGGGGTGGGGGGTAACACAAGGGAGACACAGGGCATGAGCGGGGAGTGAGGGCTAACAGGGGAGACAGGGCATGAGCGGGGGTGGGCGGAAACAGGGCAAACACGGGGCATGAGCGGTCGTGGGGGAAACAGGGCACACATGGGGCATGATCGGTGGGCGGGGGGAACAGGGCACATGGGGCATGAGTGGGGGTGGGGGGAACAGGGCACATGGGGCATGAGCGGGGGTAGGGGGAACAGGAGAAGGACACGGGCATGAGCGGGGGTGGGGGG